>NC_142145.1:4993928-5324642 GCF_024610735.1 Ursus americanus
GTTTTACATCCGTTTGGGAGAATAGCAGCCTTATTTGAATAACTGTATAGCTTTCACAGCAGCATTCTAAAGGATAATGCATTTTCAGACACATCCTTCACTTAGAAAAAGTGTTGCACGGGGTATCATACTATGTGCTGGGAGACTGAAACAAGACCTGCAGGATTGAGAAGGGCTGTGTGTGAGTCACCTGAAATGCACTTCTGTCTGGTTATTTTCACGTTGGTTGCAGTTTCAGCTGAACTCTGCTTAGT
The DNA here is from genome assembly GCF_024610735.1 of Ursus americanus. Classification (NCBI taxonomy): domain Eukaryota; kingdom Metazoa; phylum Chordata; class Mammalia; order Carnivora; family Ursidae; genus Ursus; species Ursus americanus. The sequence goes on from NC_142145.1 coordinate 4,994,183, forward strand.
CCAGCAGTTGGCAGTACCTTGGACAGCAGCATGAGTTCACCCCTTTGGTAGGAACTGTCTTTTTTAACATTTTGAGTGCCTTTTGGATGTGCAAGAAATAAAAGCTGTCATGATGAGAAGAGACATTAAAAATAACTCCCCAAACTCCTTTAGATATGGGATTGTCTTTAATAAAATAAATGGGAGCACTGCAGGGACGCCCACACAATTTGAACTCAAAGCAAAGGCAGATCATCGTCAAGTGAACTCTGGCTCTGAGGACATTACAGTTCATTAAAATGCCACATTTTCTCTGTGATAGTGCCAGGGTATAGGGGTACTGCAGGGTTTCTGGCATTAACAGGTGAAGACTCAGCAAGTTTTGTCTTAATTTTTTTTTTAGACTACACATAACACAGAAATTTATGAACAGAATCCATTCCAAAAATGCTCTTTCAGGAAAAAAAAAAAACCCTCAGTCTTGTACACTTCCAGGAGAATTGAAAAGTTTATATTGTGTAGTGATTAAATGCAGATAAAGCAATTCATTTTCCCCGTGTTGTTTGGAATACAGTTTGCTGTAAAAGATAATCCCACAATTTATAATCTGGACATTTTATTATTAGGCTTTAGTAGGCTTTTATAAAATGGACTGGGTATTTGGTAATTATCCTCTCCTCCTCTTAAGCCCTTTAATACTTCCCAATCCCTACCCCAGAGTGACCTCTGTAGGGAAGCTGGCTGGCTGCCACTGAGTGGGCATTAGTCAGAACACAGAAAACAGCACTGAGAGGAGTGTGCATCCTACAGGCTCATCCAAAACAGAATCTCTTCAGTGTGCTTCCCCCAGTTGCCTTTGGGGTCCAATTCAAAATTAATACTCTGGGCTTCAAGCAGATGGAAAGATAAAAGACAAAGAATAATTCTAATTTTTAAGAATATTTTCAAAACGGGCAATTTTTAATGGATCCTGAGGTAAATAAACTATACGTGTACATGGACAGACATCTCCTTATGGGTTAATTATGGAAGAAAACACCCACATGAGGGGGCTTTGTTATGTCCTACACCACATATGTTCAGGGAGCACAAGGCATAAATAGAATTCATGCTCATTATTATGTTAGTATAGATTTAGAGATTACTAGTAAGCTACTGATTCATGTAAATAATTTCTGTTTGTTTCTTACGTCACAGGGTAAAAATAAAGATCTGAATAAAAGGTTTTCAGACCCACACACTTAATTAGTATACTTTGTTACCCCTCAAGGTTTCTTACAAAGTAGAAGTGTATATTTTTGGGGAAACTATTAGTTCTCAACAAATAAAATTCTTTTATTTTTGCCATGCTAAATATAGCATATTATAAATGGGCTTGCTAGTCTTTTTAAACTTCAATACCTGGAGAAGAATTTAGATTCAGAATGTGGGGTGCCAATCATTCAGAAAGAGCACGTATTTCTCTAAGGAATTGCCTCAAGAATAAAATAAAAATTATTTCATTAATTTATAAATTATCTATGGTACAGAAAGCAACAGGAGAACAGAAGCCTATCTGGTGCTGGCCCTGGAGAATCAACCACGTTTTCCTTCCTAGCATGAGTGGGTGCAAGACAGCGAGAAAGAGCTCAGCTGGAAGGAAGGTCGGGGGACGCAGGTGTCTCAATCCCGGAAGTCAAGGCAGAGAAGAGAGGAAGTGCTTTCTGAATTTGAGCAAAATTTTTCTTTCCTGCAACATTCCCACAGTGCTCTTAAATTTGCCCTCTCTTGAAAAATCAAGTATCTATCCTTTTAATCCTTTTGCTGCCCTAGGTGATGGAGATACAATGGTGAGAGAGCCTTGGGCCTCTGTTTTCACGAGCTTACAGGGCCCCACGTACCTGTGTGGGGGGGGGGCGGGAGGCGGGGGTGTTTCAGACAATAGGATGCAGTGTAAAAATCCCCTGGGGGTGGGGGTGGGGTTCTAGTTCTGAGAGCAGAGGTCCCCACCCAGCCTGAGTTTGTGTAGGAGGCCAGCAGCTGAGTTCAGCTTTTTGGAGGAAGTGATCAAGTTAAGACTTTGGATACACATCCTGGCCCAGCAAAGTTAGTGAGGAGGAGTGTCCCAAGCAGAAGGAGCAGCAAGCCCAGAAGTCTGAAGACAGGGAAGAATATGTTTTTGAGGAATGGCTGGAGCCTGCAATATACTGGGGTTGGTGGCAAAGGAATGGAGCATCTGATAAGAACAGAATGTGGAGGCCAGTGGGGGGCTTTTGTAAGACCAGGAAAGAAATGCACACTGAATGAGAGTAAGTAACATTTGAAGGATATGAAGCAGGAGAGACACCATTAGAACCAGATTTCAACAGCTCATTCTTTTGCCCTCTCCTTAAAATCCTAGTATTTAAAGATAACAAACTTGCTGCATCCCCGTTTCATTCTTCATGTAAGGTCGTTTTCCAGAACTTTCATCAGCATGACCACCTTCTTCTGAGCAAATTTATTTGTTTCTGTTCCTCTTACAATAGGGAATCCAAAGCAGAATAAACTGTCTATAGCATAGTAGGATTTTGCTACCTCTTTTTCTTGGATATTATTCTTTTATTAGAAAAGATTAAAATTGCTATGCATATTGTTTATTCATTTTGAGCTTATAGTAAACTAAAATAAAATCAATATTTTTTTCTAAGTGAAATTGATGTTCAGTCGTGTCTCCTGTCTTGTATGAGTATGATTTCACATATCTCCGTTAAATGTCATGTTAATGGTGTCAGTCCATCATTCATATCTATCAGGATTGTTTTGAATCTTGGTTGTGTCATTTGAGGCACTGGCCATCCGTCTCAGCCTGTGTCAGCTGCAAATTTAATAAGCATGGTTCCTACATCTTCATCCAACCAGCAGCTGCTCTCTAGAGCTTTCTCTCCAGGTTGATAAGAATCGTATTTTCTACCTTGATTTATTCAGCCAGATGCAAATCCAATCAAGTATTTTCCAAAGCACATCTCCTTACAAGATTCAAAATATTGTAAAGAACTTGGCCAAATGTCTTGCTGAAATCAATTTACATGATTTCTTTGGTATTCTCTGCATCTTCTAGTGAAGTAAACCATTTGGAAATGGTTTTACTAAAGAACATAAAGAACACATTCTGGTTCCAAGTAAGCACTTTTTTTTTTTTTTAACTTTATAACAATCTGTTAAAAGTACTCCTAAAACTTTGCCAGGTATCCACATCAATCTTCCTGCCTGTAGTTTTTGGATTGGGTTATTTCTCCCTATCTGGAACAATCCATCTGCCATCTCCAGTCTCTGGCAGCTCTTTAGTCCTCCATCATTTCTTGAGAATTACCAAGTGGTGTGTTCTGATGGCAGTTCTCACACTGGATTGTAATGGATAGTTAAATTCTCTCCATATCCACCTTCTGCCCGTGACTGACCTTAAACTCATGAACCTATCCATGCTTTAACACGGTGTAGTTTTGGGGGACATATTCAGATAGGCATCACTTCCATACACAGAAAGTATCACAGTTAGGTTTAACTTCCCTATTTTTGGTAAAATCAATCCTGGTAATTCACCAACCACGTCAGACAGCCTAATGGTTTGTCAGTTTTAAAAGTTAGTTATGAGATGGAAAACATGGATTTTTTTTTTTTTTTGGAATGACTATGGTCAAAATTTATTTTTTCCATTTTAATTCAGTTATTGCAGTTGAATTACTCAGTTGTTACACTCTCAAAAATATATCCACTTAATAGGTAGAAACTTTATTTTAAACCGTATATGACATAAATAATAAATATGCCCTACTAAAATACATTTTATTAAACTATGCATTGTGCCATTTTCCCTTTTGTAGTTTCTGCCAAAGTTGGTCCGTGTAATAGTTCTTTGCATTCTGTTCCAAAAGAGAGGAAACCCCCATATAAAGGAGATGATCAGAATGCACAAGAGGGTGGGTGTGAAGTTTGGTTCACTAGTAAGGCTGTGTTTAATCAGCAAGGAACTCTGGCCATTCACGCTGTAAGAAATACAGGTGCATTGCGCTGTGGTGGGGCACGAAGCCTAGACAGTTCCTAAAGCACCTCCTCTCCTCCATCTCTAACGCCGTTGTCCTGGTTCTGGCTTAACTTAATTTGAGGAATTATGGGGAGGAATTAAATATATTGCATACAAAAGGCAGGCACATAGTAGTGGCTAATACCTGATAGCTATTACTGCTTACTGCCACTAAGTCCTCTCTCTAAATAGTACGGCCAGAAAGAGAGGGATAGCTAAACAGACTAGCAACCAAAAAGCACAAAAGAGAGAAAACAGACACCCTAGTAGGTCAGGCGCTAGGTAGTGTTATAATAGGAGATTAGAAAACTGGAAAGAACCCATATTGGTTCCCACCTCTTCTGTCCAGGAATCGAGTCTAAGAGTCAGAACTGACAAATCAGAGAGAGCCTTTCTGGAAATTTGATGAAAATGAAGTTAGCATTGCTATCAAAGCTTCTGCCTGGGTATCCTGTCCTGGTGTTGTTCATGGGCGTCTACTTGCAGATGCCGACTTTTCTTGGGTGAGCTTTCTTGAGTCTTCACGTGGCTGCATAAAGCAGGTCAAGTCCCAGCATGTGGAGCATATGTCACTGGGCTGGCTTGTTGGCCACACTCCGCCTGGGTGGGGACAAGTGGAAGTCATCTTGAGGTGGCTCTCATGCTGTCTGTGCAGCTGTCTGGAGGGGTCCGTTAGTAGCGTTCAAATATCTTTTGCATTTCTCTCGTGTCTCAACTGCTTTCCAGCTCCCAGCTGTTGCCAGTTGTGTCACACACTGGTGGGACACAGAATTCTTTCTGACAAAGGATTATTAGTTTTTGTTTAGAAGTCAACAGTCTGGGATTGAAGCCACTTCAGAAAGCGGAGTGAGATTGGAAAGAAACCAGTGTTTATGTGTGTGTTTTGTCTTGTTTAAAAAAAAAAATAGCTCTCAAATGTTCGTTCAGCATCTAGAAAAATTCCTGGTGTAGCAAAGCCTAGCATCAAGTTTCCAAAAAGAAAGCTACTGATACCCGAAAGTATTCTAACCGATTCTGTAAGCAGAGCATGAAGGTTACGTCTGTTTGCTTATCCAAAATTCATGCCCCTTTCTTCCTTGCAAACGGAATTACCTTTATCTGGTAACTCACCTTCCTCTACAATGTAAGACATGTGAATAATTAATATTTAAAAGGAAAAAGGAAAGAAAATAAGATAATAACTTTATCCTCTGGATGAAGGAGAAAAACAGAGAGAAATTCCCCTGGAGTTGATATAATGATGTTGAGGGCTATCGTTGGCAAAATAATGCCCCCAACAGATGTCCACATCCTAATCCCTGGAACCCATGACTGTGTTACGTGACATGGCCAAGGGGAGCTCCAGCTGCTCATCAGCTGACCTGAAATGAGGGAGGTTCCCCTGGATCACCTGGGCAGCCCCAACATAATCACAAGGGTTCTTCTAAGTGGAAGAGGGGCAAAGAGTGAGTGACATGGCCCAAGAAAGACAACCCCCTTTGCTGGTTGTGAATGTGGAAGAAGGGACCGCCAGCCAAGGGGTGCAGGTGGCCGTCAGAAGCTGGAAAAGACAGGGAAACGGATGCTTTCCCTTTGCCTCCAGAAAGGAACACAGCCCTGACGGCACCTTGATTTTAGCCTAGGGAGACCTGAGTTAGCAGAGTTTTAACAGAACTGAGGCGAATAAATGTGTGCTGTTGTAAACCACTTGGTGTAGATTCTTTGGAGACTGTCCCCTGACACACTGATTCCATGTCATTTTCCTCACGTGCACCATGCTGGCCATGATGGCCACATCCCAAAGCGCTTGTCTGCTCTGGCTCCTCTGCTTGGGAAGCTCTTCCTCCCCTCCACACATCCTGGCCCCTTCCTTGTCCTTCATGGCTTGGCTTCAAGGTCACCACACCGAAGGCTTGCCAACCACCTGATTTGCAATAGGTTCTTTCTCCCACCCGTTACTTTTGCTTCCTCTATCCTGTTCTTTCCTTCCCGGCATGCATTAAAAATCAAAACCACACTAAGATACCACCTTACGCCAGTTAGAATGGCAAAAATTGACAAGGCAAGAAACAATAATTGCTGGAGAGGATGTGGAGAAAGGGGATCCCTCCTACATTGTTGGTGGAATGCAAGTTGGTACAGCCACTCTGGAAGACAGTGTGGAGGTCCCTTAAAAAGTTAAAAATTGAGCTACCCTATGACCCAGCCATTGCACTACTGGGTATTTACCCCCAAGATACAGACGTAGTGAAGAGAAGGGCCATATGCACCCCAATGTTCATAGCAGCATTGTCCACAATAGCTAAATTGTGGAAGGAACCGAGATGCCCTTCAACAGATGACTGGATTAAGAAGCTGTGGTTCATATATACAATGGAATATTATTCAGCTATCAGAAAGAACGAATTCTCAACATTTGCTGCAACATGGACGGCACTGGAGGAGATAATGCTAAGTGAAATAAGTCAAGCAGAGAAAGACAATTATCATATGATTTCTCTCATCTATGGAACATGAGAAGTAGGAAGATCGGTAGGGGAAGAAAGGGATAAAGAAAGGGGGGGTAATCAGAAGGGGGAATGAACCATGAGAGACTATGGACTCTGAGAAACAAACTGAGGGCTTCAGAGGGGAGGGGGTGGGGGAATGGGATAGACTGGTGATGGGTAGTAAGGAGGGCACATATTGCATGGTGCACTGGGTGTTATACACAACTAATGAATCATCGAACTTTACATCAAAAACCAGGGATGTACTGTATGGTGACTAACATAATATAATAAAAAAACATTTAATAAAAAAATTCTAAGTTATATATGATTATTCTCCCGTTTGCTATCTATTTTTGCCACTAGACTGAGAGATTCATGAGGCTGGGAATCGTATCTCTTGTTTTCTGATGTGTACCCAAAGCCAACACAGCGTCTGGTCCATAGCTGTGCACAAATACTTGTCAATTAAAAAAAAATACAAACCCCTTAAAATTAATTTAAATTAACTTTATATTAGTTTTCCTTTGGAGCTACTGATCACCTGATGTTTGCCTATCTGTGACTTTGTACTTAACTATTACAATGTTAAAAATACTTAATATAAGGTAGAAAACTTCCCCTTCATCTAATTTCTTACATTTTTGCTATTTTTTAAAAAGACTTACTTATTTATTTTAGAGAGAGAGAGGATGAGCAGGGGGAGAGGCAGAGGGACAGAGAGAGAATCCTCCCACAGACTCCCCACTGAGTGCAAAGCCGGAGGCACCGCTAGATCCCAGGACCCTGAGATCAGGACCTGAGCCAAAGGCAGTCGCTTAATGACTGAGCCACCCAGGCGCCCCCCTCTTTGCTATTCTTAATATGTATGCTTCTTCTGTATCAGCTTAGCAATCGTTCTATTATATTCTCTAAAAACCACATGGAGATTTTGATTGGTATTAAAGTCAACATGTGAATTAATTTGGGGAGAAATCCTTATTCTTCCATGGTGCTGCCTTCTCATTACATGTCACAGTAGGGGTGTCTTTTTATTCAAGGATTCTTTTAATCCCTCAGTAACGTTTTATAGTTTTAAATAAAGGTTTTTAATCCTAAATTTTTGGTTAGGCTAATTTTTTTTTTAAGATTTTATTTATTTGAGAAAGAGAGAGAGCCTGGAGCACAAGCCAGGGGGAGGAGATGGAGGGGCTGAGGCAGAGGGAGAAGCATGCTCCCCGCTGAGCAGGGAGCCGGATGCAGGGCTCGATTCCAGGACCCTGAGATCATGACCTGAGCTGAAGTCAGATGTTTAATCACTTAACCAATTGAACCACCCACATGCCCCTTTGGTTAGGCTTATTCAGCAGTATTTTATTTTACATGTTGCTATTATAAACTGATTTTTTTTTTACCGTTACATTTTCTAATTGTTGACGGCAGATATGTAGAAAGAGATTTTGGTCTGTCTCCTTTGTTTCAGCTGCATAGTTGACTATTTTTATAAATTCTGAGGGATTATTATTTTTTTAAGATTTTATTTATTTGAGAGAGAGAGAGCACAAGCAAGGGAAAGGGGCAGAGGAAGAGGGAGAAGCAGGCTCCCCACTGAGCAGGGAGCCAGATGTGGGGCTTGATCCCAGGACCCCGAGATCATGACCTGAGCTGAAGGCAGGCGCTTAACCGACTGAGCCACCCAGGTGCCCCACTAAGGGATTATTTTTCATATACTCTGTGGGGTTGTGGGAAGGTTGAGGGCCTTGGTATATATAAAATGGTTAGCATAGTGTTTTACAGATTATAAATCCTCAGTAAGTATTTATTTTTCTTCCTCTTCCAGTCCTCCCTCTCTTCATCTTTGTCATGGCATATATCTACATGTGCACATTGCATTTTGTCCCCTGATTGTTGGTAGTTATGGTTCTTATTTTGTTTCACATGTTGCTAATTAATTAGAACTTTTCAAGGAGTTTGAAGTAGCAGTGGCTGTTAGGAATAGTCAGTTTGAAGAAGCATCTTACAATTCCTGGTTTCCCAAAAGAATTATTTTCGGGAGTATATTTTGAATCCCATCCTATTTTTCTACGTGTCTTTCTGGATCTTGTGAAATGATTCATTATATTTACGTATTTGGGAGTATTCTGTTGTCCTTAAATTTCTACTTGGTCACAGGATAATGTATTTTTAATGTGATATTAATTTGGGTTTGTAAGTATTTTATTTAGAGTATTGGCTTCTATCACGTAAGTGAAAGGACCTGGTTCTTTTTTCTATCCATTTTGGATTTTTGTGTGACAGTGACGTCAGCTTCAGAAGGTGAATGGAGAGACTTTAGGATGACCTCTGGAGCCCTGAGATCTCTCTGTTTCCTGCACTTCAGCCAATGACACGAGTACCTACTTATTCAGGCAACGCAGGAGTTAACGTTAGTCCCCGAATCTAAGACGCCAGGACTCTCAGGCTAGATCATTATCTGGGTACCAGGGAGCAAGGAGACGAATGCTGCCTGTTGAATGGTGACCAAAATGCGTCTTGTCACTCAGAATTTTTCCTTCATACTTAACTAAAAATCTGTTTAGATCTCGTTTAAAAAAATCAGATACTAGTTTTCTGTATATAAAAATAAAAACATACATAAAGTCAATGCGAGGATATTTGTTTCGCATCCGGAACTGTCCGCTTCTGGGTGTGGGTATAGTCCACACAGCACCATCAACAGACCCGCAGCAGGCGCATCAGTGATGCTCCCCAGTCTCTGCACATTTGCCCCAGTCGCCGGAGCCCAGGCGTGAGCGCGCTCTGCAGCCCCGGGGGCGGCCACCCTTGGCAGCCCTGTGTCGGAAGCCGTCCTCTCAGATGCAGTCCCGCTCCAGAGGCAACAACTTTGGAAAAAGCGTCTGTCTTAGTATGAACGAACTATGGTGTCTGGTTTCTCTTCCTCACCCTCTACGTCCACACTGTTAGCAAGTGTTTTTAATTCTATCTCAAGTAATTTATATTTTGTAGTTCTACTCACTCTGTCTGTCGCCACTGTCACACCCTTGGTTTGGCTGGCCATGAACTTTCATCTGTGTGATGACAACCCTCTAAGTGGTCCCCCTGTCCCTGCTCAGCCCCTAAAGCCTCATCCTCATGGGGCGGAACAAGCTTCCTTAAATCCCTTCCTGTGGCCCTGGAGTGGCTGCATATCTGCTTGTCTCCTTAACGCCATATTTTAGTTCCTCAGATAGGCCAACCTTGGTCCAACTTTTGTGTATGCATTTCCCTTGGCCTGAAATGCTTTTCCCTGACATTCGTCCCATCCCTTAGGTGTCAGCTTAAATGTCGTTTCTTCAGAGACATCTTCCTGATGTGCCCCTACGGAACTTTTATATCCCTGCTCTTGTTATGGTCTGTTCCCCAAAGTGTCTCACATATAGCGCATGGTAGATTTTCTCAATCTGTGTGTCCTGGAGAGTATCTTTATTGTCTTCTGTCATTAATGTCATCAGGGCTTTCTCCAGCCTCCTCATCTACGTGGTGTGGCTTGGCATGACGAGGGAACTCTAATCCCAACTCTGTTGCCAGGTACTGCCCAAACTGTGGAATACACAGTGCAGTCCATCAGCCGGTCCGTGACTAATTAAGCCATCTTTCTGGAAAAGTTGAAGTAAGAGATATAGAGAAGATAATTATTCTGTGGTTGAAATTTGAGCTGCAAAGCCACACAGAGGTAACACCAGGCAAGAAAGCGCAAATCAGGCTTTTGAGATTCAAATATTCTGCGATACATTCTTTCTGAGCTCAGCCAGGGCTGCTCCTCAGGGTCGGTAAGGACAAAGCTTGCATGTACGTGGGTCATGCTCTCTCTGGCCTGTTCGGCGGTCCTCAGTTGGGGGCCCTGCTAGGTCCTGTGAGAACCAGCTCAGGAGACGAAGTCGGCCTGCCCTTCCTAGATCTCTGTCCTTCACAGTTAACAGCCTTTTGAGTGATGTCCACAGAGCCCCTCCCGTTCCTGCCCCTGCCCACCTGTTTCACTGCGAGAGACCACACCACCAGAATGCGGCACCCCTGCATCCAGCCTCGTCCCAGCCTTTTCCAGGAAGAAGCGTGATTTCTGATCGGAACTGGTGTAAAAGGCAGTGAGGACTGTGGGGAGAGTGCTGTAGATGCCCCAGAAGCACGACCTCCGGAGCAAAGGCCGCCTGGCCTTGGGCCAGCGTGGGCTCCGCTTCCGAGCGGGGACCGGCGCCGAGGGCGACAGCACCTTCCTCTGTCCCTCGGCAGGCAGAGCTGGCACCTGCAATGGAAAAGCCAGTGTTTGCCACTGACTTTATTCTTTTGATCATCTATTTTGATTTTCTTGGGAGTTAGTAGAAATTCCTCTGATTCTGACAACAGATTAAGTCAGATTAACTGCTGGCTCTGTTTGTTGTTTTGTGAATGTTCTTTTAGTTTCCATCCTTTTGTGCATTTTCATAGGTGCTTTATCAGCATGCTGGAACTTACCTTAGGGACTTCCAAGGGCTATCCGTAAGACCCAGACCCTGGGTTGTCCAGAATGCATCTGATTCCTTGCAGAACCTGGCAACTCGATGCCTTCCGGAATCCCAGTGAAGCCAAGGAATCCGCTCATAATTCTGTCTATTCCTTTCACAAACTTGGAGCCATTCTGAAAGTATGTACACGTTTTTTAAATAGGTTTCTCTTATTTAGAAAAAAAAAAAAGTCAAATACTGCTTTAATTTAAAGAGTTTCCCTTTTCTTCCTTGTTTCATATAAACCAAGCACAATTCATTTTGTAACATAGATGTTTCTTTTTGTTCTTCCAAGAAATTATAGTGGATATGATTTCTCAACTTCTAAAATCTTGGATAGTGTCAAAGGAGAAATTTCACTGGACACAGTTCAACATGTGAGGAAGACTTCGGTCAAGGCCGCTGCACTAGGGAGGAGGGGCTGGGACTCGGTCTGAGTTCAATTCCCCTGAAATGAAGGTGGACAGATTTAAGAGCTGGGGTTGGGGGGTCCTAGGCCACGTGTGTTTACCAAGCGGCCTTTCCCCAAGGAAAACTAAATTTGCTGATATCTCAGGGCAGAAGATGGTCTTAGCTCAGAGCCAGGCACCTCTGATTGAGGCTCCTGCCCTCCCATAGAGCCTGGGGGATGGGGGAGCTGTGTTCCTTGATGGTGACATTTCAAAGGGACCCAGGACCCTGAGAAACACAGCCCTAGGTTGTAAAACAGACAAGAGGCTTTTAAGATTTGTGTCTCAAAGGGGCAGTTGCAATCATAAGGTGTTTTATAAGTACATACTCCAGAGGCAAGAGGGCAGGGCTGGGCCTAGAGCTGGCAAGGAGCCTGTCTGAAGGTCAGGCAAGGTCAGGGGAACATTAAGACCATCTCAGTCAACAGGAAATTGTCAAAGAAGAGGGTGGAAATTTCCCTCTTTAGGGATATGTGTATGTGAGTGTGTGTGTTTTCCATGTGAACCAGGACAGGCATGCGGCTTGTAGATTTGTAGGACTTTGAAGAGGAGTAGCTGGAGGCTGCTCTAGAATTCTCTCTGTGGCACCGCCCTTGGGCAGTTTGTGTTCCAGGTGTCAGGTAACAAAGCCTCCGGCATCCAGTTGGGCTGAAGACAGGAGAGCCCGATAGGAGGTGTTTCAGAGACGCAAACCTCCTCGAGGCTCCGTGGCTGCCCCTCTGGGCTCTTGCTGGGGCTGCTGAGAGGTGAGCCGGCTTGGTGCACAGGGGAGCAGTCAGCTGGTCCCCCGGGGACCTGCTGCATTGCACCTGCTCTCCCTGTGTCTGCCTGCTCAGAGCTCGCAGCTTCCCGGCCCTTCTAGACGCCTGACCTCTGGGTCTGCTCCCAGACGTGCAGCGGGCCAGCAGGAGCAGAGACATCACCCTCTGAAACCTCTGGAAGCCCAGGGGGACCCTGGCAGCAGGGGCTGTGAGAAGAGAGGCGACCTGGACATGATTTGACAGGAAATCCATGGAGCTTAGTAGCCCGGTCATAATTAAGAAGGAGCTTCCCCTTATCTGTTTTTCCAGACCATCTCAAACATCTTCCTGAGAAGAAATAGACCTCTGTAATAAAATCTGACAGGCCGTTAATACACAGGGAGTGTGATATCCGTCGGGAAGGAGGTTTGCCGTTGACAATAGTCTCTTTTTCCTAAAACCACTCTCTGTTGTGCAGCCCGGGCTCCTTCAGTCCCACAAAGGCAGCCGCGAGCCCCGCGGTGTCTGTGTCCAGCGCACATCTGCGGGAGCCTGGGGACCGAGGGGGACCGAATGGGGACCGGGAGCCACGAGGGAAATCCCCTGCTTGTGTGGAGCCGGGGTCTTATTCTGGGGGAGGCGAGCTCCCAAAGACAGAGAAGAGGCTCTGGTCTGTGTCAGGATTTCCGGGGGCAGGAGGCCCAGTCCGTGGGGACAGAGCCCTGGTCTGTGTGCGGGGCTTGGCCCCCCTTTCCTCCCTACAGCAGAGTGGGGGCTGCCGGTGGGGTAAGGACCATCCTGCAGCGCGGAAGCCTGGGAGAGCATCCCAGTTTCCCAGGGCCGCCCTGCTCACTTCCCTTATTTAAATTCAATTTAGTTAACATACACTGTAATATTAGTTTCAGGGGTAGAATTTAGAGATTCATCGGTTGCGTATAACACCCAGTGCTCATTCCATCACGTGCCCTCCTTAATGCCCATCACCCAGTTACCCCATCCCCCCACCACCTCCCCTCCAGCAACCCTCAGTTCCTTCCCTAGAGTTGAGTGTCTTCTGGTTTGCCTCCCTCTGTGTTTTTATCTTATTTTACTTTTCTTTCCGTCCCCCTGTGTTCATCTGTTTTGTTTCTTAAATTCTACACGAGTAAAATCATATGGTATTTGTCTTTCTCTGACTGACTGACTTCGCTTAGCATGATACCCCCTCTGCCGTTCTTCTAAAGCCAGCTGGAGCCTTACCTCCTGCTTGACGTGTTACCGCCTGTGGCCCCACTCCACCAAAATTAACTCCCCAGGGAGGCATTAATTTCTATTTTGGCACTAACCACAACATGTCTTCTATTAGGGGTGTTTTAAGGGTATGTGTGTGTGTGTCTCTGTGTGTCTGCCTCTAAATTCTGAACTTATAGAAGTTGGGGACTGTGTCTTATTTTTCTTCATATGCTTTAAAACAGTGAATGCTTAATGAGTAAGCATTGAATTATTGTTCAACTGAATTTTCAGTCTCCCTGGCTCTGAAGGGAATCATCACACTAGCAGTATTCCTTGCGGAACCCTCTGCAAAGATGACCATTTCCTCGTAGACTGGTGTTCCAGTGTTGCCTGGGGAGCTGGTAGGGTAGGAGTAGGTAAGATCATTGAGGGATTGTTCTGGTTTTCTTCAGTAAGCCTATTAATTCCCAACAGAACACAAAAATTTATACTGATAGCTAATATTTAAAAAGATACAGGGGGACATCAAAAGTAGATTTTCGGGGAGCAGTGATGCTGGTGAAGAGAGTGTTGTTGTAATCCAGGCAGAGATGGTGGTGGCCTGACCGAGGAGGAGGGTCGCTGTGGGGGGAAGGGGTCCTTAGGCCGTTGGAAGCAAACCAGCGCGGCTTGCTCCTGGAGGAGAGGAAGTGAGGCTCTCCCTCCTAGAGTTCCCTTGTGTTGCTTCTGACTTAGGCAACATGGGTGGGCAGGACCATCTGCTAAGACAGGAAACACTGGAGGAGAAAATTCGGGGGAAAATATTTGAGTGTTGACACTTGATTTAAAGGCACCGTGAGACATCCAGGTGGAAAAGTACTGTTCTTCTTGAGGGTGTGGCTGGAAGCGGCCAGACAGAGTCGGCTGAAGATGTGGTCGACCTGTGATCACCAGCATCTCTCTGCGAAGAGCTCATTGTGGGGAAGGTCCAGTTAGATGTCAAAGGTTTCATTCACTGGTCAACTGCAAATAAGAAAAATAAACATAATTTATGAAGATTTAACAAATTTAAAAGAATGTTAAAAGAGTGTCCTTTATTCTGAGATCGAGGCCTTCCCTAATACTTGTTATTAAAATGTCTTGGAAAAATAAAAACCTAGTATTCATAGTTTGGCTCCCTAGGAATTACAGTTCAATTTTCTGTTTCATCCTATAAAAAATTAATAGGGGTGCACTGAGGGTTTAAAGCAAGGGAGTGGCATGACATCATAGAAAGCATATGAAAGTGGAAATACCGCCTGCGACCCCCCCATCCATCCCCACCAGATTAATCCGTACACCACAGAGATTCACTTTGGGTTTTCCTTGATGAGGAAAGTGCTCGGTCATGCCTGTCCCCGCTCTGGTGGGCTACCAGGTGATGCAGACACATGCTGGGGAGCTAATCCTTCCTCCAAACTCCCGGCGCTATTCACATGTACTCACTCTGGGTGGTCAGATACGGTCAGATATAAGCACTTGGGTCATTCTTCGTTGTAATAAATATCTGTGCAGCAGCCAGTCTTCTACTGAGTTAGACTTCACACACCCTAGAGGAAAAACTATTTGGAAACATAAAACATGGTTTTCATTAGATTAATTAATGATGCTGTGTTAGATACAGTTATCTTCTTTGAATAACAGCCTTCCAACACTTGCATCAGATTGCTACCCCTGAAAACTGCAGATATTGTTTCCATCATCTCCAAAATTTATGTCACTACAAGTAGCTTCAAACTTTCTGGAGTTTTCTTCTCCAGCTCATTCATTCGCAGTGCATGGGTGCACCCCTCAAATGGGGGCAGGGTGGTCTTTCCATGCTTTGCTCTTGAAATCTGGCAGATCAGCTGTCAGACTCCTCTTGACCCATGGCCACCTCAGAAAGGGCTATGCTTTTTGCAGAGGGGTTTTCTGGAGAAAGTGCGCTTATCACCATGAATTCAGTTTGACATGGCTCCTACACCAGAAAATTGAACTAACTGTTTTCCCTTCATGATTCTTTCTTTTTTCCTGCTGATGCTTTGCACAGCCTGTTGATTACAAAGGAACTTGTCCCCCAAACAACACTCTAAACCATCGAATGGCCAAGCAACACACTGGAGAAAGTCCTTGTAAGTGCTGTCTGAGTTAAGCAGATGCCTGCTTCATTTTAACGTGGAGACAGACAGAATGACAAATTAAACGCCAAGTAGACAGAGACATATTGTAATACCAAATGCCCCGAGTGCTGAAGACATTTTCCTACTGTTTCTGTAATCCTAAATGTTAGGAAGATTCTATCAATTTTTACTGCAAATTAAAGGACAACAGGGCAATGATCAGTGTTTCCTAGGTGGAAAATGGGGTCACATACTGTTCTTCCAGTAATAAACTGAACGGGACATGGGCCAGCTCAAAATGTCAGACACATTTCAGTATCTGTGCTTGTTTTTAGGAAACACTCCATTCAAATGACTTTGATAAACATTTAGATTACACTAGGCACTGTGTTGAGCTTATGTTGGTGAAGGAGAAACTATTCTTACCTTGAAGAAAGACAACATTCGATAGTAGAAATGAACAAGACGGAATTAGACATAGCATATCATGAAATGTCCTAAACTTGGTGTGTACAAGCAAATAAGAAGGAGGCTATTTTCTTTTTCTGAGGCCAAACCTTGGACCTAAGCTTCTAAGTTCATGTAGAGATGACCAGGACATAAGAGTCACTGCAGACAAAGGGAAGAGCTGGATTTGTACAGAGCATGGTGGCTGGTGGTCCACTGAAGAAGGGGGTACCGCTAATGTCCCTTTTGCAATCAAACCTAAGTGCCTGTGTCAGAGCTGGGCTCCTGCAGAGAAGGCATCGGGGTGGGCAGGGGTTGCTGCTAAGGCAGAGCTGGGCCCCCTGCTCCTTTCTCAACCAGAGCAACACCCATCAGACTATAAGGTTTTCTGGTCCACACAAAAAGATTCTGGAAAAGGCTTACACTGTAAAATATCATTTGAAGAAAGGATTCCACTGCTAATAAAACCACTGATTTAGGGGAACTCGGTACTCTCCAGACTTGGACGAAGTGAATAAAAAGGACTTTCCCTGTGATCTGGTTATCATTACTTCCAATATTGAAGAGAGAAGGAAAGACTAAATAAGAGTCTCTCCTGATACATGGACTAAAAATTCTATAAGTCAGGGTTTAGAACACAGCAGTTTCAATTCTCTGCCACTGTCACAATCTCAGAAAGTGCAATCAAGCTAAATTTGGTCTTGAGACTCTTTGCGAGTCTTATATTTCAGGCAGAAAAACTGCGGTGCAGATAAAGACAGAAGTAATAAAAATGTACTTTAGAATTTACAGAGAGGCATATTTAGTTTTCTGGCATCTAGTGTTGGTTTAACGCCCTGTTTATCACTAAATATTTAAATCAGTGCTGTATGTCTCTGAGCAGGTGTGGCAAATCAGTGGTGAGTACGAGAGAATGTCTTTCACTTCACTGTAACAAATCTAAGGGGTGATGGTCCGGGGACATCGGGTCTGGCTTGCGGTGAAGCGCAAGGACGGTGTGACGCAGTGAGCCAGCCTGATGCGGCACAGTGCAGACACCAGGTGCCTGAGTCAGACAGACATGGCTATGGGTTCTGACCCAGCCACTTACTAATGGGCACACCTAACCAGCCAGCAAGGCTCAGAGATCACCTTGTAACGTGGATGCCTTGTTAAGATACCATAAGCATTAAGTGACATAGGAGAAGAAATGAGCTTGTCCCTTTGCCTTGGCTGTTTGCAAACCTTCATCAATGGTCACTCGATGGTTATCATGGCCCAAAAACAAGTAGGCAGCAGTCTAAAATGAAGTGTAGGGTATTTCTGATTGATTAACAAGCAAGAAGATGTAAAGAACAATCAAATACACCCTTTAGAACGAAATTGTGTTGATTACATTATTTTCTGCAGCTGTTCAGTTCTCTTCCCCCACGGGGAGGAATATGTTTCTATGCCCCAGTGATGTTGGCCCGGCCATGAGACTTGCTCTGGACCGTGAATGAATATGACAAGTGATGGATGGAGCAGAGGCTTTACATGTGCTTGTGTGGTTTGGTTTGGTCTCTTTTCTTCCTGTCTTCTGCATGTGAAGAGCATGTCCTAGGTACCCTGTACTCCTTCACCCTGGATGGCGGAATCGGGCCTACACCAAACAGACCCGAACTCTTCCTATATCCTGGAGCATGGCCTTCAGTCGAACCACAAAGTCGCAAATGAGAAATAAGAAGAGAGATTGTAAACCATGGAGATTTGGGGGCTATTTGTTATTGCAGCAAAAGCTGACTAATATCCCTAAGATATCTTTTATGTTGTCACATAGAAAGAAATGCTTTTAGGCTCGAAAAGCTGTAGGAAAAAGTTTACAAACCATGAACCCCTGAAATTTGTCTTATTAAAATTCTAGTCATCCTCCAGTGGGACAAAATCCATGGTTCTGCTGGCATAAAGACTTTAATAATGTCATTTTAAAATAGGCATTTCCACCAGATCCTGGCAAACATTTGCAGAAAGGAGCAAGTTTATGAAACTAGAAGGTCTGGGTCTAGAAATACCTTTATCTGCTTTTATCAACACACTCACTTGGGATACTGTAGAATAATTTGGATGTTAGAATCTCTATTGCTGAAATATGAGATTTATATGCACACCTTGGCATATAGTTATCAAAACATAGCATCATTTTAGGGGCACCTGGGTGGCACAGCAGGTTAAGCGTCTGCCTTCGGCTCAGGGTATGATCCTGGAGTTCTGGGATCGAGCCCCACATCAGGCTCCTCTGCTATGAGCCTGCTTCTTCCTCTCCCACTCCTCCTGCTTATGTTCCCTCTCTCGCTGGCTGTCTCTCTCTGTCAAATAAATAAATAAAATCTTTAAAAAAAAAACAAACATAGCATCATTTTAAAAGTCTTTGTCCTTAAGAGTGAAGAGATCAGATTTTTATTCTCATAACACCTGTCAGCTCTGAGTGGGTTGGTGTATTTATACTTTGTTTTCTGTTTTCATATATATTTCTTCTTTTCTTATATAAAAAATTCAGTGTAGTTTTCATATGATTTACTATATATTTTTGAAGAGAGTTATATTACCTTTAAGTTTATTATAGCATGTGAACAGAACATTCAGTCTGTTCCATCTAAGAGCAAAGATGGTACCAAGAGATGTATTAAGATGTGTTAGTCTCCATTTTTTTCCTCTTCACTAGGTATGTGAGCTAATTTTTAAAAACATTTTTATCCTTATATATCACATTCCCATTTCTCTTTCTGTGCAGAGATCATTACACATTTCATATTCTGTAAGAATGTGTCTAAAATCTAAGCCTGGCTATAGCTTCTGAAAGTCACATGATGGTTTTGTGGCATGTCCTGCCATGTGTCTATAGTAGAGGCAGCAGACGTCCTCATTGACTCATATACTGGGTTTTTTCTTAAGATTAATTTATTTATTTTAGAGAGAGAGAGAGCAGGGGGGGAGAGGTAAAGAGGGAGAGAGAGAATCTTAAGCAGGCTCCATGCCTAGCATGAAGCCTAATGCAGGGCTCGATCTCATGACCCTGAGATCATGACCTCAGCCGAAATCAAGATTCTGTCACGTAACTGACTGAGCCACCCAGGCCCCCCCGTGCTCATAGGCTTCTTGTGCATCCACTCTGCACACGAAATTAGACCAGAGCACTCGAACGGTGGTAAACCAAGTGAAAGCGTGGCTTTGCTACCTTCTATGATGGATAAACCGATGAAAAGTCTTAGCATTTGAAATCAGGTTACATTTCTCACTCTGGCTCTAACTAATAATTCTGTCTCAGTTTTACACTATCAGGAATTTGGGCTCTTTTGGCAATTACCTTAGATATGTGATTTTTTTTTTCAGGTACGTGAATTTTTAAATCTAGACAAATAAATACCAACAGAGTACGGGGAGAGAAAGAGGACTGTTGGAATCTAATTTTGGAGGCAAGCATGTAAGAGAATTATTCATAAGATGCTGGATGACATGAAGCTCCCCCACAGATAAAAGGGAATGTAGCGAAACAGAGAACCTCATGCTCTTAACATGTGGCTTGTTGAAAGAGTAATCAGTGAGCAATCTGTGCCCAAATGCCACTAATAGTTCTTAGACTCGAGTGAATGCTAATGAGAAAGAGCTGGTACAACAACATTGTGATTCAGCTCGTCTTTGAGAATGGAAAGTTGGAATAACTTGAACCAGAGAAAGTCACTGACATGTCTTCTGTTCCAGTGGTCTTTGTAAACACATATGTATATGTTCATCGGTGTGAAGAAAGGACCCCCTTTTACAATGATGCCTGTTCCGGACATTTTGGTGTTCTGGGTCCATGGCTTGTTCTAAGATAATGTCCTCTCCTGACATGTCACAATAATGCTTTTCCAAACAAGACCTCATATGTCAGTTTATGATGTTCACTGTGTGTGTACTCAAATCCATTCACTCAGTTGGTCTTTGCAGCTAGCATACCTTATTTTAATATTCATTCAACAAATATAGACTGTGCATTTTCCACGTGGAAAGTGAGTTACTTGATGGGATAAATGATACAAATATGAAAAAAAGAAGTAGTCCTAGCCGGTACAGAACTTTCAGCTTCATGGTCAAAACTTAAAACCCTAGCATAGCATAGACAGGAATCTTAAAAATCAGAAAATTGTAACAGAAAAATTAAATAAAACCTCTCAGGCTCAGGCAGGGAGTGAATGTTATAACTTAGGTGAAAAGATTGGACTCTGATTGACTATTCTCACTACTATAGTCTAGTTTCAAAACCATGTCTTTTTTTATTATAATAATATTTTTTATTATATTATGTTAGTCACCGTACAGTACATCCCTGGTTTTTGATGTAAAGTTTGATGATTCATTAGTTGCGTATAACACCCAGTGCAAAACCATGTCTTTTTAAGGTAAAATGCATATTTTTAAAGTATGGTTTTGACAGATAAAGAGAAAATAAGTATGTTTTCAATTCCACTTAGTTATTTTAGGGAAAAAAGTTAAAAAAAAATTATCAATGAACGATCATGAGCCAAGTCAAAAGCAACGATTTAAGAGTGAAGGGCTGTCCTTGCCTCTGGTCAGAAAGAAGGAGGCTCAGCAGTCATCAGAGACCTTTAACGAGAAACAGCATTACTGCAGTGTTAACCAGGGGACTGGTGTGTAGTTCAGGCCGCAGTAACCTCTCTGTCTGCCTTGCCCTTCAGGTGATGGTTAGAACTCAAATTGTGGACTTGAACGCTGGGGTCAGCACTTAGAGTATCTAAGTCTGGTATTTTAGGAAAGCGTCTTAAGCTTTTTAAGCTTGTTTTATTTACTGTTCTTTGTTGTCTCACCAGATCCTAGTAAGAACAGGAAGTAAAGCAAGTCAATGATTCAATGTTGCCGTGATCGAGGGCAGAATAAGGAATCTAGAAAGTAGTACAACTTGGCAGCATGTTGGAAACTCATTCAAGAACAACTGATTAGGGGAACAAAGTCAAATACCCAGTTATCCAAGGATATAGTTACCTATGAGCCAATGGTACTGCAGTTCATTTTGACTGTCTTGAATACTTATTATATTGACGTTAATTTAAAACAAACACTGAGGATACAGCCAAATTTGTCCAAGAGTTACAATTCCAAGTTTAAACATTTTTACTGGAAATAACCATGGAAGATTCTGTCTAATTTGTGCTACTTAAGCAGCATCTTACTAAATCATTCATGGGTGGACACAAAAAAATGCGTTTCAGCCGATAGCAGAAAAGTAAATTGAGCTCAATCTCCAGTCAGAGCGGCTTTTTGTTGGCATCAGATCTGATAGAGGAAAAAGTAAATCTTTGAAAATACAAGAATCTTAGTTGTTTCTCTGTCCCCCTGCAGATCTTCGAGGTCTGACCCAACCCCAGTCTTCTGTGCATCCACCACTAAGGTCTGCGACCCGGTTTAATGCAGCCAAGACAACTTGGCCCAATGGGTGTGCAGAGGAGCGTGCACATGCGCACATGGTTTCTGCGGCGCAGACTCCAATATGTGGCCCAGGAAGCGAGCTGTGTTACTGAACACTCTCCACGCCGCTTTCTCTGGTGTCTTTATTCCTAACAATGCTCGCTTGCCTGAATTCTCCTTCTCTTAATATCCCGCAGACACGTTCACCACCCATTATACCGTCGGTGTCAGGCCATCACTGGTGATACATTGGTCTGCCTCTTGTGACCTCAGTTTCTCTTCTTTCCTCTTAGAGGTTTTCCCTCCTCTTTATAGCTAACCTGCTGTCAGGGCAAATACAAAATTTTAACTAAGAGGCTAATTCTTTCTGTTGAAAATATGAGAAGAGATTTACTGCTTCCCTTTTTTTAGAGCTTTTACTGTAGAAAACTTCTAATTTCTGTCCCCATCTCTTTGCAACCTATGTAGATCTTTATACAAATGAAGTAAGACCCTGGACAGCTTCATGAGCCAGGACTGTCTTTCTTAGACACCTGGAAACCATCCTTCTGAAGTGTAGTCATCGAGGAAGATAGCACCCCCATCTCCTAGCTTCTGTGGGAGGGTAGGAGGTAACTTTGGTGGGCTTCTTGCTCCAAGTCGCCAAACTACCTTGTGTTATGAAGCTAGGAAGATAGGAGAAGTTTATTTCTCCTCTGCATAAAGCCAGTTAGCCAACACAGACAGTCACCCCAATTACCAGGTGATCTAGGACGAGCTATCCGTGACCAAGGTGCCGTCCAGTGCTCTTGCTTAAGGACCGGTTAGTGCTCCTCTTGAGAGCACATAGGTGGTGGGTTGTACCTGCTTGGCTCTATAAAGGTGAGATTTCGTTCTTCCTTACAATTTCCTAGAAGATTGTGTTGCATATAATGTTCTGCTTTAATACTTACTCTACAATAAAACGGTTTTCTTTCTCTACTACCTTTGTGGAGAGGTTTTTGGATTGATAAGAGATTTTATTTTTAAATATATTTCCCCAACATTGAGCCTCAATGTATGCCATTGAGCCCATCAGCAACATTCCAGCAGGCATCTAGTTCATGCCTGGTATATACCACATATATTAATACCTGACTTAATTCTTGCAACTTCTTGAAGCAAGTTTTCATAAATCACCACTTTACATTTGAAGAAACTAGGACATTAAAACATTAAGTAGCTTGTCTAAAGCTAGTTAGCTTTCATTGGTAAAACCACAGTTTGAAATCCCTGTCTGTTGACCATAGACCTTGTGCTTTTCTTCCCTATGTTCTATTTCTGCGGTTCTCTTTCTTGAGTCTTTAGAGGTGTAGACTTGCCTATAAAACCTGAAAGAGTCTGCAGGTCTTCAGAATCACAAAGACCATAGCCTATGAGGCCGGGATGTGGGAGGCACAGTACTGGGGCCTGAGGTCCTCGTTGGAACTTTCTGCACAGGTGGGGTGGGGTGTTGTGTGTGTGTGTGTGTGTGATTGGACACCAGACACTGCAGTAAGCAGCTTCCATAATTAGGTCTCATAGGAAAGTGATGAGAAGGAGACTCCTGTTAGTCTCACTTTAAATGTGTCTGCCTTAGTCTTGTTACAGAACTTGCTGTGGGTGGACGAGCTACTCTGGAACAGCTGACCTGTAGATCCTTATGACTATTAAGATGACAGCAGCATTTCTTACCTGGTCATAAGAATTGTATCAGGAATAGCTCAAAATACTGATGATCAGGCCCTTTCGTTGCAGAGCCTTGTTTTGTACACTCACCAAAGGCGCCACATGAATCTCTGGTAAGCTAAGTATGGACACTGTCAGCATCTGAGTGACAGGATGCTGATAGAGTGGGGGTGCATGTTGGGCTGTTGGACCCGTGGTGCTGACTTCCGATAGACTGGTCTTCGAGTGATGGTGGTAGAACCATGACCTGGACATCACTGTGAAAAATAAGGAATGCTTCGGGTCCCTCTCTTAGGTGATGAGTTTGGGATGTTGGAGAGAAACTTGTAATAGAAAGGGATATGATGAGGCATCTAGGTAGCTCAGTCAGTTAAGTGTCCAACTCTTGATTTCAGTCAGGTCATGATCTCATGGTTGTGAGATCAAGCCCCTCACCGGGCTCTGCACTTAGAGTCTACTTGAGATTGTCTCTCTCCCCCTGTCCTTCTCCCTCTGCCCCTTCCCCTGCTCTCTCTCTCTTTCTCTCAAATAAATAAATAAATAAATAAATAAATAAATAAATCTTTTTAAAATTTTTTTATATTTTTTTTATTTGACAGAGACAGCCAGCGAGAGAGGGAACACAGGCAGGGGGAGTGGGAGAGGAAGAAGCAGGCTCCCAGCGGAGGAGCCTAATGTGAGGCTCGATCCCAGAACACTGGGATCACACCCTGAGCCGAAGGCAGATGCTTAAGGACTGTGCCACCCAGGCGCCCCATAAATAAATAAATCTTAAAAAAAAGAGAAAGGGATGTGAGCAAGGTGTTGCTGATGGAAAAGATGTTAGTTCAGGTTAGAAAGTGGTGGGAGGGGAGATTAGCACTGGTTTGCAAATTAAGATTGTTGTTTCTGTTTTTATGTGTATGTTAACAGTAGACAGCTGGAGGGGGAGGTGCAGAGGGAGGGAGAGGCTAAGCCCAGGTGAATATGAGTGCGGGGCTGAGATGGGACACCGGAGATTGGAGAGTTTGAGCACAGGGGTAAGAATTATCCAAGGCAGGAATGAAGAACACAGCAGAGATAAAAACTCAGACCACGTCGGTGATGGGAGAGAGGGTTCAGAGCAGAGGCAGGCAAAGCAAAAGTACTGACTCTGCAGACCTAGCTAGACCTCAGATTGTAAGGACTCAATCAAAGCAGCTTTCTCCTTTATAATTAACTAGAAGCCTAATTAATTAGCAAGCAAGCAACAGAGTTTAGATCTTAGGGAAAAGAAGTGTGCTGTTAAAACAAGGGAAAGCAAAATAGTCTGGAATAGCCATTGAAGGTGTGTTCCGGAAAATCCCTAAGAAGGAAGTAAAACATGTAATTCATGAGCATCAGCAAGAGTCTTACTAGATTTGGAAACAAATGAATTGGCAGTGAGTCATGGATGTTAGAACTGAAATGAACCCTAACAACAGACATCACTTCTGGGTCTCTCATGTAATAATGAAGCCAAGACCCAGGGTCAGATGTAGGAGTAACTCCCCTAGCTGTGTTTGACCTGACCACACGCTCAGCCTGGAAGTCCTGCAGACTCTGGACCTGCTCGGGCACGTCTTGTGACTTGCTGCAGAAGAGGATGAAGCAGGCCGTGGGCTGCTCTTGTCTTACTCATTTATAATAACTTTTCAAGTTAATCAAAGGCACTAACGATTCTACGTATTTCTCCACACATTTATACCCTATAAATTCAGATGGCCATGCTTCACGTGGTTTTAGATACCTAGCAACCCCTGCCTTTGTCCCACATTTCCTTCCAGCATAGAATAATTCTTGTTCTTTTGATAGATAACAAGCTAAAGCATCTCACCTTCAAGTGAAAAACCTACATGCAAACAACTTCTCTCCAGTCCCTGCTTGGCTTTCTCCCCCTCTGCGTTTCACTATTCCTTTTCCTCTGTGAGAGTACAATAAGATTCCCACGTTCCCTCTGCCTTCAGCAGTTTTGCTCATGAATTATTCCTGATGCCTAAAACATTTCCTTGCTACTTGCTATTTGAAGATACTTAGGAAGGTTTTAAAGTCATGGAACAAAACCTACAATAGACTATAAAATGGAATAGGAATTTCACATGTGTAGGGAGCTCAAGTACAGTATTTGTAATGGGAGAATGGGAAAGCCTTTAGGTTGACTAAAATGTAGCATTAAGCAGCATCACCTAAGAGGCTTTATTTACTCCAGCATGAGGAAACAGTGATGAGAAGATTGGGCTCTTCTGAATGCATGAGGGGGTGGCTGCACCCACGCTCTCCTTTAGGAAGAGTACCAAGTAACAGTAGGTTTCCTTGATGATAATGGCTGAAGATGTATGGAATTTGCTAATAGTTGAGCATAAAGAGACATCATAGCCTCCTTGGAGTGGTAATGCACAGTTTAGAATTAGCTTGGATTCTAATCTCTGTCATTTTGGACTGAGCATGCATGATCTAGTCATTTAATCCCTGAGTATCATTCTTAAAAATCGAATCGAGTTCTGGAGTTCCAGAATCACAGAAGTAACAATTGCTGATGTTCTATGGTTAGCTGAAAGGGTTAGCTGGAAGAGGAATCAAAGCCAATTACTAAACTGAGGATTTTCTCCTGTTGACTCTCCCTCTCTTCTTCCTGGGGTCTGTTCTTTGGCATTCATTGTTCACTTGCAAGATGGTGTCGACAGGGTAGGAACAGGCTTGAAATGAAAGTGAATTTAGTTTGCAACCTGCTCATGTTTTTGGAAAGCACTTTGCTTATCCTTTTGTCCTTGTCTGCCATACGATAGGGACTTTTGAAGTGAAAATACCGAGGTAGTAGATGTACTTCTGTTAGTGGGTGTAAGGTGGTTCTTACTAGGTTGTCAGCACCTTGGGGCCAGGCACCATCTCTTGCTCTTGTATTTGTGACTATCAGAAAACTTCTCTTAGGCAGTGGGTGCTGAGTCAATTTTTCACAAATTATGGTCCTTTAGAAAAGTTCCAAGGGACCAAATTATACTTCTCTTGGTTTCCAGATTCCTGAAGCACCCAGCTGTTGCATAATTATGAGAATTTATCGTAGGACCCAATGGCATAATATATTTTTCTACTACCTCTGTTAAGTTTGGTAAAGAGGTTTTTTTATCAGATAGTCTTAGTGTTATAATAAACTGTCCCCAAATCTCAGTGGAGTAACGTGGTAGTTTATTCTCTCTCATGTAACAGAACAAGGTAGACATTCAGCAAGCAGCCTTCCATGTAGTGGATCAGGGACCCTGTCACTTCTGCTTTGTGGCTTCTGGAGCCCCGTGCCCTCTGCTGAATCTCTGTGTTGGCTGGCAGGTGAGAAAAAGAGGAAGAGTGGAAGCTGGTTATGGGAGGATCTCATGAGTCAATCTTAAAAGGAGGAACCATCACTTCTGCCCACATTCTCTGATCAGAGCTGTCACATGGCTACTCCTGTCTGCAAGACAGACTGGGACATGGTGACCAGTTGTGTGCTTAGCAGAAGGAAAATGGTTTCATGAACACATCCAAATATCTGCCATGTTCCACTCTGTCAGTCATTAAACATATACCCAGTCTTCTGACCAGCACAAAACACACTCACACCTTCCGGTGTACAACCAGCCACAACATCCATGGCTAAATCCAGAGTCTCCTGATGGTGTGCAGGCCTCTCCCATACCCAGAATACAGTGGCATATGAGGGATGGTAAGACTCTCATTTAGCAAAGGACAACTAAGATATATAGAGCAGTCCCTCATCCATAACTGTTTTGAGACCCTCTAGACAGGCACCACACAGCCCTATCCAGGGCATGCGTGCCATTATGTGAGAAGACCCTTGTGCTGCTCTCTGAGGAGAGTATCTGTTAGCTTATGCCCTGTGCCCCTTCTCCCCCCGTGGCTGTTCCTGACATGAGGGTGGTGACTATGTTCTCCCTGAACATTGCACATGTTTTGCTGTTTCCTGCACAGGTGAGTTTAGGGCCCCAAAGCTCGTTTTATGCAAAAACAAGAAAAAGAGTAAAAACTGAGCTTAGTTTATTTGTCAGTAACATTCCCTCAAAATTCAGAAGGTTTCTCATGAATTTGCTTCTAGTTAGTTCCATATGCCTTTAAACCACACCCAGGGTTAGTTTCATAATCATCAAGTCTAATTGATTTCATGGCCTCCATGACCCCAAGACTCTCAGTGTAATGACAGCTGGGGTTTATTTGAAACAGTAGACTTTTTTGGTATCCTCGACCTGACCTTTGCTACAAAGCTGAGATTCTTTGTTTCACGAGAAAGTTTTATTGCGCATTTGTAGCTGGACCAGTGCATACCTTAGATCTTTCTCTTAGCTGGTGCCTTTTTCCAACTGTGCACAGCTCCTACCGTAGGGTCTTTCCTTCCTTTGATCTCTGCGGGAAAGCTAGGCAATGCTTGTAGGAGATTGTTCTTTCTTGAACCCTAGTAATGTTGACCAACAGGAATCAACACAGCAGCACTTCTCCATCCAGTTCCTCCATAGTAGAGATTTGGGAAAAAGAACGTTCTTCCTAATTGTTTGTGAGCTAGTTCCACGTAACTGTTCAGTGGCCGTTCCTGCAGTATTTCAGAAAATGAGGCTCCTTTTTCTTGTGACTCACCATCCCTAGGCTGCTCAGAGTTCCCCGCTGGAGTCTCTGATTCTTGGAAGTATGATGGTGGGAAGATGATGTGGGGAGTATAGAAGAACCAGATAGGGATGTGGCCTGTGATAGGTTGGTAAAGACCACTGGCCCCATCTAACTATGAGGAAATTCGAGAAGTCTTATCTAGCTATATGCTAAGGTGCAGAAAAATCAGGTTTTGGTGAACACAGAGCAATTCCGGCCATAGGTAACAAAGAAGTGGATGAATGAGAATATATGCTCAGCTTAGCAATTCAAAAGAGTATTTATAGACTAAGCTAAGAATGAAAAGAGATATACAAAGGTAGGGGTTAAAGACAGGAATGGCAAACAGTCACTGGGAACTCGCTCAAGGATTTTCTTAAACACAAGGAAAAATAGAAGAGAAAGTTTTGCATGTCTCCATCTTGACTCTCTTTGTGTTGATGGCTGGATAGGACTGAGTCCTTCACTAGACTTGAAAACAGAGGTGGAAGGAGGTCTGCTAAAGGGACAGAGAAGCAGGGAGGGTTGCTTTTTCTCAAGAGTTGGTTCTGCAAACCGCACATTAATGCCACTTAGGTTTGTCCCTTTCCTGCAGGGCTGTGGGTGAGTCATCTTGGTTCATTATTCTTTAAAAATAACCCAGGAGAGGTGGAACAACTGGAGGAAAGCCACCTCTGGCATTTAAGAAATCCATTGGCGTCCAGCTCCCACGGGGTGGGGCGTGGCCTCTGGCACTGCCGTCTCCAAATAGCGATCCAGCTGCATGTGAGGGAAGCTTCTGCCCACATTGACCAAAGACCTTTGGTAGATTTTCACAGTCCAGTTCTGTGATGCACTTTGCCAAATCCTTTCAAGAAAGGAATAGTTTCTTAGTGTTCCTGGAGATACAGTGCAAAATTATCAGCATCTTTATGTTCAATTTCCTGAATAAATCAGATGCTTGTCAATTTACTTCTGGCAGAAGGGCGAAGGAAAGGAAAGCATCTTTAATTCTGTACTTGGCAAATTTATATATGTGGGTCATTCCTACTCTTGTAACTTTCATCAGTGTAAAAACTGATTCTTTATCTTCTTCCCCCTATCCTTCCTTCCTTTCCTTGTCTCCTTCCCTTCCTCCTTCTCCCCCTTCCTTCCTCCCTCTCTCCCTCCCTTTCTTCCTCCTTTTCTTTCATTTATTAAATATTCAGGGACTATTCTGGGTGCAGGGCATAAATTGGTGAAAAAAAACATATATATTCCTAAAGAGGTAAGAGTCTAGTGTGGGGGGTGCGATAGAAGTATATTATGAGCCGCATAAGTACATTTAAATTCTCCAGTAGTCACATTAAAAAAGAACTAAAAGGGAACAGGTAAAATTAATTCAATAATATGTTTTATTAAACCCTATATATCCCCAAATGTTATCACTGAAATAGTCTCTCTCTCTCTCTCTCGGGGGTACTATTTCTTCAAAATCTGGTGTATATTTATTTTTTTCAAATCCTACTAATTTATTTCCATCTTAAGTTTTTCTTCCAATCTTCGTTCCTATTGCAGACCACTTTGAATGGAGAATTCTGCACCCCACCCCAGCTTAACTGAGATTTAAATGACAGATCACATTGTGGCAGTTTAAGGCGTACAACATAATGATTTGATACACTTACATGTTGCAAAATGATTACCACAATGGGTTGGTTAACTTCCATCACCTTGCATAATTGTGTGTGTGTGTGTGTGTGTGTGTGTGTGTGTGTGTGTGTGTATGAAAATTTAAGGTCAACTCTCTCAGCATATTTCAAGTATATAATACAGTATTTTAACTACAGTCAACCATGCTGTACATTCAATTCCCGGAGATTACTCATCTTCTAACTGAAAGTTTGTACATGTCCCACTTTCCCCACCCCCCAACCCCTGGCAAGCACCACTCTACTCTCTGTTTCTGTGAGTTTGGCTTTTTCAGATTTCACATTAAACATGAGATCACATAGAATTTTTCTTTGTCTGCCTTATTTCACTTAGAATAATGCCATCCATGTTCTCAAAAATGACGGGATTTTCTTCTTTATCACGACTGAAGAATATATAATGAATTCCGTTATACATATACATTTCATTATCCTTTCATCCATAGATACTTAGGTTGTTTCTATATCTTCACTATTGTGAATAATGCTGTGACAAACATAGGAGTGTAGACATCAGATATCTTTCGGGGCTTATTTCACTTCATTTGGATCTATAACCAGAAGTAGGATTGCTGGATTGATCATATGGTGGTTTCATTTTTAATTTTTTGAAGAAACTCCATATTGTTTTCCATAATGGCTATTCCAATACACATCCCTACCAATAGTGCACAAAGGTTCCCTTTTCTCCACATCCTCACTAACACTGTTATCTCTTGTCCTTTTAATCATAGCTGTTCTAACAAGTATGAGGTGGATTTCGTTTGTATTCCCCTGGTGATTAGTAATGCTGAGCCTGTTTTCATATACCTGTTGGTCATTTATATGTCTTCTTTGGAAAAATGTCTATTCAGATCCTCTGCCATTTCTAAAGCAGATCATTTGTTTTACTTTGCTACTGAGTTGAATGAGTTCCTTATATATATTGGATATTAGCCCCTTATCATGTAGATGGTTTACCAATATTTTGTTCCATTCCGTAG
Organism: Ursus americanus; assembly: GCF_024610735.1. Taxonomy (NCBI): domain Eukaryota; kingdom Metazoa; phylum Chordata; class Mammalia; order Carnivora; family Ursidae; genus Ursus; species Ursus americanus. Next base: position 5,024,516 of record NC_142145.1, read on the forward strand.
GTTGCCTTTTCATTTTTGATTGTTTCTAGTGCTGTGCATAAGCTTTTTAGTTTGCCGTAGTCCCACTTAGTATAGCATTTATTTTTCTTTTGTTGCTTGTGCTTTTGTGTCATATTCAAAAAATGTCAAGGAGCATTTCCCGTGTGTTTTCTCCTAGTAGTTATGTGGTTGAGGTCTTACGGTTGTCCCGTGTGTTTTCCCCTAGTAGTTATGTGGTTGAGGTCTTACGGTTGTCCCGTGTGTTTTCCCCTAGTAGTTATGTGGTTGAGGTCTTACGGTTGTCCCGTGTGTTTTCCCCTAGTAGTTATGTGGTTGAGGTCTTACGGTTGTCCCGTGTGTTTTCTCCTAGTTGTTATGTGGTTGAGGTCTTACGGTTGTCCCGTGTGTTTTCTCCTAGTAGTTATGTGGTTGAGGTCTTACGGTTGTCCCGTGTGTTTTCTCCTAGTAGTTATGGGGTTGAGGTCTTACGGTTGTCTCTAACCCATTTGAAGTTGATTTTTGTGAGTGGTGTAACATAGAGGTTCAGTTTCATTGTTCCACATGTGATTTCAGTTTTCCCACTTATTTGTCAGTTTTCTTCAGTTAATGAGGGGACTGTTTTTTCTTTCTCCATTGTTATTGGCTCCCTTATCAAATATTAGTTGACTGTATATAATAAGGGTTTACTTCTGGGTTTTCAATTCGGTTCCAGTGGTCTATGCCAGTACCATACCACTTTGATTACTATAACTTTATGATATGATTTGAAACCAAGAGTATGATGTCTCCAACTCTGTTTTCTCAGGATTGCTTTGGTTATTTGGGGTCTTTGTAGTTCTACACAAATTTTAAGATTATTATTTTTTTCTATTTCTATGACAAATGCCATTGGAATTTTGGTAGAGAGTGCTTTGGGTCTATAGATGGCTTCGGGTAGTATTGACATTTTAACAATATTAATTCTTCTGATCTACACACATGGGACATCTTTCCATTTATTTGTTTTTGTTCAGCTCTTCTATTGGAGCCCTGTAGTTTTCAGTGAAGAGATCTTTCACATCCTTGGTTAAATTTATTCCTAAATATTTTATTGTTTTTGATGCTATTGTAAGTGGGATTGTTTGCCTTATTTCTTTTTCAGATATTTCATTGTTAGTGTATAGAAACATAACTAATTTTCATATGTCGATTTTCTGTCCTGCAATTTTAGTGAATTCATTGATAAATTCTAACAGTTTTTCTTGTGGACTCCTCAGTATATTCTAAATGTAAAATCCTTCATATACAGAGACATTTTTACTTCTTCTTTTCTGATTTGGATGCCTTATATTTCTTTTTCTTGCCTAATTGTTCTGGCTAGGACTTCCATTTCTTTGTTGAATAAAAAATGGAAGGAGTGAGCATCCATGGTTTGTTCCTGATCTTAGAAGAAAAATTTTCAAACTTTCACTGTTGAGTCTAAAGTTAGCTGTAGGCTTTTCGTATATGGTCTTTATTATGTTGAGGTATATTCTTCTATACCTAATTTATAGAGAGTGTTTACCATGAAAGGATATTGAATTTATCAAATGCTTTTTATTCATTTATTGAGATGGTTATATGATTTTTATCTTTGTATTGTGGTATATCACATTTATTGATTTGCACATGTTAAAACATCCTTGCATCCCAGGGATAATCCCACAGGATCCTGGTGTACAATCTTTTTAATTTTTGTTTAATTTAGTTTGCTGATATTTTGTTGAGAATTTTTATGTCTATATTCATCAGGGATATTAGCCTGTACTTATCTTTTTGTGTAGTCCTTATCAGGCTTTGATATCAGGGTAAAGCTTGCCTCATAAAATGATTTTGGGAATGTTCCCTCCTGTTCAATTTTTTGGAGTTGAGAATAATTGGTGTTAAGTCTTCTTTTTTTTTTTATTTTTTTTTTATTATATTATGTTAGTCACCATACAGTACATCCCTGGTTTCTGATGTAAAGTTCGATGATTCATTAGTTGTGTATAACACCCAGTGCACCATGCAATACGTGCCCTCCTTACTACCCATCACCAGCCTATCCCATTCCCCCACCCCCCTCCCCTCTGAAGCCCTCAGTTTGTTTCTCAGAGTCCATAGTCTCTCATGCTTCATTCCCCCTTCTGATTACCCCCCCTTTCTTTATCCCTTTCTTCCCCTACCGATCTTCCTAGTTCTTACGTTCCATAGATGAGAGAAATCATATGATAATTGTCTTTCTCTGCTTGACTTATTTCACTAAGCATTATCTCCTCAAAGTTAAAAATGGAGCTACCCTAGGACCCAGCCATTGCACTACTGGGTATTTACCCCAAAGATACAGATGTAGTGAAGAGAAAGGCCATATGCACCCCAATGTTCACAGCAGCATTGTCCACAATAGCTAAATCGTGGAAGGAACCGAGATGCCCTTCAACAGATGACTAGATTAAGAAGTTGTGGTCCATATATACAATGGAATATTACTCAGCTATCAGAAAGAACGAGTTCTCAACATTTGCTGCAACATGGACGGCACTGGTGTTAAGTCTTCTTTACATGTTTGATAGAATTTACCCATGAAGCCGTCTTGTCCCAGGTCCTTTTTGTTGTTGTTAGGAGGTTTTTGATTACTAACTCAATCTACTTACTTCTTATTGGTTTGTTCAGATTTTTTATTTTTTCATGGTTCAGTTTTGTTGGTTGTATGTTTCCTGGCCTTTATTCAGTTTTTTCCAGATTGTCCAATTCGTTGTCTTATAATTGTCCATAGTAGTCCCTTATGATCCTTTGAATTTCTGTGGTTTCAGCTGTAATGTCTCCTCTTTCATTTCTGATTTTATTTAAGTCTTAACTTTTTTTCAGTCTAGCCAAAGTTCCGTCAGTTTTATCATTTAAAAAACATAGCTCTTAATGTTGTTGATTTTTCTATTGTTTTTCTGATCTCTGTTTTATTTATTTCTGCTCTGATCTTTGTTATTTCCTTCCTTTTGGTAATTTTAGTCTGAGTTTGTTTTTCTTTTTCTAATTCCTTGACGTAAATGTTAGGCTGGTTGTTTGAGATCTTTATTTTTTTCTTAGTGGAGTGTGCTTACTGCTATAAATGTCCTTCTAAGAATTGCTCTTGCTGCATCCCTTTAGTTTTGGTATGTTTTCATTTCCTTTTGTTTCAAGATATTTTTTTTGATTTCCATTTTGATTTCTTCTTTGATCCATTAATTATTAATGGATCATTAATGTGTTTTTAAATTTCCACATATTTGTTACTTTTCCAGTTTTCTTCCTGTTATTGCTTTTACTTTCATACTATTGTGGTTTGAAAACCTACTTGGTATGATATCGGTCTTCTTAAATTTTCTAAGGCTTGTTTTATGACCTAATATATATGATCTATCCTGGAGAATGTGCCTTGTGCACTTGAGAGGAATGTGTATTCTGCTGCTGTTGGATGGAGTGTTCTGTAGATGTCTGTTAGGTCCATTTGGTCTAAGGTATAGTTGAAGTCCAACATTTCCTCATTGACTTTCTGTCTGGATGATCTATCTGTCATTGAAAGTGGGTATTGAAGTCCCCTATGATTATTGTATTGTTGCTTATTTTTCCCTTCAGATTTGTTAGTATTTGCTTAGTTTATTTAGGTACCTGATGTTGGTTATATATGCATTTATGGTTTTTATATCCTCTTACTGAATTGACTGCTTTATCATCATATAATGACCATTTTGGTCTCTTGTTATTTTGAATTAGTCTATTTTGTCTGATGTAAGTATAGCTGCCCTTTTGGCTTCTACTTGCATGGTGCATTTTACTGTCTCTTCACTTTGAGGAAGATGAAGTGAATTTCTTGTAAGTAACATATAGTTGGGTCTTATTTTTTTTGTCCATCCAGCCACTCTATTTTATTATATTGGAGAATATAATCTCTTACACTTAGAGTAATTATTGATAGATACAGACTTACTAATACCATCTTATTAATTGATTTTTGGCTGTCCTCCCAGCTACTCGCTCCTGCCCACCTCCTCAAGTCGTGCAGCTCATGACTCAGTACCCTGGATGGGGCAGAAAGAGTGCGTCTTTGGCAGCATCCCGCACAGCTCAGAAAGCTAGTCACTCACTCACGTGCTCTCATGTTTCCACATGGGAGAAATCATGGATCACTAAGAGCTCTCTTGGCACTGAACTCCATCTCCTTGGAAGAGGGGTGGCATGGGTGAAGTCAGACTGTTCATCTTCCTCTCCCCAGTGCATCCAAACTCAGAATTTTTTGCTATAACCTTGTGCTGGAACTTTTCCACTGGACTGGATTTCCACAAAGGCTCTCTTACCTGTTGGTGATTGTCTAAGTCATTGTTCTCCATGGGCTTTTGGACCATAGCTGCGAGGGTTTGGGGCAAGTTCACAGATCACTGCAGAGTCCACAGCTGGGACCAAGATTATCAGACACATGGTGGGCAAGACTCTTCTTGGCTCCATTGCCCTATGGTGCAGGCTCCCACAGTTTTCACAAAGGCACTTTTGTCTGTGGGTGGATGCCAGATTGCTGTTGTTGAGAGGGGGATACGATGAGGGACACCTTATTCAGCCGTCTTGCTGAGTCACCTGGCATATATTTTGCACCGCCAGCATATTTGATTTGGGTTAGCCGTATATCAAGTGCTCAATAGTCACCTGTGGGTAGCGACTGCCTCTTGGGGGAGTGCAGGTCTAATGGAAGATACTGACACACAAACAGGCACTTAAAATAGACTCTAAGACGGACTGTATCCTGAGGTTCTATGGGGCATAGAGGAGTCATTTGACCTAGGTTTAGGGGTCAGAGAAGGCTTCTCAGAGGAAGCTGTCAGTTGGGAGATCAATAAGAGTTATTAAATGAGTTGGTAGAAAGTGAAGTAAGTGGGAAAAGAAGGGTGTTCTGGGAAGAAGGCATAGTATACACAATTACCAGTGATGAGAGAAAACAGCCCCTGTTGAAGTATCAAAAGAATGTCTGAGTGATCCAGTTTAGAGAGCAAGGGCAGGAGGTTGGGGCGGGAGGGTGAGGTCAAAGTTGGAGAGATGAGCTGTGGCTCTTAACATTACGTTAGGGACCAGTGGGTTTATATCACTCCTCTCTCTTGAAGTCCACTTCCAGATATTTTTCCACACTGTTGAACAAGGAAAGACTAGAGGCAGGGAGATAATTAGCAGGCTCTCGCAATAGTCAAGGCACAAGTTGAGGCAGGGTAATTAATTTAGGATTGCAGAGGTTGGAAAGAAATATTTAGGAGGCAGAAAGAAGAAAAGGGTAGGGCCACAGAATTGGTTTCTATTTAGTGAGGTATTATTAACAGTGGATTCTGCACGGGCAGTCCCCTTCAGAATGAATCAGTGAGTTGGCATGTGACCCAGCAGCTGCACTTTGGGGACATTTATCAAAGGGAAATGGAGGCTCATTTTCATGCAGGAAACTGTACACAGATGTTTGTATCAGCTTTATTCATAATGGCGAACAACCCAAATGTGCAATGGGTAAACAGTTACGCAAACCGTGGAATACTACTTGGGAAAAAAAAGGAATTAGCAGTTGATTGTTGCTCTGATGAGATGCAAGGAAATTATGCTGAATGGAGAAAGTCAGTCTCAAAGGAGACGTACTGCATGATTTCACTGATGCAACGCTCATGAAATAACATAATTTTAGACGTAAAGACCACCTTGGTGGTTGCCAGGAGTTACAGATGGTCGGGGTAGGGGAAGGGTGTGCTCTAAAGGGGTAACGAGAGGATGTCTTGTGGGTAACAAGAGAAAGTATCTCAACTGTGGTTGTGGTTACACAGGGTGAACATGTGATGAAACTGCATGGGCTTACACACACACACAGGAGTGCATGTATACATGGTGAAATCTGCATACACTCTATGGATTGTACCAATGCCAGTTTCTTGACTCAATACTGCACTGTAGCTATGCAAGACGTTCTCATTGGGAGAGGCTGGAGGAGGGGCGCATAGGACCCCCATGTACATTATTTTTTTGCAATGCCCTGTACATCCATAAAAAACAAATCTGAATAAAAAGTTAAAAAATGGCTTCTGCCATTGCCATTGTTTGCTTTAAGGGAGGTCTGGAACAATGGTGGAGAGCTTTTTAAATGAGTGCAGTAAAAGAGATCGCTGCTCCTTTAACTGTTTTATCATCAGGACTTGGTCATCAAGGACCTTTGTTAAGTACAGTGGGTGCTGTCCACAGACAGAAAACCTGGGGGCTGCTTGTGCACTCCAGTGTGTGACTGTCTGATAATCAAGCTTGGCTCTACTCCCCTTTCGTCCAAATCTTTGAAATGGGCAGGTAGGTAATGACTCCTCTTTCTTTGTTCACCCCCTCCCTTTTAGGATCCCCACCTTCCTCGAGGATCACCCTGTATAACCACTACCACAGTTGAGCTCTGGGGTTCTGCGTGGGGTTCCATTGACTCCTGCTTATGTAGAGACCCCTACACATGGTGACGGCTGCTAGTACTTGGACTGTTGTTGGTGGGCGTTCTCTCTCAGAACTCTCTTCTCAGGGTTGATCTAAGAGGTGAGGTGATAGAAATGTATAAAGGCCCTATGGTTCTGAAAGCTTTTCAGTGCACACAATGTGTAAAAATACTTTCATCTTTCCCTACTTAAACCATAAGGTCCTCGTTAACAAACCACACTTTCTTTTCCTTAATCTCAGCAGCCTTGGACACAGCTCACTCTACGTTCATTCTTGGGACGTTTTCTTCACTCAGCTCCTAGGGCACAACTCCTTTGATTCTTTCTTCCTCTCTGCTGGCTAGTCCTCACCTCTCAGTCTTCTCTGATGGTCCAGCTTCCTCTTCCTGCTCTCCAAATAGCTGAATCCTCCAAGGCAATGGTGCTCAGCTCTTTTCCAGCTACGTCAGCTGCCTGAGGGACCTCACGTGGTCCCATGGTTTGAGTCATGATCTATCACCCCATGAATCACAAACATAGATCACTAGTGCATCCGCTTCCCATCCCTGCACCCACCTCCAGACTTCAGATGGCTGCCTTAGCCTCTCAAAGTAGACGTGTCCCCACCAGAATGTGGGTTTATTCTCCATCAATCCCTGCTCCACAACCTGATCCTTCCCCACATTCCTCTGCCTCAGAAACTTACACTGCCATTAACAGTTTCCACGGCCCCAATCTTAAAGTCATCTGTTCACACAACGTATCCAAGCACCAGTGAAGCCTGTTGGAATTACCTCTAAACATGTTCTAAATGAGGATTCTTCTTATCACCTCCATGGCAACACCTTAGTTCAGGCATGATCATCTCTCATTAGACGTCTGCAGATCCGCTATTATGGGCTGAGTTGTGTGCCTTTGGAATGTCTATGTGGAAGTCCTAACCCCCAGAAGCTCAGAATGTGATTGTATTTGAAGAAAAGGCCTTTAAAAGAGTAATTAAGGTAAAAGAGGTCATTAGGGTGGGCTCTAATCCAGTGTAATTGGTTGTATTATAAGAAGGGAAGATTAGGGCACAGACATGCTGTAAGGATTGATCTGTTTCAAACGTATGTTGGGTCTTATTCCCCTGCTCAGAAGCCTCTAATGGCTTTCCATCACACTTGGAAAAAGTTCTGAATTCCTTACTAGAGCTTGCAAGACCCCACATGGGCTTGTGGGCCTGGGCCTCTGACTCCGTCTCATACCACTGTTGCTGTCACCTGCTTCATCCGTCATGTTGGCCCTCCGGGGGCTCCTGGAGCACATGACCTGGCCTGTGTTCTTTGTCAGAGGCTTTGTTCCATGGCTCCTCAGCTGGAAATGCTCCCCGCAGATGCTTGTAGGTCTTGCTGCCTCCACACATTCAGATCCCAGCTCAGACGCAACCTTCTCCCAAGTGGCCTTTGCCAGGCACCCACCTGCTTCCTGGTCGTCCGTCTGTTTCTTGCTCTCATTCTTGTTGCCTTCATCATAGCAATCACTGTCATTCTAGTCCATAATGAGTAATCTTTCTGTTCTCTCTGTTCCTGCTACCAGTGTTTACACATATCATCCACGAAAGGCTCTGTCTTGTTAGCTGCAGAGCCCCATGCTTAAAAAAGGCAAATACGTGAATTCAAAGCTATATGGCTGGGTTTCCAACCCAACTTTTGACTGAAGTAGGTGTTAAATTTTTGGCCCTTTGGGGAGGAAAGAAGGTTTCTCTTGTATAAATTTAATTACCTGGTTGGTATCAATATGTTCACCACATCTTGAACATTTTGTAAACAAACAGGCTGGTTTTTACTCCTAACTGAATTTGTTCTATCCTTGTTTCACAGCGGTTTTTGTTCACTATTATGACCTAGTATATTAAATCCTCCAAGTAGATACAAAGATACAGTCCCTCCTGTAGGAGCTTGGGGTCATCTATACAGATGGGAAGGTAGTTAGGGATTCCAGCAACCTGCTCCTGGGTGTTTGGAGGGGTGAGCGTGTCCTTCAGCCACGAAGGCGATGGCTTACAGCAGTCAGTGTGGGACAGAAATCAGAGCTTGGGTGTGGGTGAACCAACCCAGAACGTGCAGGCCAGGATGTAATTGCCACTGGGGTCATCTGATGGCAGATCCAATACGCATTTTCTTAAACTATAGGTGTAACTATGAAGAGAATAAAACATATAAAAGTAAAGGAAACCTGCTATCTTTTTCTTCCTTAGGATGTAATCTTATCACCCCATTATTTGTGGACCACTTTATTGCTTTCTCATGAGCTGACTATGGAAATGGTTCTCTAAGGATGAAGGTAGAAACCTCCGGAATTATAGCCTGTCTACACAATTAGCGTTATATAATCCTCCAACGGCCTCCCTCTGCCTCTGAGCTCTGAAATAGCAGCACACGGGAGTGGGCGGTAAAACTGTCTAATAGTTAGCTGCTAGAAGACTGATTTGCATTCATTCTGTTTGCCAAATTATTTTGGGAGAGGAGTCTTAATTAACAGTATCAGCACAATAAGCCTAACTTTTAGCTGAGTGTAACGGCCACCCCTGTGCCAACCAGATCTGCAGCTTTATGGGCCAGGCTGGATCCCCCCCCCCCCAGAGGCGGGGGTGCACGTGCCCCCAAGCGACCTGCCCTCAGTAGCCCTCCAGCTGGCTGAACGCTACCGAAGCCTTTGCCATGACACCTCCCTTCCATGTGGCTTTATCCTGTTCATCATTTGCTTGCCCCAAATGTTCCCAGGAGGCATGTGGAGTCATATTAAATAGGTGTGTCTCATTGCTGGTTTGTTTATTGTTGCCAACTAGTTGCAAACCAGAGGAAACTGGGCTGCTTGTGTGTAAGAGAATAACCGGGAAAGATGAGCTCACTCTGGAATGGGAAAGGAGAGTCTCTGTGTGTAAACAAAGTGTTGACACACACACACGCACACACCGCATCCTAGGCATAGGTCCCTGACTGTCATCTTACCCGCCATGTCTATCTGCTGTGAGTTTGAAGGGTAAACCTTCTCTTCATGAGGGTTTCCCTTAATAGTAAAAAAAAAAAAAAAGAAAGAAAGAAATCAGTGTCAACTATTTTATATAGATAATATAATTAACAATACAGTATAATAATTAACAATAACAAAATGCTTTAACCAAAGAAAGTGACAAAAATAAAATTTTGTAGACATCAAAACATACAATTTCTTGGTGTTGTTATCTGTAAAAATACAGTGATATTTAGAATGAGCTTTGGAAAAATAAAATAACACAAATAGAATAGGGTTAGTACTCACCTTACCTTGATGTGTTTAACAATTTAACTCATATATTCCCAAACTAAAGCTTATTTTTTTATAGGGCTAGAGAAGATTAAGCTGAAATTTTTTTTAACATGTCTTCCTTCCACAATCTGTTTCTTCTTTATAATGTTAAAACTCTGGTCACTAAAGTACTGTTTTCCGAGAATTGTTTTCTGCTTCTCCTCAGATAAGCCTTAGGCCAAATTTGCTCCACACCCGCTTGGAACCTCTGTATGTTTTGCCTCCTATAGAAACAAAAGGCAAAGGACATGACTGGCTCTTAAGACCTTTATTTCTTAGAGAGTTTTCCCTGTGGAAATGTATGTCAATTGTATTGGTTTTCACTTGTTCTGAAGCTTGAGTCTCTAAATTTCTAACAGATGCTTAAATGTATTCCTTAAACCCATTTTTAATTTTCTAGAAGCTGGTTCTTGAAACTGAACCTATAAATGGTTCTCTGTGCCCGGTATATAACACTTACAACCCATTTAAGTAGAACTTATAAAGGTTTTGAAAATGGTTTTCAAAAGTGGATTCGTTCAACCAACATTTATGAGTGTGTAGCCCTTACAATTTCTTTAATTTTCAGAATAGTTTTTAGATTCTGAACAATTTTGCCGTCTAAATTGTACTTGCTTTCATGCTATAGCTTCAGAGAATAGTACCAGCTTTACTTTTATTCTGAACGACTTTCCCTGCTCTGTCATCACCCATAGTCTCCAGAGTGTATCCGGCCATTAGACAAAGACACCAGAAGAAATGTGAAAGGAGACCGTGAGGCAGTGGGAGCTTATTTGATCACTGTACTGCTTTTTATTCTAACACCTGAATAGAAAAGATGAAGAAATCGAAGGACTGCATTTTTTTTCTAGGAAAAACTTAGAAAAGTAATGTCCTTTGCACGAAATCTTTTGTTACTTTTATTCCTTCTTTTATTACCAGAAGGTATTTTTTTGTGTGATTATCGAAAGTGGTGAAGTATAGGACAATGATAGGAAATTCATTTTATAATTATCCTTTGGTAAAATAGCTTTTCTGCTCACTTGAATTGGAAGAATGAGCAGATATCATGGACCGTGAACTCTTTGATGCCATGAAATTGCTCTCCTAGTATAATTTCCTTTTGCAGTTTCTTGATAGTGTCTAGCAGAAAGTTTAGTACTGTATTTGCAACTGTTCAAACATAACCTTATTTTTTTTTCAGTTGAAACAAAATTGAATTGAAACAAAATAAGGAACCCAGAATGTGCTTATTAATACGTATAGAAAACTTTAATTTCAATTAAAAATACAGTTTCCTAACTGCAGTGAGATATCACTTCACAGCTGTTAGAATGGATATTATAAAAACGACAAGAGATAACAGGTGTTCTTGAGGATGTGGAGGAAAGGGAGCCCTGTGCACTGTTGGTGAGAATGTAAGTTGGCACAGCTACTATGGAAAACAGTACAAAAGATCCTTTAAAAATAAAAATAGAACTATCGTGTGATGCAGAAATCCCACTTCTGGCTCTATATCCAAAGGACATGAAATCAGGATCTCAGGAGATACCCGCACTCCCATGTTCAGCAGTACTACTCACAACAGCCGGTACAGGGGAACAGCCTAGGTGTCTGCGGATGCGTGAATGTGTAGAGAAGATGTGGTGTATGTAGATATGCATTTGTGCAATGGAATATTGTTCAGCAATAAAAAAATGAAGGAAATCCTGCTATTTGTGACAACATGGATGAACCTGGAGGAGATTATGCTAAGTGAAATAAGCCAGACATAGAAAGACAAATACTGCATGATCTCACTTACATGTGGACTCTGTAATAGAGTCGAACACATAGAACCAGAGAGTAGAGTAGTATTTGCCGGGGGCTGGGGGTGGGAGAAATGGGAAGATATTGGTCAAAGCGTACAAACTTTCAGTTACAGGATGAGTAAGTTCTGGGGATCTAAGGTACAGCATAGTAACTATAGTGAACAATACTGTATTATATGCTTGAAATTTGCTAGAGAGCAAATCATAAATTGTCTCACCATAAAAAAGGTAATTATGTGAAGAGATGGATAGGTTAGCTTGATTGCAGTAACAATTTCCCGATGTATACGTATGCACTTTACGAAAACAAAACAAAAGCATCATGTTGTATAACTTAATTACATACAATTTTATTTGACAATCATACTTCGAAGAAGCTAGAGAAAAAGCAATAAAGAAAGAAAACATACAGTTTTGTGACCTGAAACTGTTAAAGCACATTAAGTTGAGAATATTTCTCTAAGAGTACAAATGGGGATTTTTGTATTTGGTTTAAAAAAAATATGGTTTCTAATTTTTATTCATTAAAAAGATTTTTTTTTTAATTGAAAATGCACATTGTTCCAGGCATGTTTTTACGTGGTCCTTGTAACCATCTAGTGTTAAATCAGATAGCAGGACTAGAGCACCGAGACAGACAGAGGGCAGGCAGGGTACCCCGTGTGCCTCAATGGAACAACCATTCAGAAACTGATGATTGCCAGATGAGGTTGACAGGCAGGTGAGCTGTTCTGGGAGCATATAGGTGAGACGTCACATGCTGGAGTGGCCCGTGGGCAGCACAGGCTTTCTTAGGAAATGAAAAGCAGTTGATGAAGTAAAAGACAAGAAGGAAGAGGAGGGACACGATGAACAAAGGCTAGAACCTTCCTGTGTCTAGCGGACCACACGTTTACACTGGAATATATACTGTTGGGTTATGGGGCGTGAGGCTAAAGAGGCAGCTGGCTTGGACATGAGGGCTGGACACCATGTGAGGGGAGTCATGGATGTGTCTCACACAAAGGAGTGTTCACTCTGGAGGCTATGGAGAGGGGCAAAGTGGTAAGATGATAAGAAATAGCTGTTCTAAGTTGGCGGTTGTGGGAATGAGGGAGAGATTAGGAAAACACAGAGAAGGTCAATTGGCATGACCCTATGACCGAGGGAAAGGGCATCAAAACCATTGTTTCCTACCTATTTATCAGTGATTTTTCATGGAATATCGAAACGAAGAAATTCAGGAAAGCACTAATTTTGAAACATAAAACAACCCTTCTGTAAGTAATTAAGATCACTTACAATATTTAGGGCTCCGAGTTCTAGTATTTGGGAAGTATATTGGATTGAAGGGATATTTGGGTTGTGGTCTGATCTGCCACTTAGTGTTTGTGTGACCCTTTAAAACCCACTGGCCATTGGGTCTCCAACCATTTTTTTTTTAAATAAAAATAAAGATATTGAGAGGTAGAAAATTTGAGAGGACCTGTCAGTTTTAATATTTTCTAACTTTGTGATTACATTTTTATCTCACATGTGTTTTATTTGCAGAATAAGGGGCAGATGTAGTGTTTGCTGGGAGCGTTTAACCTGGAGAGGTGTGTGCCAGGCATCAGTGCGACTCAGAGCACTAGCACAGGGAGGGGTCCACGCGGTCAGCAGCAGCCTGCACGTGCGCTCAGGGACGGGCCTGACCATCCCCCTCTATGTGGGATGGATTGATGCTTTGAGATGCTGGACCAGCCTCTTTGACACATGTCTGGTCAAACCACACTTTTAATATCACGATGCTCCTTCATCGTCTGACAATAAGTGGAAGAGATCTCTCTCTGGCCTGAGGAGTATTACAGAAAAATGAGCACGAAACGAAATGGTTGGAACAATAAATGCGAAACGCCCATCCCCCTGCCCCCTAATTCTAAATTAGCCTCAGATTTCTAATTTGCTCCCCTGGGTAGCTATGTCTGCAGCCCCACAAGTTTCCTGGTGGGACATGGTTACAAGGGGGACAGCAAAAGAAAACAAATTGAACCTCTCCAGTACGGTGAGTAGACTGACCTCAGTTCCTTTTCAAGAGTGATTCTTGATTATCAGTTGCCCCAGGCTGGGGTCTACTTATGGCTCCCGTGTGTGCCTCCCAGGGGCTGTGCCTGAGATATTCTGCCTTGAACAGCACCCACATGTCTTGGAGGACAGCTAGCCTCACATACTCTTCACAAGCCAATGAAAGGGACAGGTGAGGCTGAGTGTTCTGCAATCAGAGCAGCCTCCTGCCATCCTTCCCGCCAAGGTTCGGCACACACCTCTGCCTCTTCCCTTGGTCAGATGGTGTCCACTTGCCAAGACTTCCATTTACAAATGGCACCGACATCCCTGACCTTCCTGAGAGACTCCTCCCAAGTATTACAGGGCGAAGCCCAATTCCCTCTGTACAGTCCCTGTAATGGACTGAATGCTTATGTCCTCCGAAAATTCATATTTGGAAATCCTACCCCTCAGTGGGATGGTCTTAGAAGGTGGGGCCTCTGGGAGGTGATCCGGGTTAGATGAGGTCATGAGGGTGGAGCCCCCATGGTGGGATTAGTGTCCTTATGAGAAGGGCAGAGAGCAGAACATCCCCGCTCTGCCAGGAGAGGGCACTCACCAGCCCACCCCTCCTGGGACAGCGATGTCAGATTCGCAGCCTCCAAAAGCATGAGAAATAAATGGCTATTGCATAAACACCTAGTGTATAGTGTTTTGTTACAGAAGCCTGAGCTGGTTAAGACCATATGCATGCTTAGGGATGGCAGAGACTTTACAGCAGACCTAAATTCTAGTTCTTAGGTCCCCGTGAAGGAGTATATATAAAATAGCAAAAAGAGCCTTGGGTAGCGTTTCCTCCCTCCTTTCAGGAATGCATTCATCCTAAGTTCTGATACTGTCCTTATCAACTCCACAGGCTCACATAATACACTCTCTAGCCAACGACGGCAACTAGACTTGTTCAAAGTAGGCTTTTTACAGAAAAACCACATGATAGGGGCACCTCTCAATTCTCAGTCATATTTTTCTCCCTGATAAAAACCCTCACCGGCAAAGAAATCCTTGACTCCAAAAAATAATGAAATCTGTCTATGCCATGCTGCACAATGAGACAGGATTTTCCTCTGTGGCCTATGCAGTCCATTCTCATTACTTTATAGGTCTAATACATTGATAGTGTAGACAACCCATTTAAGTCTCCTTTATTTGAAGGGAAAATTAATGTAAGCCAGGTAGAAGTGAATTCGGGCAGAAATGATAATGGTTTGAATATAGGTTCATGAATATTCTAGCTCAGCCCTTGGAGTCTAGCATGCCAAATGTGAGAGGATGAAAGTAACAGATTTTACTAACAGCCATCATACTTGGAATAAGAAGGGGCCATCTTCCGTGTTTTCATTTGGGTGGCGGATAATATGCAGGCGTTAAGGGACCTCCCCAAGGCTGCACAGAAAATCAGTGGTGAGTGGCCTCAGGGTCTCCGCAGGGTCTGAGACCTACGCAGGTGCACAGTGTCCTCCGTGTTGGGGGCTCAGGCTTGGTTTAATGCTCTGCTGCCACCTTCTTGAAATGTTTAATACTTTTTGAACAAAGGGCCACACACTTTCATTTTGCACTAGGCCATGCAAATTTAGTATCTGGTCCTAATCATAAATGTTGAGTATTTTTCACACGTCATTTGGACCTCATAACCTGGAATTACAAATTATGTCTTACAGCTCCATATTATTAAGAACCTAGTACAACGGGGAAGAAATGACTTAACATTTTCCAGTTGGCAGGTCACCCCTGAAAACAGCAGCTCCAGGGACTTGTAAGAAGGTGGGTGAATTTGTTCAAGTAGTTCCGAAAAAAGAAGGAGACGGCGTGTACCATAAAAAGTTGCTGTCGAGTATGCAGAGGCTTTCTAAGCTCTGGCAGTAGTAACCTGCGATTTTTGCCCAAAGTTTGAAACTTTGGAATTCATTTACAGTCATGAACCAGAAGCAGAATTTGCAGTGTTTGGGTTTCTGTACTATGAAGCACTATAAATACAGTGGCTGTGCACTTAGGTCTTTGAAACTTTGTGTGCATTTAGATCATAAAGTATGGGCAGGACCGTTCGAACTGAGCTGATCCAATGTTATCATGAATCCAATGTGCAGGGGTTTTAGTTCTTTCTTCTTGAAGCCCATGGACTCTTGGTGAGGCAAAGGCATCATCAAGTTATCCTGCATTTAACTTCATTCTTTGCTTAGCTCCAATGTGGGTCAAAATAAGCCGTTGCTTGACTGGTGTCATTATTTTTTCCAATCTTATAATTTGCTCTGATAGAGTGATTTTAAAGAGCAGAGTGCTGCTCTTTGCTTAGTGACTGTCTTTTACCTATTTCATGTCGTTTTTCAGATCATGATACAAGAAAATACCTTCCTTTTATATAACTTGTCTTTCTCTGCTGCAGTGGTTTTCAATTAGGGGGTGATTTCATTACCCAGGCGTATTTGGCCATGTCTGGAGGCATTCCTGATTGTCAGAAGTGGAGATGCTACTGGTACTTAGTGGATAGAGGGCAGGAGTGCTCCTCAGCCTCTCCCAGTGCATGGAAAGCTTCCCCAACAAAGAACTCTCTGGCCCCAAATTTCAACAGTGCCAAGGTTGAGAATCCCTATTCTGTAGCTTAGAATTTGCCTGCTGGATTAATTTTCTGCTGTCGTAAATAAGGTGAGAACGGGAATGCTGGCATGTACCTCAGTTACTTAATTGTTGACCAGGCAAATATCAGCTAGACTGACAGTTACTTTTTAAGGTAAAGGGCAAGGAGTGTTCCCTGCAAAAGGAACGGAGGTGTAGGCATTAGTTATTTTCTTTCTTTTTTTTTTTTTTAAGATTTTATTTATTTATTTGACAGAGATAGAGACAGCCAGCGAGAGAGGGAACACAAGCAGGGGGAGTGGGAGAGGAAGAAGCAGGCTCATAGAGGAGGAGCCTGATGTGGGGCTCGATCCCATCACGCCGGGATCACGCCCTGAGCCGAAGGCAGACGCCCAACCGCTGTGCCACCCAGACGCCCCGGCATTAGTTATTTTCTGCAAGGAAACCTTGGCTAGTTTGATCTAAAGAGTGATGCTTTCTCTGGGTCCTAGTCTGTGTTAATACTCTGGCATTCTCTGTTGAAGAGAAGTAGAGGTTGGGGATTTCTTGTGCAGGACTGGTGGTTTGAAATTGGGCTGGTCTGCATGACGATTGAATTCTGCAAATGTCTGTGGAGCGCCACGGAGGCAATGGACATTAGAATGAGTACTGTGCTGGGTATAATGTGCAAGTAGTGAATCATGGAACTTTACATCAAAACTAGGGAGGTACTGTATGGTGACTAACATAATAAAAAATATTAAAATAAAAAATAAAAATAAAAAATAAATTAAAAAACTTAAAAAAAAAAAGAATTGAGTACTGTAAAGGATATAAATATCAGGTATCATCCCTACCATCAAAAAGGGCAATGGCTGGCCCTACAGGAGACTGGGAGAACCATAGTGGGGAAACATCTTCACCTTCCAAGCAAGCCTGACTTTGGGAGGTTATGTTCGTTCCCGTTTTAGCAATGGTCCAATGGAGAAGTAACAGGAACAAAGCCAAATCTCTGGGCTTTGGAGGGTACTGGTTAGAGACATAGGAACCCCTTTCACATTCAGTACGTTGGAGGTCGTGGTGACACACTCATGGTGTGAATGAGGGTAGCCCTGAGGGATTATACAGCTGGGGTGTCATTAGGTCTTTCACCGATCAGGGACTGCTGATTTTCTGTTGTTATCTGCTGCCAGTACACGTGGGGATAACTTCCCGCCATCAACCAAACAGTCATCTAGGTGCCTTCACCTTCTTCATCAGATCACGAAATCTAGTGTGCAGGAAGACTGAGCCAAATTTTACAACACAAGTTAGTGTCCCTACTGCTGGGAAGTACATAGCTGATATGCTTAATGCTGACAATGAAGCCCCCACTAGAGGCCAATGGAAAATATGGGTGGCATTGTATTAGAGGGCAGTTAAGGAAGGTCTTTGATGAAGTGAGTGTCAGGTGACCTCTGAGCACCTGTGCAGTCCTTGGGTTCATGAACAGTGCCCTTCATAGGACTTTGCAGGTCCACTTACTCAAGTCCAGGACAGCTGGCCCTCTCTGTTCCTGGGCAACCTTCCCAGAATCGATTTCCATGCTCTTCTGATAAGTTCCCTCCTTCTTTCCTTTCACACTTCAGTTTCTTATTTAGATTCAAGGAAAACCTTCATTCTTCCAAAATTGTCCCTTTCCTTCTCCCTTCTGTCAATTCTCATCTCCCTTTGACCTGAACCTAAGACCCAATTTTCTGGATCAGCACTATCCTATAGTTCAAACCACACATACATAATTGAAAATATTCTCATGAACACAGTAAGTAAATTTAAAGAAACAAGGACAATACATTTTAGAAAAATATTTTATTTAACTAAATTTATAAAAAATAATACATTTTAACAATTGTTGGGGTGTGTATTTGCTTTTGTGGGTGGTTGTAAATATTCACTATTTAATATGAAGAACATATGTTAAGTACCTTTCCTGCTGATAACATGATGACAACTATTGTTTATATTAACTTTGAACAAGGTTCCAGGCCTCTCTCTGATCCTCATACATTTTATCCCTGGGCTGGGCAAGAGCCTGGCAGAATTTTGCCATTATAGAATAGATTTCAGAGAGTAGAGAGAATCTGGGATTGAGCATATATGAATAGAAAGATGCATATCTAAAATATCCATACCTTCTTGAGGCTCTGACATTTCTAGAAATTTTAAAATGAGAGTCATACTATTAATATTTTGGATTACAGATAATAATATTACACATTAGCCAACCTACACACATTGCTTTAAAATAAAATCTAAGCATTATACTAGTTTTGACAATATTAAATAATTTTACAGTACAAAGATCTCATTTGTAGACATTCTGTCACACTGATTCCAGTAATGCTTTTACTTGACCACTTGCCCCTTCTGAGAACCCGAAGTCTAAAGCATTGCATCATGAGTTTCATTCATATCGGATCTGACTGCGTTTGTGTCAAGCCAGGTGTATTAGTTAGATAGAGCTGCTTTAACAACAGAAATTTATTTTCTCACAGCTCTGAGGGCTGGAAACCCAAATAAGGTGGGTTTCTTTTGAGGCCTCTCCCCTCGGGTTGCAGATTTCTGATGTCTTGCTGTATCCTCATGCAGTCTTTCTCATGCACACATGCTTGTCGATGTCTTCCTCTCCTCCCTTACAAGGACACTGGTCATATGGGATTAGGGCCCATTCTCATGATCTCATTTATCTTCATCACATCTCTAAAGGCCCTGTCTCCATACACAGTCATAGTTTGAGGAACTGGGGGTTAGGACTTCAACATATGAATTTGGGGGGCATGCAGTATAGCTCATTGGTAACCTAAGGCACACTACCCAGCTGTCTTTACCCATCCCCTTTCATTAGCCAGTGGCTTTGAACATTGTCACAAGTCGCCTATCCCATTCTATTGAGAAAATCTGAGGGGTTTGTTCTGGCTCTTTCCCCAGACCTCTGTCTCTTTGATCAATGTCTACCTTGCAAACACATTTTCTGTACCAATCTAACCATAGTTCAGTGAAGAAATTCTCTAAAAATAATCATAAATCTTTATTTGCAATATTTTAAAATGTGTAATGACACTTTCTGCATTTAGTTTCATAAGACTGAAAAGATGATTTAGTTTTGTTTGATTTTTTTGCATTAATTTTAAGACAGAGTACCTCAGAAACCATTTTTACTCTGCTTTTAATTCTGAAACTTTTTTTTTCAAATAAGATAGTTGTTTTTCTATGACCATATACTCAAGTTAATTTTAGACCAAATGACTCTTTACTTATTTAAATAATATTCCTAAATGTTGCTTGTGTCCTCAAATAAATATAGTTGATTAAAAGAGTAGAGTTGATAATATTTTACTTCTCATCCTTGCAGTTGCCATGGTCTTCTTTGTGTCCTGGGTCCAATCTCTTGTCGTCTGTTTTGCTCTTGTGTTTTATAGGAAATTAAGGTCAATATTACTGACTTGACTTTACACCCCAAATTTCTCTGGCTATGTGTGCATTAACGCTCTATGAAAGGAGGTTTAATGCACGATGTGTAATCCATACTAGTCCCAGGAAAACTATTTGATTAGCAGTTATTACGTTTAGTTCCTGTTCTTCGATCTCTGTCCGCATAACGTCAAAATGAAACACAGGGTTGAAATGAGAGAATTTTGCCTATCGGTGGTATGGTCTGACCTGCATGATACTCAAATAAAACAGTCAACTAAATTTTCTCATTGTGAAGCTAATATTATTTATCCACTGTTGGGGGAAAATCTATCTTAGGTGTTCTCCTGGTAGTGGCAACCTTCTATTTTTTCTAATCTGTCCTAAGACTTATGCATGGCTTCCTTGAGTTCAGGGTTGATTTTTTTGTTTGTTTATGTATGGATGAGTTCCTCCGTAACTGACTATAATAAAGTTTTAGCTTTATAGCAGTGGTGTTCTAAAGAAGTGAAATAAGGTATACAGGTTGCTGTTTATTAAATGTTTGAACTGATTAACTTTGAGTGTCATGTGTGCACAGCTGTTGGCCCCCAATTTCCACAAGGCCTTGTCTGTGAGAGAGAGATTCCTTATCACTGTCCATTGGGTGGCTTCTTCCGCAGCTTCCATTTGGGGGCATCGTTATGAAGTTGTTCTTCTCACTCTCAGTGCCTGGTTCTGTCTCCTTCTTGGCTTTTGCCCTGGCTCTCTGTTTTGCACACAGCAGTGTGGAGTCACGGTGACACATAGTTTGAGTGGAACTGTCCTCCACATGCCACAAGAGGACACTTTCATGTAAATGCGGTCCAGGCACTTCACAAACCCAAACTGACTGAGTTTGGACAGTTAATGTTAAGTATGGCTTACACATACTTACACATACTTACACATACACAAATGATGGCATCATTTGCAAACATAATTGTTTTATTTAAGAAGGTTCAGGCTGCAGAATAAATAGAAGTTTGATGTGAGGAACACTGCACGTGTCTTCAGCTTGCTCTGAATATCCGCCACATTGATACTGCCTGTTTTTGCCAAGCTTCTGGAAAGACAGGGCTGGATCTGGTGAGATAGGGTTTGTCAGTTTGAATACACTGAGGAGACTGCTGCATCCATTGCTCCATTACATGAGAGATTCTTAATTGTTATTTTGTTTTCCTGAATAGGAGTTCACTTTTGTTCACATATTTACTCATTCATCCACACGCGTGTCCGTACATATGTTCAACACAGGTACACCTGCCACTTGTGAGGCACAGCATGGGCACCAGTGATCCCGAGACAAGGACCAGAGACCACCCTTAATGGGCTCACAGTGAACTAGGAGAGAAGCACATTCTGCCTGCTGTATGGGACCATGTGCAAGCCGTCCAGCATGCACTAGTGCCCTAATGAGATCATATCTCAGTGGTGGAGTGGAAGTTAGTTGAGTAAAATCAGGAGAAAAGGTCTTCCAGGCAACAAAAAGCATAAGTGAACGTACATAGTGAGAGACAATATTGCATAGTGGAGAGTTATTAGAGGTTGGTATTATTGGAGCTTAATCACGAAACAGGAAGATGGGCTGGCTATTGATAAGAGATGGATCTGGAGAAAGAGGTGGCTGAACATGGAGGGCACTGCTTGCCTTCGTAAGTGGCTTGGACTTCATCCCGTAAGACAAAGGTTCTCATCCCTACCAGGCATGGTCCCTGCTACTTACAATGGATGTGTACTAATGCCCCATTTACTGTGTTGAAATCTGCAGATCCTATAAGCTGTCTGCAACCTTAATTTTTAAAAAAATTGATATAATGCTTTTACCATAATATGAAGACAATGTACAAGAAAAATTAACTTATAATAATATGTATTTAAGGATGCAAATGAATTTAACATCATTAAGAAACATGATGACACTGAGCTGCATAAATGAAACATAGGATAATGGGATGTGTGACAGCTCCCAATGCAGACTGGTGCAGGTGTATCATACTGATGACTCAGACGCCACGAGAACATCGTGGTGACATGATTTCCTAAAACGTTAAATAACATGTGCTATCTTTCGGAATAAAGCAAAGTGCAAAGTAGATGCATTACTGCATATACTGAAATACCAGCATATACTAAAACTGTACAAGTACTTTGTGTTTATGGGCAAAATATCTCATGCATCGCAAAACATCTGGGACCTCGGGCTCCAGGACTAACTGCAGTATCCTTTCGTCCCCGTCACTGTGCCAGCCAGAAATCCACACACCTTTCCAGACAAGCAGGCGCTGCCTCTTTTGAGAAATGTTGCTTTGGACAATGAGAAGTGAGAGTGGTGGGAGAATATCATGATTAGATCTGGGTGTAGACAGATAATTCTAGAGTGTTTCTGACTTGAGTTTGAGGAGCACAAGATGGAAGGCAAGAGAGCCTGTCACTGGGCGACTGCAATGATCCAGGTGAGGTATTTATGTGGGCACAGAAAGAGGATCGTGATAGCAGGAAGGGAAGGAGAGAGGGATCTGGAGACACTTGATCTTGGTGAGGTAACGTTGTAAGATGCAGCCAGTGACTAGGTGGAAGGGGAAGTGCTCCAGCACAAGTCTGAGCTCTGTCCTGAGAGACGGGCCAGCTGGTCTTGGAAACTTGAAACAAACACTAGAAGAATAAATACAGAGGAAAAATAATGAAAATAGTTCTAGCTGACTTTAAGTGCCCGTAGATAGCCAGGAAGAGATGCTTTGTAGGAGTGTGTGTGTGTGTGTGTGTGTGTGTGTCCACCTATCTAAAATTCAGTGGACAGATCGAGATTGAAGATAAAGATTTAAGAGTCATCAGCATACAGTTGATAACTGAAACCACGAGTATTTCCTAGAAAGAGTGCGTGGCGTTGGATGAACAGAAGAAGATCAAGGGTGAAATATGTTTTTAATATTTACAAGATTAAAAATTCATTTCAAACTCTTGATCTCTCCAGAAATAAAATCTTACTTCATTAATTTCAAGTCACCCCAATCATTTGGATAACCAAAAAGGAGTGAGGGATCGTTCTTCTTTCACATTCATGCCTAAGAAACGATTTCCAGAAGCTGTGCCGTTTGACACTTACGAAAACACGTGTTTAGTTTTAAGGGACCAAAGTCAGTTTAGGGAAATTTGTTCAGGAGCCCCTGACTGCAGCTGAGGTGTGGCAATGACAAATATCACCGTCCCCATTTTACAGATGGAGATCTGGATGCCTGGGGAATGAAGCAATTTGCCCATTGCCTAGGAAGTCACCCTTATTGAGCTGCTACGGTGCCTCATTGTGTCTAGCTTGTGTCAGATCCCAATAGTGTTTTAGATCGAAGATAAGAGACAAGATTCCACTTCCCAGATCACAAAATGGCTTCATTGCCAAGAGGTCTTCCTGCCAGGGAGACATGTTACGTTAGCAGAAATCGGTTTGGAAATGCAGTGTCAAATTTCATTAGCACAAACTCCCCACACCTTTAGGTTAATTTATCACATCCGTATTAGCTAGAATAGAGCTTAAGGTTTTCCCTGCAATGAAAGAGATTCACCTTGTCAAAACTCAATACTTTGAAAAACCCTGAAGACAGTGGCATCCCTAGTGCATTGGAATTTGACACCCTGAGTAGATCACTTTCTAACAGGTGCTTCTCTACACAACAGTTTAGAAAATTACCAAATCATATCACTGATGAAGCATTTCATTTCCTTGGTTCATTTCCTTAGTTTTAAAAGAAAAGTTAACAATTGTAAAGGAAGACTCACGTTTGATTTTAAAGACAATGTTCAAATCCAGTAACATCTTCTCTGAATGTTTTCTGCTTGTACTAAAATTTGCACTTACTAAACAAAAATCTTATACCTCACTTGAAACTACTTCACAGTATCAATATTTAAACACAAATGAAAAGACCTCCAAATGGTCACAAAGAATGACAAAACTGAAGTAACGCAATTCATTTTCTTAGTCTTTACCATCACCATGTTTTCTGCTGTTTCATATGTATTGCTTCAATGCGGCATATGCAGAACAGAGAATATATAAACTGAGTCCAAAGTAAGCTGTATGATTCCGAGTTGCTACTCCAGTCCCACCCGTGTCATGGGGTAACTGTATAATTGGGAATTCCCCAAATGTAACTTCCATGTAGACCGTGACGTTTGTTAAAAAAAGAGTAATAAAAATGGGCTAATTTGTAGCTTATTATATATATATATATATATGTAATTATATATGTAATTAATATATATGTATATGTAATTAATATTCACTAGTAACCACAGCAACCATTTGGAATGTAGACCAACAGAATATCCCCTCCCCCCCCCCAGGGAGGTATATTTCATCACTGACATTGTTTAGAATTGTCAGTTCATGGTGATAATAAAAAGACAGATTTTAGTTAGTTTGGTTATTCATCTTACGTTTCTACATTCAGTGGTCTTTCCCCCTCTCAGTATCTTAATGTCTGCTGTAGTTACATCCAGTAATCCCAGACTTAAAAAAATCTGTAGGACCCAATTTACAATTGGACACTATCTTGTATGATTGTCATGGACTAAATGTTCACGTCTACCTCCAGTTCCTACGTTGAGACCCTGTCCCCCAGTGGGATGGTATTAGGACGTGTTAGAGGTCATTAGGATTGGTCACCAGAGAGCTTGCTTTCTCCCTCTGTTCCAGGCCAGGTGGACGTCAGGACAACATGGCGGTCTGCAGCCTGGAAGAATTCTTGCCAGAATGGAACCACGCTGCCCCCGATCTCAGACTCCCAGCTCCAGAACTGCAGGAAATGAATGTCTGGTTTACAAGCACCCAGTCTGTGGTAGTTTGCTGTGGCAGCTTGAACAAGGACAGTGTTTTGTTTTTGTTTCTAAATAGAAACAGCAGCTCAGCGTTAACCATAGTGGTGTGAATGGGCCAGTCTAATAGTGATGCATGCCTTCTAACAACAGGGGTTTAAAATAAGTCTTGATGTGGCCTGAGGAACTAGATTTAGCCTTATATTTCAGGCGATAATAAAGGGTCTAAAGTAATGAAGCTTATAAAGGCTTATGGAAAAAAATAGACGCCATTGGGAATTTGAAGCTACAGCCAGCCATGAGGAAAGCGTAATCCCATCTTCCTCATAAGTGCTCGATGTGTTAACATCTAGCATTTTGCCAAAGGCCTTAATCACAGCTAAATGAAATCAAGGATACTCCCTTACCACCTCATCAAAAAGAAATCTGGGCATTTGGATAAGCAAGGTTAAAAACTCGGGCATTATTGTGCTCCACAACCGTAAATGCCAGTCTTGCTTGATTTGCCCGTCCTTATCGGGGCACTGACTGAATAATAGCCCTTTGGTGTGCTGCGGGGTGTTCTCATATCCCTCTCCTCGGCATCCCAATGTTTTCCTCACAGGAGACTCTTAGCCATTTCGCGAACACCACCAGGCATCGGGAAGGGGCAGCGGTGTACCGAAGCAGACCCGTCCCCATTGGCAGATAAGAAAGACAAGTGGAGGGTTCCAGAATGACCACAAAGCTGCACCAACCATCTCTCAAGTCTATTAAACGAATGGCATTATAGAGACACTAACACGTTGACCTTGCTCGAATGTTTGTCTGATTTCAACCTACTTTTCCTTAATGTCTGTTCCTTAATTTTCTGAACATTTATTTGTAAGTCTAAATGTGCAGATATTCATCTGCTATGTGTGCAAACACAGTATTTGCCTCTCTCGGAGTTTCAGTTTAACCTCTCTTGGTTTGGAAGGAAAACAAATAAGCACTGGAACAAATGCTTTACTGAGGGGAGTGCTCTCAGAGTAGTCTCCTGGAACATCCCAAAGCCAGACAGTTAGGTGAGCTAGGAGCCCACGGAACTTGTCCCCAACACAACCAGACTGTTGCATGTCGAGTCACTGAAACTAGAGGTCTTCTGTCATTCTTAGGACGACAGACATTCTTTTTTTTTTTTTTTTTTTTTTTTTTTTTAGAATTTCAAATCATTTATTGATTTTGAATTTTTATTTAAGCCTATTTGGAGTATTTCTTTTTTTTTATGTTTTTTTTATTATATTATGTTAGTCACCATACAGTACATCCCTGGTTTTTGATGTAAAGTTCGGTGATTCATTAGTTGCATATAACACCCAGTGCACCATGTAATACGTGCCCTCCTTACTACCCATCACCAGTCTATCCCATTCCCCCACCCCCCTCCCCTCTGAAGCCCTCAGTTTGTTTCTCAGAGTCCATAGTCTCTCATGCTTCATTCCCCCTTCTGATCAGCCCCCCTTTCTTTATCCCTTTCTTCTCCTACCTATCTTCCTAGTTCTTATGTTCCATAGATGAGAGAAATCATATGATAATTGTCTTTCTCTGCTTGACTTATTTCACTTAGCATTATCTCCTCCAGTGCCTTCCATGTTGCAGCAAATGTTGAGAATTCGTTCTTTTTGATAGCTGAATAATATTCCATTGTATATTTGGACCACAACTTCTTAATCCAGTCATCTGTTGAAGGGCATCTCGGTTCCTTCCACGATTTAGCTATTGTGGACAATGCTGCTATGAACATTGGGGTACATATGGCCCTTCTCTTCACTATGTCTGTATCTTTGGGGTAAATACCCAGTAGTGCAATGGCTGGGTCAAATTTTTAACTTTTTAAGGGACCTCCACACTGTTTTCCAGAGTAGCTGTACCAACTTGCATTCTCACCAACAATGTAGGAGGGATCCCCTTTCTCCACATCCTCTCCAGCAATTGTTGTTAAGAGCCTTATCAATTTTTGCGATTCTAACTGGCGTAAGGTGGTATCTTAGTGTGGTTTTGATTTGAATTTCCCTGATGGCTAATGATTTTGAACATTTTTTCATGTGTCTGTTAGAGGATGACAGACATTCTTAAGAATTTCATAGAATTTGTGTGTCTTACATGGTGAGGAATTTCCTCCTACAGTCCTCCCTGATCCCTCTTGGCTTCCAGCGTTTCTCCCTCTCTGATTAAATCAAGGTTAACAAGTTTGGGACCATGACTTACCGCAGCTCTTCAGCCAGAAACACAGAGATAAAGGGCACTCCAAATGGTTACATTAAATGAATCTCTACCTTAGAGAAAAAGTATTGACTCCATTTCTGTTTTTCCAGAAGTAGAACTAATCAGCTGCTATGGGAATCAAGTTAGACATTTCTACCTTTTAGGAAATTGCAGAAGAATTATTAAGTGGGATTGGTTTGCAGACATTTGCTACAGGCATTGTCCTCAGCTCATTGCATATGTATGCTGGCATGAGTCGGGACCGGCTATCTGAAGCGATGCCATGTCACCAGGACTGGCAGTTCCCGACTGTGACTGGTTGCATCTTTCATTATGACTAGTCTCTGCCTTTGTATCATGCAGAGAGCACGTATAAATGATGTCCTGTGCAGGCAAAATAAGCCCTATTTTATTATTGAAAGATTGGGCTCATATATGTGGCATGATCACTCAAGACACAGACAGAAAATATTATCTCCTCAAGGTGGAGGGTATGAGCTCTAGAATCAGTGTGCTTCCATCTTAACCACACCACTCACCTCGTACAAGACCCCAAGCAAACTGTGCAACTATTCGGTGCTTCAGTCCTCCTTTGTAAAATAATGTCAGTGAGAAGAGTGAATGAGATAAGGTGTGCACCCAGTTAACCACAGTGCCAGACATGTGGTTGGCTTTCAGGTTTAATTACAACCATGATTGTCCCTAGGACAAAATGGGAGATTGGAGACCTAAGAGTAACTACTATTATGAAGCTACTGCTTTCAGATAGTTTATTTGATGCAAGTGACTCGACTCTGTCATTTGGTTGTGGAGCCGTTTGGAACTTAAATGTAAAAAATTATTCCAACTTTTTAATTTTATGGTATTTTATTCTGGTAAGAACACTGAATATGAGATCTGCCCTCTTCACAAAATGTTCAGTCCATAATACGGCATTAACTATAGGCACAATGCTGTAGAACAGATGTCTAGAACTTATTCACCTTGTAGAACAGAACAACAACTGTCCATTTCCCCCTCCCCAAGACCCTGGTAACCACCATTCCACTTTCTGTTTCTACGACTTCGACTATTTTAGTTACCTCCTGTACCAAGGAATGCAGGAACATGCTTAGCCATGCCTGCCCCCAAATACCAAGCATACTCCTAGGACTGGGATTGGGATAGGACAAAATGGATGAGGGTCAGAAGTGGAAGGGGAGGGATGCCAGTTGTACATGTTGCTTGGTATTAAAATTTTATTTTTTATTTTTATTTTTTAAAGATTTTATTTATTTATTTGACATAGAGACAGTAAGAGAGAGGAGTGGAAAAGGGAGAAGCAGGCTTCCCACTGAGCAGGGAGCCTGATGCGGGGCTCAATCCCAGGACCATGGGATCATAACCTGAGCCGAAGGCAGACCCTTAACCAATGAGCACCCCAGGTGCCTCAGAATATTTTTCTATATTTTGATATGTCAGTATATTCCTATTCCATCTCATGAAACAAATTTTCAAGTCATTTTAAAGCTAAAATCCCATATTTACTTGAATTATCTCAAAGTTGGTGGAGAACTACCTCAAAGGGACAGATACTCCATTCAGTTTAGAAGAATTGACCGAGGTCCTTCTTTTCCTCCTAAGTCCTATTCTTATATTCTGTGATTTAAAAAAAAAAATCTGCAATCTAAATATCAGGCACAAAGGTAGTGAACACCCTTGCTATTTTCTTAAGGCAGGCATACTTCTCTATGTCTAAATCCTTAATTTTATCTCTGTAATGTTTCTTTCCCTGAATTTATCTGTTGAAATCTTCCTGTATTTCTTCTAGACTCATCTTGAATGAATCTAGAGTTCTATTGATCTGTGACTTAAGAGAGCATTTTTACTTTAAAGAGCTTAGAGTAAATCTTGTGAGCCAACCTAAATGGAACATTCCAAAATGTGTTCCATTAAACACTAGTAAGTCTACTTGAAATGGATTTGGTGGTCAAATAAAGTTTAGGAACCACTGAGCCACATCTCTTCCTTCTAGGAGACTGCTAGTGCTCATCTTCACATTAAAGCTCTTAAGGTCTGTAACAAAGTGGACTAGTTCATCACACTGGTCTTCTAAAATGAGCCCACCCCTCCCTCACTTTTCATTACATGTCTCTTAGCTTGGTCTCGCACATACAAGACAGTTTTTGGAAGCACTTTCTCAGAGCACAGGGAAGAATCATAAGTGAAGGTATAAACTCATCTGTGTTCTCACTGAGATTATAGTGGGGTTGGGTGGGGGAGCTTCATCTCCATCTTCAGTGGTTAAGAAGCCATGGCTAATCCAGAGAATTGGTGATAAGGACACAGAATGGGGGGCAGTGTCAGTGGACACAGAGGAGAACAAACAAAAAACAATATGGCGGAAGCAGACTATCCTCAGGTTGGTGCCTGAGTGGGTGTGTTATAGAGGACTTCAAAGTTTCAAGAGTAGTTGTATGGGAAGAAGGTGGCGCCATTTCTTGATTGAGGAGAGCCCAGGATGATTTCAGTTTTAGCATGCTGTATTTTAGATGTCAAAAAAATACATAAATTAAGAGAGTTGGGGGTATTTGGAAGAACACTGGCAGTAACTGGAAATTTAGAAGAGCAGTCTAACCTGAGAAAACAGAGGCTGGGAATTTGTTTCATAAAATAATAACTAAAGCAGATTACTGGCTATGGGTTCAGAGAAGTGCAAATTTTCCTTTTTAAACAATTCAAGTTGTTTGTGGCTAACCATGTATGTTTGTTGAAATTTATAGAATTTATTGTTTTAATCACACTTTTACCACATAAATTCTTTTTAAAAAAATAGTCATTTTTATCCTTGTTATTTCTCCTATCCAGCTTCTTCTTCTTCTTCTTCTTCTTTTTCTTTTCTTCTCTCTCTTTTTTTTTTAGGCTGTCAGAAGCACAAGCTGCAATGGTGATGATAGGAAGATGCCGGGTGAAATGCCAGTCCTAATTAGAGACTTGATTTCTCTGTAATAAAAAGCTTACATTTGATTGGACGGTTCTGGGTTGTCAGGTAGAATGAATCAAATGTGTCTGCACGTTCATGTCAAAATGTGAAAAATGTGAATGTGCATTATTTATATTGTATTTCATGGGTATAATTAATTATGTGTCTGTGGAAATGATGTCCCCAAAGACAGTTGATTTTATGTTCAATCTGTATGTGCATTTGTAAAACTAATTTGTTCTCATTAAAATTTTTAAGGGTTTATTTGAGCTAAACTCAGGAGGCCTTTCTGGGTATAAAACTCAGAAAATACAAAGCAAAGTCTAATTTCGGTTTTTACTAGTGAGTGAACTATCAATGCCTGAAGCATTGTACTAAATATTATTGTAGTGAATATGGCTGGGCTATAAAAATAAAGAGAAGACAGACTTCCTTCCCAGAAGGTGCTTTTAAGCTTGTTTGGAAGACTAGGGTATAAAGCAAATGCAGATAATGCAATCTGACCTTCTATTGCTTAGTTAGAGAATATTATTTGTGGTCAATGAAATATTAAGCCAAATGATGAGTTGACCAGTTTTTCTTGTTAATTGATAGAGATTTTGAAATTATTATGCTTTTTTTTGAAATTGCATGTCATTTCTTCTAGCTTTTACTTTCAATATTTTCTAAATATATTAACCACTGATATTAAAGTTTCAAAGATATTATCTCAAGTGGTATAAATAAAACATTTTTCCTTGTCAGTGTCAATGGTAAGTTGATTTACTTTCAAGCAGACCCACAATTGAATTGTAATATTGCAAATGATTTATCTCAAGTTCATTATGATTAAATCTATTCATTGCGGTAGGATATAATTGCCATCATTACAGCAACATTTACCACAAAAATTTTTGTTCTCATTTTCACTTTTCATATGATTATAAATCCTTATGTTCTCCTAGTCATGCTATAATCAATAGTTCAATGGGGTATGACAGGTAGTTCACAGATATATTGGAGATAATTTCATTTAAAAAATAATATTCTTCTTAATATTAGCATAAGTAGAAAGAATATCTGTGTCTGACGTGAAGAGTTGGCCTTCCATAGATTATGAGCGTGCCATTCCTTTGACAGTATTCTTTCGCTAATTTTTAACATGGTGATGATGGTAAAACAAGCTGATTCCTCTGTTTTATTTTATCCAATTTCAGAGATCAGTACCCTCCACAAGATGAAGCAATTATTTCCCTCTTTATTTGGTGTTTTCAGAGACCATTAAGCTGATTTTGTCCACATTGGGAAACAAAGTAATTTTCTATTCAAGGTATTTCTGATTCTCAACAGCTCATTTTTCATGACTGTCGGTCCCGTACTCCGAGAAGTCGGACTTCTTGGCAGGCCCAGCTATGACGAGAACATGGCCACGAGCTTGGAAGTAAGAAAAATAAAGGATCTCTGTTAAGTGATAGCCACGAAGCCTGTACAACTAATCCTATGGTGGTATTGAATTACTTTCTGTTTTAAGCATAGAAGTGGGTGAATGATGAGAAGCAGGGAGGGGTTGCACGCTGAACTCACAGTAGCTGGGGGAGACTGAACTGGTCACATCACAGGCCAGCACCAGCAAATGGGCTGAAATCATGAGATTAACATCAGGGCGTCCTTGGAGTCTGGTGGATAGACAGGGGCCATGGAGCGAGGGCAGGGCACTCGGGAATACCACCAACCTAGGAGCAAGAAGCCTCAGAGAACCTACGAAGGAGACCAAGAAGTAGACACTGGGTAGGAGGAGAGCAGGACCCAAGGAAGTCAGAACATTTCCGAAAGACGTCAAATCAAATACAGCAGAGGCACTTTGGATTGCAAGATAAAAACGTGCCTTGAATTGTGTCGTATGCATGCGAGTGCCGACTGCTGCCGGGGATATCACAGTGGTGTGTGAGGGGTAAAAGCTAGATTCCAGTAAGGGAAGAACAAGGATCAGAGGCAGCTCCTGTGGTCTCACCTTTCAGGAAAATCCGTTCAGTTGTGTTTATGGTCTCGGTGTAAACTCGTTGCTAAATAACTGGAAATTATTAGTATCATTATCACCCATAGCACTGGCTCTGTGTGTAGCAAGAATCAGATTCTGGGTTTTCTCTATGTCACTTGAAGATAACCCTATATCGAAGGTCATAAAAATTCTCGATTCTCTCTTCTCCGTCTGTATGGTTTATTTGGGGCAGATAGATTCTAGAACTTCATAAAATGGCGACCCTTGAGGACTGTTGATTTTAGTCTCTTACTTCACTAGGCTTTACTCAACTGTATAAAAGTTTTCTACTTTTTCTTATTCCATCTACTTCCACATAGCCAATTAGTTGAACTTCTGTTCATAAAACAACCAATTTGCGATTCTTTCAGGACCACTTGGATTTTCTCCCTGTACCCTAGGATAAATTGATTTGGGACCTTAATTACATCCGTAAAATCTCTTCATAGCAGCACCCCTGTGGGTAATTGATTCAATAATCGGAGGCATGCATATATGAGGGGACCAGAATCTTGGGATGGGAGTCTTAGAATTCTGCCTACCACAGGCCTTCAGTTTTCACACCTGCATCGATTTTTTTAAGAGTTATTTACAGTCACCTTTCTTAAAATTCAATCTCCACATAAGATCAGAAAAGATTGTAAATGATAGTGATCTTTCGTAGAGGAATCATGAAATGATGATAGAAACCAGAGGTTATTAGTTTCAGAAAAAGGACACATAAAGATATCATTTTTTGAAGAAAAAATGGTTTTATCTGTTACAAATTGGCATTTCTAAATATTTTTTGGAGAAAATATATAGAAACCTACCTAGTTGCTAAAGTTGATCAGAACTAAGTATACACACAGATACAGACGTACGAGCACAAATAAAATGAGAAAGCTGAATAAAAGTGGTAAATTTTTGCAGTGTAAGTATTTTGGTTATGATAATATACTTTAGTTTTTTTTTTTTTTTTTACAAATGTTAATGTTGGGGGAAACTGGGTAAAATGTACAAAGCATCTCGTTCGTGCGGTCTCTTAGAACTGCATGTAAATCTACGATTATCTCAATAAAATTTTCAATTAAAAATATTTATTTCCTTCTAATCACCAGGACATATAAAGGGGTTGTCTTGTTGGTTTTCCATCAAACCACAAACGTTAGCATCAGCGCTCACAGCGGCAGCTGCCTGCCTTTTTCTGCTCCCTCCAAGCACAGAAAAGGACCCTTCCACTGCTGCAGAGGACCGACTCTCTCTGCTGTTATGAAATCCAGAGATTTAAAAAGTACTTATAATTGTAAAAAGCGCCTGTTTTGTTTCTGGACCCAAACCAGCACAGTATTACTATTCTTTCTGGAGATTGTGTTTGAAATCATCTCCAGCCTAAATCACTACGACAGTCCTTGTGCAAAACAGCTGAATTTGGCTTGGCAAACCATTATTTTTCTCAGGGTAATGCTGAGTATGCCTGCTATCTCTCTAGTGTGAAGTTGGCAATTGGCACCTGGATTTTATTACCCTCTGTAATGCCCTTGCAAATCCTACCTGTCTGTAATTTAGCACAGCTACAATTTCTTGTTATGCCTATGTTTTAAACTTCAGCTTTTGTTTTCATTGTGCTTACAGTTTCTTGACCGTTGTACAAGTCAGAAGTAACGATTTTCAGTTTTTCTCTTCCACCTACTTTGGCTGCCGCCTTGCGCGGGTCAGACTTTATGCTTCCTGCATATCTTTTTGAATTTCAGTGGGGACTTAGGTAAAATGTGTCCCTTGAGTCTAGTAAACCCTGTCAGATAGATACTTTGACCCCTCATTTCCATGTGTGGGAACAGAAATTCTGGATAATTTTCTGAGCTAGTAAACAAGAGATCTTCACTTGAATGCCAGGTATTCTGATTCTAAATTGAGTGTCCCTCCCATGACAGCCATGATTGCCCGAGTGTAACAGACACTGCCTGGCCAGCTGACTCGTTTGACCTTTGGGAGCAGGTGAAAGCCCACACTTCGAGCCTCCCATGGTGGCCCCCGTTCCTTCCCATTCAAGCTCTTCATTAAAAATAGCATAATCCAGGACAGTTAGAATACCACACTGAAAAGCACAAGCTTCTCTTAAGCTTTACTTCCTTTTTGGCATATGGATTTTCAAAAATATTTACTGACAATAATATTTTAAGATCATCCTTCCTAAGTTATTGACAAATTGGTTAATTAGTTCTGAAAATGCTTGCTCTATGGTGAGACAAGAATGTCTGGCAGAGCCAAGCCAATGATGACTAAATCTGTCTCCACGGAAGGGAGGAACGTGGAACTGAGCACAGGAGGGCTGTCAGTCTGTGATGGACAAGGCGGCAGTAAGTAGCTTGAAAGCAAATTCGCTAAAAGGTAAGATCAAGAAAAACAAATCACGCTAATTGCTTTGAATGCTGAGTTAAAAGATGATTTTCCTCTTTTTTAAAATCTTTTAACATTTCATATCTTCGTTGCAGGAACGTTTATGTCCTTTTCCGGGTATGTGACACAACTGTGCTGATAATGCCATTCTCAAGAAGGAAGGACAATTGCATTCCCCTCTGTGGATGAGCTAAATCAGCCGTCTAGGCACGTTTTTGAAATTAGGCTACTGATGCCCCCCGGTTACCAGTGTCTTAGATGGAATCTCATGAGAAGTCTGGAGAAGCATGGTACTGTGTGTTTTCACTGTTGGGTTTTAGATGCAAGGTCAACTGTGTACTTTGTCCGTTTGCAGGCTGAGGTATGCCCCAGACAGGGTCCCCCTGAGCACCAGCCTGGAGG
This sequence comes from Ursus americanus, assembly GCF_024610735.1. Lineage (NCBI taxonomy): Eukaryota > Metazoa > Chordata > Mammalia > Carnivora > Ursidae > Ursus > Ursus americanus. The sequence goes on from NC_142145.1 coordinate 5,058,932, forward strand.
CTGGAGTATGGAAATGAGGCTTCCTGTCCCGGCCCTGGTCACTGGGGACAACTGAGCTGGAGAATCTGTAAAAATGGGAACAGTAACAATGGTCCGCAGGGCTTTGCTACCTGGATTAGAGAAATAGGAGCTATAAATCCTTATAGTCCAGAATTCGATTTCTAGTAACCACTTACAGCTATGGCTTCTTCTAGCATCCATTTACAATGTAAAAATTAGATCGTGTATAAGTGAATAAAAAATAACTATATAACTAGCATCCATATATCTACTTCCTAATTAAGAAAAATAACTACCTTTGCCCTTATTCTTAATATATAGAGCCCATCTCCTTCCCTTTGACTGAGAGGGAACTATTTTCCTGAACATGGTTTTTATCAAGACCTCACTTTTGTAGATATGTCACTGTATGTGGAGTGAGACTATGTGTTTTAGATTTATTTGTAGTGAATTTTACATAAATAGAATTATATTTCATGTGTTCTACAACTTGAGCTTCAGTTCACAATTATATGTTAGAAGATGAAAGTTGCTTTGGGAAAAAACAGAAAAAGCACAGTGAGAGGTAAGGGGTGTCAGGAACAGCAGCATCGAGGGGCCGGGGCGTGCCAGGTGGTCCGGAGGGTGGTCAGGGTGGCTCTCGTGGAGAATTACATAAAGCCAGGTGTGACTTCCAGGCTCTGTCTACCTCTAGAAAGTCATAAATTCCCTTTGTTTGGGGGTTCTCAGTATTCCTTTTCTCTTGACAGAAAGTTAAGGGTTTTAATCAATTTTTCTTTTTTTAAGAAAAAGGTTTATTTATTTTAGAGAGACAGAGTGCGAGCAGGGGAGGGGCACAGGGAGAGAAAGAGAGAATCCCAAGCAGACTCCCCACAGAGTGCAGAGCCCAAAGTGGGGCTCGATCTCACAACCCTGAGATCATGACCTGAGGTCAAATCAAGAGTCAGACGCTTAACCCAGGGAGCCACCCAGGTGCCCCTAATTGATTTTTCTATTTGATCCAAACAGTTGTAGTTGTCTTTAGCCAGAGAACGGACGAAGTATCTGGACATCCAAACCACCAGAAATAAAGGCTTCTTTCTTTCTCTATTATAAGATTTATTAAGTGCTTAAGACATGCTTTTCTAATTTTTATTTCCTCAATTATTTCTTTTTTTTTTTTCGGGTAATACCTTAGCAATTTCTGTGTCTCAACACGTTGAGTGCTTATATCCTTGTGTTCTTGATGCACTTAGAGCAAGGTCATTAATTACAAAAATATTTATTGTGTTATTTTTCTTCCTGCCAGCGTTACCATAGATGCTGAGGATGATAGGGAGCAAGAGGGCCAGAAGCCTGGAGAGACCTCGGCAGGAGGGGTGGCGACCTTGAGCACAAGCAAGCCCGCGGAGGGCAGAGGGCGCTGCGGGCCCAGGCCGAGGTGGGGAGGCTCCAGGCAGATTATTTTCTATCTACGGAAAGAAATGATTTAAAGTGGAATGTTTAAATATAGCCTTATTAGCCTGGTCACATGCAACCTGGTCAATCAGATTAAATCTTTTTATTTCAAACTGTTTCATTATTCGTATTTTAGAGTAAATCTTTCAGTGCCTTTTCAGCCATGCTTTCATTTCTCATCAGCTCAACGTGATGCCATAAGTACAATCTGAACCAATTTTAGATATTTGGACATTTAAGGAAAATGTTCCTATTGACATTGGATTTTGCCGCACGTAACTTGGTTACTGGCAGACATGGAGGAGACGAGCGCGGTGGACAGAAACTGGCAAGGAGCCCTGGATGGGAAGGTCCCAGCCTGCAGGCTGTCCTCTAACCAGCTGAACTTCCAAGGACAGCCCACGACCTCTCGGAGCCTCAGTGTCCTCACATATTGAATAAAGGTAACGATCAGTCTCCTCCTGCGATTTTGATTCAAATACAGAATATGAAAGTGTGATGCCAGAATGACGCTTTCAAGTTTTGAATGAATTCATGTCCTTGCTTAACTCTTCAACATCTTGTCCTTTTATGTGGAATAAAATCCGGCGCCTTTCCTGGCGACCCGCACAACCTGGTTCCCTTCCACCCTGCCCCTGTAATTCCTGGCACCTCCCCTCCCCCACCAGTTCATCTGGTTGGTCCGTAGACCAGTCTTCGCGCCCGCTCTTCCTTCGGCCTGGGTGCTTTGCTCCCAGCATTTCATCCTTCAGGACTCAGCACAGATGCTGCCTCTAAAGGGGTCTGTCCCCCCACGGGGGTCAACGGGGGGGGGGCACTGGCTCTAGGCCTTTCAGGCACGGGTCACACACCTGTTCGCAGGTGGCTGTCTTCTGGCTGACCATCTAGGATGTGAGCCCCTTGCAGGGAGGATTCTGTCCCTCTTGGCCACGGCTGCTGAGTTTCCAGGAGTCCATAGCAGGTGTAAGGCGTCTAATAGATGTGTCTCGAACAGGAACCAGCCGCGGCTATGAAGGCCTATTTAAAACTCAAGCATTATTCATAGCGTTTTGACTATGTTTTTTTATAGTGTATTTGTTACCTAGCCTAACATGGTCAGAGAAGTCAGATGACACCGTCATTCAGATTCGGGGTTTGCTGTGGGGGGGTGGCCGAGCCTCTGCCGTAAGCCCAGCCACGGCCTGGGGTTCCTGTGGCTCGAAACCAGCCCGGGGCTGTGACACAGGAGCCTTGCCAGCTGCTGTCTTCCACCCGTTTTCTACATCAGGACAGTTTACCCACCAGCGGCCTTCCTGTTCTTCCAGAATTCCAAGTTGAAAAGTGCATTTTAGGGATCGATACTGCGGCAGTGTCCGCGCTGCTGCTTCGGTCTGGAACCCGGTGAGGCTCCGGGCCCAGCGACGCTGAGGGATGCTTCCTCAGAGGGAAACCTCTTCTCTGTGTAATGCTGTCAGCAGGAGACGCTTGGATAATACTGGTAGTTACAAGACGCTCTCCACGGACGTCAGGAATTCCCCGTAGTGTCTCTAGTCCTAATCACACTCAGCGGATTTCTGACTTAGACAATGAGCACCATATCACCACACAACCATATGGCCCTGGGCCATGCACAGATGGCTCAATAAACGGCCTCCTTTGTCCTCGCAGCAGCGGTCAGGCATGTAAGGTAACTGTGGCCCAAAGGCATCAGGCCACAGGGCAATACCAGCAACACAAGCATGGCTTCCTGAGTTTGGATGCTCTTTTCTGCCCTACTTGCATTAAGTGATATATTCCTGAATTTCATTTATTCGACCTTTCCTTAGGCCTTACGCACCCCAGCTCACTGGCAGGCCACCACACCGTGGTACGTGGAGTAAATCAGTGGCGCTCACTCTGACAACGCGTGTGTGTTTGACAGGTGCCTGGGGCTTCCGGAGAAGCTCGGATGGAGCCTTGCATGGTGGAAGGACTCACGCCAGGGTCAAGCCGAGAAGTACTGGCCTCAGCCCATTGGCTTGGAAATGGCATAAATGGCAAGACTAATATCGACTCCGTTCTCAAAGCAACAGGCATGCACCAGGCTGTGCTCTGGATTCCGTGGTCAGTGTCAAAGGGGCTGTGGTGGGTCAGTTAGGGACAGAACCAATGCCAACATTATTATCTCATGTTGTCAGTGGTCCTGAACTTGGGTGACCTCAGAGTTAGGACAGCAGTTGAGAGATGCTGTTAAGGACTCAAATGCTTTTTCTGGGGGAGGCGAGGCTTCTGTTTCTGCTACATGAACATGTCAGTCTCCGCTAGTTACAGGACGGATGTAGAATTTGAGGTTTTATGTGCAGACAGGGAGACACCTGTGGAGAACAGAGGGTGTTTTTTTTTCAATTTGATACCATGATTACAGAAGAATTTCCCCTCTAGCCACCTTACAACCTTTGCAGTAGGACTGGGCCACATACCCACATGACTGCTGGAAGAGGGGCTGGAAGGAAGACTAGCTGCCATAGTTGGTCTCTGAGGTCAGAGACAGGCGCTGCTGGAGAGAGAAGGGGCATGGGCAACAGAGAGTGTCTGTCCCATGAGCGTCGGGCACTGTGTTTCTCTCTGGAAATATACTTAAGAACAAAATGTAAGATGCAGCCAAAGAGCTTATGGGCAAGGGGGAGAGACGCATCAGTAAACAGGAAACTGCATTCAGAGTGATAAATGAGACCCACGGTAGGGACCCAGGGAACGACAAAAACATTCAAGAAACTCACCTGGCCCAGTTCTGGGGGCACACTTTGCACAGGTGGCTTTTCCCGAGAAGGTAACCTCAAGTGTAAACCCAGGAGATGCGGTTCTTGGCCACATGAACAAAGAGGGATCCGAGTAAGAAGGCAGGTAAGAGGCTGAGCCGTGGAAAGCATCCACGTATAAAACGCTCACAGGTCGTGTGTAAGAGCCTCCTGCCAGAACGAGCTGTGGCTCGGGAGCACGTGGAGTCCGCATGGGGCCTGAGACGCGGGCTCCGGCACGTGCTCCCCAGACCCCTTCCCACCTCGGGGGCCGGCAGGCTGCTACTCCCGGCAGCGGGCTCTGGGGTACGGCACACGGCTACACCTTTGCTTAAGTCGAAAATGCACACGTAACTATAATAATGCGAGTGGATTTTTTTACTAGCATTTTTTTCAGTCTTTTATTTAATAAACATTCATTAGCCACTGTCCTACGCAAACAAGAGAAAGAGAGGTAGAGGTAAAAGGGAGAATACAAGTGGGGTCTCGAGCTGAGAAGGTTAGTTTACAATGGAAAACAGACAGGAAGCCCATGGACACAGTGTGAAAAACAGAAAAGCCAAGGAGGCACAGAGTATCACTGTATCAGTGTGAAACCTGTAACTCATGCCTCCTGTTTGGTCAATAGTAGTAGATATGTATTTGCTCAATTAAAATGCAAACAGAGGGTTTCATACTCCATATGTTACAGAAAATTCCATATCATTGCAAACTGCACGAAGGAGGATTTTAAACCACTTTTAAATTGTTCAGCAGCCTTGTAACAGTCATTTTCTAAATCAGCTGACAAATTTATCAACCTCGACTTAGGTTACCCCCAGTTTTGCAGAATCCTCTTGGGTAATCCTTTGCCTCTGAGTTTCTCAGTGTAAAACTGTCTGCCCAGTTGTTTCGAGCACCCACACTCATTGGCCACCTGCTATTCTGCTCTCCAACTTTCCTTCATCGTGTATGTGGATAATGTTCATCTTCGTCACGTCTTATTAAGAACTAATGAAGCTCTTCTGGATTTAATTTTAGGACTCAGTGGCTGTCTAGATTTCCCGGTTTCAGCATTCACTTCTGTCCTCACACGCGGGGGTAATCACTCCTCCCCATCCCCGCAGATTTGGTAACTGACGGGTGCCTGAAGGCTCCCCCCCCCCCCCCCGGGCAGGACTCTGCTCTGGACAAGGCAGAAACTCTCTCCTGCCACCTTCCCCGCCTGGTTTCCCCAGCCCAGGGGCCTTGGGGTCAGAAGGCACAATGTGCAAATTTCATCTCTCCTGGTCAGGAGGACAAGCAAGGCTGTCTGTCTGTCTGTCGCCAAACACATTTTCTCTCTCTCTTGGTGCCTGTGCGCTTACAATGGCTGCTTGAAGAACGTGCTCTAGCTCCTTTGGGGAATGAATTCAATACGGTGAAAATAACGAAGCACATGTTCAGAGTTTTAGGGTTTTAAATTCTACGTCATAACACTGATTTACTGTCTAATAAAAGGAAGTAATGATGACGTCAGTAATGGTGCACAGCGCTAACGGCACAGTGTTCCCGGCACCGCTGACTGCAGCGCGCTTCGGGAAAGGACGGCCAAGCCTTCAATATAGAGTTAGAGGATTTCAGGCACTAACCACCTTTTTATTTGCCTTTTATTTTCACATACACGCTTTTTTTTTTTAATGATTTTATTTATTTATTAGAGAGAGAGTGAGCATGAGCAGGGCAGAGGGATAGAGTGAGAAGGAGGAGAAACAGGCTCCCCGCTGAGCAGGGAGTCGACAAGGGGCTCGATTCCAGGACCCTGGGATCATGACCTGAGCCGAAGGCAGACACTTAACCGACTGAGCCACCCAGGCGCCCCAGATATAAACACTAACTCTTAAGAGCAATATAACGTGACAAGTATTTACAAAAAGCAATGTCCTTCTCTCTTTAGGAAAGAAGGGAGAGAACATCTTTGTAAAATGTCCTAATTCCAATGAACCATTCTCCAACCTCCTTTCCTCCTAACCTGGCAATTTCAAATTTCAGTGTGCATTGGCCGATAACTGGCCTGGATTCCAAATTGTACCTGCAAGCAGTACGTAACTCAGGAGTTTTTAAGGCCTCATAAAAATGAACTGCAAGTCAATGAAGATACTTAAGAGAGGAAGAGGGAAGTCTTCTTTTACAATATTTCCAAGGTGAGCCATAGGCTTATTCACCTGCATATCCACCTCATGAAAGACTCACCCCCATTCCTGCATCTTCTTTCGTGTCACAGTTTGTAAGCCAAGTGCTGAAAATCAATCCGGGGGCGCCTGGGTGGCCCAGTCGTTAAGCGTCTGCCTTCGGCTCAGGGCGTGATCCCAGGTCCCTGGGATCGAGCCCTGCATCGGGCTCCATGCTCTGCTGGAAGCCTGCTTCTTCCTCTCCCACTCCCCCTGCTTGTGTTCCCTCTGTCACTGGCTGTCTCTTTCTCTGTCAAATAAATAAATAAAATCTTAAAAAAAAAAAAATAATCCGGCTACAGATGAATCATTGATATGTTCAAAAAGTTCCCGTGGAATAATGCATCCTACTGATTTCTCCATGACATTGATTCCACAAATTTACTTGCAACCTCATTCTTACCTATGTGCATTTGTTATTGTTAAATGAATACCCCTGAGAAAGTCCATTTTACCTCAAGTGGGTGGAGAGATTTCTAAAAAGTATGCTGAAGTCTTAGTTCACAAAACTCAAAGGACTCGGTATAAGCAATTAGTGTGAACCCCAATTAAATCCTGCAAAACTAATCCTCTTCCTCTACAAGAGTCTATTAACTAGAGTTACATGAAGGGAAAGGCTGTTAGCTTAGATTTTTCCAGCCTGCGTACTATCACTCTTGAACTAAAACGAGTGGGTTTGATATTAAATCTTGCAGAAAGCACTGTGCTTGTGTGTAATAACAAGTCATTAAGATGTGGGGGAAAACATTCGATTTTCCAGATGTTCCTGCATATTCATGATCGATTTAGTGAAATCTGTGTTGAGTTCCCTTAACGGAGACAAGTGTCCTTCCTGTCTCACGGACTTGATCAGGAGATAGGGAGATTGATTGGCAAAAACCAAGTCAGTCTGTGATCCGTCCTGAGAAGACAGGAGCTGCGTCTAGAAACGGGGATGCATTGGGGGCAACCGAGCCACCCGGAGTTTGAGAAGCCCATGCCACACATCTTACCTGCTGGGTGCCCAAGGATGAGTAAAGTGAGGCTTCTGGAATATATCATATGAAAATGGCTTATAGTCTGTATGTGCATGCAACTTTTAAAAAACATTTCAAATGTGCTTGAAAATATTAAACTTCAGCTAGTAGTTTGGAAAGGTCTGAGAAGAGTGGTTTGAGAAAGGATAGAGTCAGAAGTCCCAGTTCTTAGGTGATACCAGGCAGCTATCAGGGCAGGCAGCAATCTGGAACTTTCCACATGCTCCCAGGAGGGTCTGGGAAGGTCAACCTGAGACTGCAGGGCTCACAATGGGGGCTGGGCTGGCCCCGCAGCAGAGGTGCCGTCGGACTTCTCTGCCCCCTACCAGAGAGAGCGCGTCTGGCCCCATTCATTTGCTCTAGCAGACACATCTCCTTCATAGCCCTCCTACCATGTTTTCTTGTTCTCACATTCTAAATGTGTGCTTTCCAGAGAGAAGTCACCCCAGGGGGAGGCATACAGAGGACAAAAGGTAAAGAATAATGAACTGAATCTACACTCATGGAACATCACCTTAAAAAGTTAAATACCTAAAATCAACATGAAATATGCAAATATTGACTTCCAGCTTCTGATCCAAGAAACGAGCATCACGTGGCTACAATCAGGCAGACCTCCGGCTTCGACTAGACCAAGACAGCGGCCAGCCAAGGACTCCGGACATGGACAGCACATCCCTGAGGGACACGAGCAGCGGGTGTGCAATTCGTTCCTCCACTCCTGCACCCACGCAGTGTGGCCGCCTACTCCTCACCAGGTGAGGTCTGATTCCCCCGCCCTCGAAATTCAGTCGGCTGCACTGAAGCTTGTACCCCGTACAACAACGCAGAAGTGACACGCTGTGACTTCCCCAGCTGGGTCAGAAAAAGGCTCTGCAGCTTCCACCTGGTTATTCTGGGACACCTGACCCCACGGCACCCCCACATCCACCCCCTGTTCAGGGCCCAGCGGGCATGGGAGGCCACATGTGGCGGTCTTGCGAGGAGTTCCAGCAGAGCCCTGCCTTCACCTTGTCCAGACGGGGAAGCAGACGGGAGAGAGAAATGTTCCTGTACAGCCAGCAGTCACGTCATTCCATGTTCCTGAGTAATCCTAAAATCATGAGCCCCGCGAAGCCTCACACACCATGGAGTAGAGACAAGCTTCTCTAAGTTTCTGGCCCACAGAAACCATGGGCGTCATACAAGAGTTGTGTTACAGTACTGAGTTCGAGGTGGTTTGTTACACAGATAAGCAGAGAAGGGACAGAGTGTATGGGTGTGCAGGTGAGAGAAGACCCAGAACGCGGCAGGCAAGCTCCCCTGTCCCCGTTCCCCAAGAGCACGTATGCTTGTCCCTGCATTGAGGTGTCGTGTTGGGAGCCAGGGGGGTCAAGAGGGATGGGAGTGTATTTGAGAAGAGAAACATTCTTGGTGATGAATTCTGAGCATTGAACTTGACTATCAGTTCAGAAATGACTATAATGTATGAAAGACACTGAAACTGGAAGATACTAGAATAACTTAACATTTTAATCCACCCCCCAGCCAGCAATCAAATGGGGCCCTCCAGGTAAGACAAGAATCCATTTGCAAAAGAGAGGGAGCGACACTGACAGCCCCAGTCAGCTTGTAGAACCAGGTTGATGCTGAACACCTGTTCGATGATGGAAAGTCTGTTAATTTCTAGACACTGGATGTGTGGGAAGCAAGCTGACCGAAGTGTGAATGCCATTGGCCGTTTTCATTAACATTGAACATTTTTATTCATTAATCATATTGACAATTAGTGATTTATGATAAATGAGTTAAAGCTCTGCTGCTTTCTGTATTCCTGTGATGTGCTTTGTTTCCTCCATGTTTCAGGATCCCAAGCAGGTGTCACACTATTAATTTATCGGCTTTATGAAGCCCTTCTGAGGTCCATTTGCACCAACTAGATCCCTGCTGTCGAGGCACTGGAAGCTCCTTGCCTCTGTGCACTCACGTCCTTCCAGCTATGAAACGAGCATGATGTGAGCAAAGAAAAACTCCATCAAGCACAAATCAGCCAAGGAAATCTGACTTATTTGAGAATGCAGCAAATTGACATCTGGCCCATGTGGGAGAAAGATGGAAAATAAGTCATAAGAAAAAGGAACAAGGCTATTACAAATGGTAGGTAATTATCTAATGGAAATGTGAAGTTTTAGTTGTATTTTTTCATTTTTGAATTTGATTAATGGTGCAAGACTTCAGCAAATACGTATGTAATTTTGTTGAATGTTTCCCTAGTCAATGTCTCATCGAGACCAGATGTAGAATTATTCAAAACTTAGCAGTGAGCGTAACAGGCATGAAAGATCAAATGTTGCAGCTAAGAGCTGATGTATGAGCTCTCCGTGGAAGGGCTCAGTGATGGGGAAAGGATCCAGGTTTCTCTATCCATTTTATAGGAAGATGCGACCGGATGAAGAAGAGATGTCTTATCGTGAGTGGTTTTGTGGTTGTCTTCAAACCAGGATGACTGTTCATGTCAACAGGAACTGACATAGTTGATATTTCACCAAGTTTCACCTTACATCAGGCAGGTGAAATTAATAAAGGATATTCACAAAGACACAAAGCAATGCTTTTAAAACAGTGAAGTATATGGAGAGAAGAACCGATGCTCTGACACGAACTGTTGCTGTGCCAGGGAGATGGGCTCGTCTCAGGTGCTGAACCAGAACACCTTTGCACACCAGCAGCGCTATGTCCGAATATTTAACATACTGAGTTTGAAATGTTCAGGAAAACACCCTGTTCTTCCCATCGCCACACAGTGCACGTTAACAAGGTGGGGAAGAGACCCTCCTCCTTTTTGTGAATTGTCCTGTTTTCTTTCACAGCAGCAAGAATGAAAGTAATGGTGCTACCTCATGATGCACTGTGCTCCTGTACTTACACGTATGTTTTCTTATTTATGTCAAACCTCGTGAGACAGATAAGGTGACCCTGAGCCAGCACGGTATCAGAAGGAAACCTGAAGGCCTCTTCGTTAACTGCTCAAGGAGAAAAATCATGTGGGGATACGAATTGGCCACAAGGAGATTTGAGTCCTGTTTCTAATGCCATTCATGACGACCTTAGGCCATAAAATTGTTTGTGTCTTTGCTTCCTCATGCCTACAAGTTCAGTCGTAAATCACTGTTGATCTCGTGTGACATCCTATTTAATAAAGAGGTACCATACAGATATATATAATGCAACCTACACGTTTAAAAAAATCCGAATTCAATTTGCAATTATAAAATAATTTGAACAAATATCTGTGACATACAACTGGGTTAACAATATATTTTCTTATCTCCGTAGATTTTTCTTGCTGGTGTATAACAAGGATGATCAGACTTTCAACTCACACTGGATTTAGCTCTCAGCTCAGCTGTGAACCTTTACAAAAGTCACTCTGCATTTTCAGACCTAATTCCCCTTCTCTGTAAAATGGGATAATGATGGTACCTAAATGGGGAGGACAGTCTTTTTTTTAATTTTTTAAAAGATTTTAATTTTTTATTTTTTTCAGTGAGAGCGAGAGAGATCACAGAGGGAGAGGGAGAAGCGGACTGTCTGTAGGCGGAGAGCCCAACGCAGGCCTGGATCCCAGGACCCTGAGACCGTGGCGTGAGCAGAAGGCAGGAGCTTAAATGCCTGAGCCACTCAGACGCCCCAGTGGGGAGGACTATCTTGAGAATGACATGAGTTGATATACGTAAGGTAATGAGAAAAGGGTTGACACATGGTAATCCCAATAGAAAAGCTAGTTCTTAAATTTTAGGAAATGTTTTAGTATCAGTCGACTTATCTTAAATTTCTATGAATAACTTATTCACTTTTACCAAACACTGAGGCTTCATTTTACTTTGCCTTGTCATGTTTTTCATTTACATAATAAATTTACTTGAATTATACTAATATTTTCAGTCACTTTCTGGGGGGGAATTTTGAGAGCCATCTGTTTGTTGATAATAAGGAGGTGTCCACCTTTCTGTGATATACTAATATCCCTTTATAATCTCGATGGTGTGTATGCACTGGCTATTTTGCTGTATGTGATTTTAGTTGTGTGCTGTATCATTGAGAGTGTAAACTTTCCAAAGTGAGACCAGCAGATGTCATTCGTGGAGAGTAATTTTTGGGAAAAAATCTCAGGAAGCGGCGGTAAGATGACCACACAGAATGAGCCAAATCCTGTGATATCTCTTAAACTCTCTCGAAACATTTTTAAAGATAGTTGAGAGTGAATGGCTGGATGTCTAAGGTGTTACCTGGCTTGTGGCAAACTTGCAATGCTTTACCTTAAAATCTAATTTGCTAATGAGTCAACTCCCCAATATTTGCTAGATAATTTCTGGGTGCTGGGAAGTGTGAGCAAATTTTGCATTCTATTCCATAATATCTTGGTATTAATATAAATAGTGCATTAATTTATATAACATGGAAAGGCGTGGCAGTGTATATGCCAAGATTACAGGAAGCCCAGTTTTAGAAGGGGAGACAAATATATTTTGATGTTCCTAATATCTTACACATCGATTAGAATGTGGGTGTGGATTTGTGCACACGCATTATCTGTATTTATGTCCACATCTGTGTGTATATTTGACTGAACGCAACTTGATTGTAGATTTTGGCAACCATATACAGAACCAAATATTTTTGGAATAGAAAAAGATTCTATTCTTTTGGCTTAATTTTCTTTAATTAAAAAAGAAAAATTTACCGTGCTTTTATTCTGTAATATCTTTTTTATTTTAATGCAAATCTTAAGGCACTATTTTGGAGCCAAATCAGTTGAAGCCATATGGTCTGTGAAGTTTTTTTCCAAGTTCATTATTTGCTAACATAGTCTGCCACACTTTAATGAAATGGAGTACAGGGGTTTGGATAAGGGCCAACTAGCAATAAATTTCTCACATTGCTGTTGACTCACCTAGTTTACCCGTTTCAAGACATTGTGAAATTTGCCAAGGAAATCCTGTTTGGTCTAAATATTGAACATGTAATAGAAAGTAAATAAGAGTTAGAGAATTTGAAACTAATCAAGTACAGGAAAATAAGAAAAGTTGAGACCTTGTAAATACCACGAAAGACTTTAAATAACTTGAGTCTATCATATTTCACTAACATTTAAAGGTTGTCTTATCAGTGACCTGCTGACAGCTTCTGTCTTTGCCTATGGTTGATGAGTACCGTGCAATATGAGATGTAGAATATCCATTTGCTTTTTCTAGTAAACGGAAGAATATTTATTTTCGGATTATTGTAAGTTAATTAAATGACACTTTGAAGTTTGTAAGTTCCACAGGAAAAACAGAGTGTTGGATGTCTTGGTGAACTAGACCCATCGTTCAAATAATATATTCAGTTTTATATTGTCGGTTGTGGTCAATGAAGCTTTTCAGTGTAGAGCATATGCTCTCAGCTATTTTATGAGAATTACTGCTTAAAGCAATGATAGGAGACACTTGATCCATAATCTTCTATCATATTTTCATCCTTGGAAATCTTTTCAACTAATGGTGCTCTATGTATGTTTCTCAAATTGCTCTAAGAGCAAGCATTATACAGCTCTGGCGGCTTTAGGCATCTTCACCATCACTGTTAGAGTGTCTATACTATTATAGTTTGTTTTTCTCTCTAGGGAGACATAGAAAAGAAGAATCTTATGGTGAAAACTACCAAGTTAATGAAATGGATAATGTAATTGGCACATTTTCCAGTGTAGTGTTTCCAAGATATTTAACAAAGGTGCTTTTTATTTTTACCTCATTATGTTACAACTTTTACCTTTTTCCAAAAGTTTGTTGTGTTTATTAAATATTTAAACATGATTTTAGTTTCAAAAACAAAGCTTTTAAGATATTTAGCTTGTGTTAGGAGAGATACTTCTGATTTATGATTAAAGAACTCAGGCAACTAGCCAATATCTGAGTTCATTTAACATTTACTCAACAAATGTTTGCTGCTACTTTTTTGGCACCTTGCTGGTGTAGGAGACGTTTTTGAGCAAAAGAGATAGAGACTTTCCTTTCCTGAAGATTATAGTCAATTGGATGACCGCGCACCCCCAAAATCTGCATTCTTAATATCATGTAATTAGAATTTAGAGAATCATATGTGACTAGTGGCTACTGTATGGGTTGGACGTTGTCAGGTCAAGATGCTGAGAAACTACCAAGGAAGCTGACGCAACAAGCCAGCCACAGATGGTGAAGACGTGGTGTTAGTCAATGGCAGTGGGAATGAATATAAGAGGGTGTGCGAAAGGGATTTTTAGGGAGAGGAAGAGATCTGGGTGAGTACTGCTGTCTGGGTGAACAGCCAAGTCCACTGCAGCATCATTCAGCGACAGGGACAGGAGGGCAGGTATGAATCAAAGATGACTCATTATCTTTGAAGTAAAGAAGAGAAGAAACACCAAGATGGAGATGTGGGTGAAGACTGATATTGGAAGGGCAGACACAGAAAATCAACAATTCATGAAAGAGATTGTTATGTATACGAAGTAGAAGGAAATTCAGAAACTGGTGGTGTCACTACTTCCAGAGCAGTTTCAACAAAGGGTAAAGGTTTAAAAGTCAAAAGTCATGGCTGAGTAGAATAAAGACTAAGGAATATCCAGTGGATTGGGACTTTGTGTCAGAGGTAACAGACATAGAGTCCTTTCGAGATGTAGGCTCTCTGTGGGGTTTAATGGTTGAGAAATAAGCTCTTGGTAAGAGCAGATAAACTATGTCTTCTGAGTTAAACTTTTAACTTTATACTAAAATAAATAACTGATATGACTTAATCACTCTTTTGTACAAACATCTCTCAAACAACCTTCTCTGTTAACCTATTTTCAGCAAATATACCAAATAGTCATCAGAAGCAGGAGAGAATCTCAAGGAAGTGACTCAGATAAGGAAACCTTGTTCTTATTTATCTGAAGGGGAAATAGAATCATTGCTACTTTTTTCTCAAATGGCAATGATTATTTTGAACCTATACATTGTCTTTCTTCTGCATATGTGTAAAGCTTTAGAAGGTATTTCTTGTCCTGGGGACCATAAAGACAAATTTCCCTGGCAGGACTAGAGTCTTATCCCAATCAGAGGAGTTTAGATCCTACTGACAAATTCTAGCTAAAGGAATAGCAGCAAGTCAAACCATTTTAGGTGGTTTTAAAATTCATGATAGACTCTTTACCATTCCACGAAGCAACTGGGCCAAAGGCTCCTGCAGGAGCTGTGGAAGCCGATTCCCAGAGTGGGGCTCCTTGGAGGACCTTCCGGTGCTTCCTGATAGCTTGCAGAGTAGCCTATTCTTTTATGAACCAGTGAATGAGAGGCAGGGCAGAGGAACAGTGACTAGATAGCATGATACAACTGCTACGCTTTTTCCCAGAAGCACAGGAGGGCAGAAGGGGATAGCCCTACATGAAAGCCCAACTGGGGAAGTTGTTCTAGAAGCCATCTACTGCTCTGGTGCTGTGTGATGTTGTCCCTGAACCTTCTCAGTGGGTTTCATCTGAAGGTGGTGCCACTTCTGAACGGAAAGAAGATGTCTGTGTACTTTTGGAAGGGCTCTCCTCCTGTCACAATCAAGGGAAAACATCAAATCATGGTTAAATGTTTAGAATAGTATCAACTAAACAACTGGAACAATGGCCAAAGATTTATTAGCTCCTAATACTCAGACTATAGTCTGTAATATTTCCTGTTTAAAGGGAGACGAAGTCCTCAGAAAAATGACTAATTCCAGGACCAGCATACAAAACGAGCCTGGAACAGCTCATTCTGCCAGAAATCAAGGTCGTTATGAACGACTCCCAGGGTCAAGACTACCAAGGTTGTGTCAGTCGAACTCGACCAACAGTAAAGATTATGACTGCAGTGCATTGAAGAACCTCAAATATGTTTTCTCTATGAATTGCATCTCAGGGCAAGCAACTTGTTGCTGGATGAGCAAGGGTTCTCTCTATGAATTATTTCACACAGTAAATGAAGAAGGCACGACAGGAGTAGAATATCAGTTGTTGTTTTTTTTTTTCCCAACCCTTCATGAAATAATGAGTCCACATGAAGATTGTCAATGGCTGCAAACCTAAGGAAAGGAAAAATGACCAAACATTTTGTTACCCTGGTGAATATACACCATGCTATCTGTGGACTATTCTTGCTCAAAACTCAAACCTGATCTGACCAATTGTCTATTCTCATCTACAAATTTGCTGGTTCAAGAAAACTATGGTGATACAATAAACAGAGTCCAGGCTGGGGGAGATTCTGTAGAACAAATAAACTGGCTCCTTCAACAAATATGTTGTGAGCACAAGCCAAACAAAACAAAATAAACAACACAAAAGGGAGATACCGCAGATTGCAAGTTGGCATATCAAACAACGGAACTTAACTCAAACCAGTTATATAAAAGTGATTTTTTGCACTTGGGAAAATTCAAACACTGCATAAGTGAAATAGTTAATATTAATTTTAGGAAGATAATAATATTACAGCTATTTTTACAATCTAACCTTTTGGAGATAAAACTGTTATATTTAAGGAAGAAATGATCTGATGCATGTTCAAAGTCATCTGGGGCACAGGCAGCGTTTGGGGGGGGTATCTTCTTAGACAGCAGAATTCTACATATACCCACTCCGTCCAACCAAAGCTTCTAAAGGTCACACTTAGAGTAACCATGTCTTTGGAGGGGACCAGGTTAATGTGAGGTGGGGGAAACCTGTGTCTACACTTTCATTTGGGTATATAAATCTTCTTTTCTATTCTTATCTGTCTATTAATAAGAGTCCTCCTTTCACGCTATAATTTGGATTTGGTCCCGTGTGGTATTAAGAACTACTATTTTCTATTGTTCCCGAACTTTCTTGCATCCTGAGTACTGATATTTACTTTCATTCATGTTCTTTTGTCAGTAATGCACAAATGATTTCACTTTGAACCTGTTTCAATTTGTCAGGTGTTCTAGGCTTTCTCCAGCCCACTTTGTCAGATTCCAAAATTCTTCCTTAGATACCAGGTCGTGAACTTCTGCTACCTTCTATATTCCTTGGTAATCAAAATAATTCACATAGGGAACGTTGCGTTTATATTTTCATGGCCTGGCAATTTGACACCTCTACAATTCACGGTCACCAAACTCAACTGATTCCCTCAAACCTGCCTGGCTTTTCGCCCATCTTCCTCTGGTTGGCTTGCTCTCCAGCTCTCCAAAATAGTTATTTCAACCATTAGAAGCTCTATTCCAAACTCCAACCCTCCCTGAATCTCAGCAGTGGACTGCTCATGCTACTTTACCTGAAACAGAAGTTATTAGAGAGGAAATCCATCCACGTTCCTGCATGCATAAATAAATAGAATATTTGGCATCCCTTTTCTACCCCAGCTCTCCCTCTTCTATTGGTAAATACTGGAAGCCAGTACCTCCTCTGGGAACTACTCCATTTATGCTTTTTAAATAAAGTTGTTGATTATCTTTCCCCCACATTTTCAGCTCTTCTCTCTCTACCTGATCTGCCCACCAGTACTGAAATGTGATTCAGTCTCTCCTGTTTTCAAAAAGAAAATAAAATGAAATAACTCTGCCTGGATGTTGCGAGATCCCATTATCCCCATCTAGTCATGGCCAGACCCTGGAGGAGAGGGCTGTGTGCACCAGCTCCCCTCCTCACTCCCCCTCACTCTTCAATGCCATCCCTGCAGCTCTACTCCATTACTCAGTGGAGTCTGACGCTTCCTTGGGACCCAGAAAAGCAGGTTCGGTAAAGCCAGAAACAACTTTCACCCACTGCCGACTCAGCTTTTCAGTAACATCAACATGGCTGACACTCCCTCCTCCTTGGGCGCTCTCCTCTCTGGGTGTTTCTGACCCCGTTCTCTCTCCTCTTGCTATAACCAGTCTCCCTCATCCTCCACTACCAGGCTGTCTTCTGCCTGTTCTATAAGCACTGGGGTTTCTCCAGGTTTAGTACTAGGCTCCTTTTCTTCTTATTTTACTCTCTTCCAAGGCGCTCTCATATACCTGCAGCCTTGATTACTGATACCCAGAATATTCCCTACTTTATTCTTCTGCTGAGGTTCTTATTCTAAGTGCCAGGTCTGTATCTTCAATACATGGATGGCATTCTCCACGAATGTTTTAGAAGCATCTCCATCTGGGTAACCCAAAAATTGAACTCATGATCTTTCCCCACATGCTTAAGACACTGCAAAGATTTCCCTCTATTCATCATCCATCAAATTGTCTTAATTAGTTAAAAATAATTTGCCTCAGACCCATTCATATATAGTAATTATTGCTTTCCAGAGAAAGTCCCAAGAGATCGCTATTAAAGTGAAAATGGAATTCTTTTTCTGTTAGAACAAAAATCTCTCCTTCAGATCTGGCTATCCTTATGTTTTACTGGAGCACTAGAAGATAGGAATTTCATTTTAGTTTAATCCAACGTGATTTGTGTTATTTACAAAATGACATGTGGCATCGAGCTAATATCAATCCTAAAAGACTATGCTCTCATCGTTGGAATTAATCAATAAGGTAAACCTGATTTTTGGAATCGATTTCTTCCATTAGCCACCTAACAGAGCCAACAGTTACACTAACTTCACCTCTGCCTCTGAGGAGGACGCCAAAAAAAGTGGAGAGGGAGGGGAAGGCAACAGTCTGAGACTTTTCTGCTTGGCATATTAGAACATTCCCAAGGGTCAAGTTCCATTCTTTGGCCTCCAGTTTGGGTGGAAAGGAAGGGTTAGAAAAAATGGGAATTTATTACACAACTTATTTCAACTTGAGTGTGAATTGGCTAAGATGTAATGAAAGTAAAATTGCACTCAGGGAATCAAAATATATAAATCTGATTCTGAGCTCTGTCATAAAACCAAGGCTCTGCTGAATCACGTAGCAATGCCCTGCCTCAGTTTCTCCAAGTCAAAAATGATCAAATACCCACTGACGGTTAATGTCTGTGGAAGTGGTCTGTGATTACAGTGCAAAAAAATTATAAGCTATTATTCTTTTTAAAAGTCCATAGATTACTAGGCCATCAAATAATCAGATTTAGCTTCACTCAAGCTTGACGTTTTTAAAGCTTCTTGATATGAGAAACCTTCCACCTGGATATCCCAGGGGAATCCAGAAAATGATCAAAAGCCCCCCGAATTCCTGTGCTGCTGACAGTGTCAACCGAGGCAAACCAACCAGCTCGCAAACAAAGCAGACCTGGGCCTTTTATCATCGTCCTGTGGGACCGTGTACCAGAATTTTCTTCCAAGGCACATATTTGTTTTCATTTGTCATCTTACTTTTACATTTTTGTTCTCCTAATTTCATTTAATACAAGATGCCAAACACAAACATGTCCTGTGAGATGCTTAGAAGAAAACGTGTTTACTTCTCCCCAGTTGAATATTTTCCAGTTGCATAAAAAATTCTACAGGACAAAGTTATTACTAATTAAACCAACTTTGAAGAAACAATTACAGCTTTATCTCATCCCTATTTTCATCTAGACAATGGATGTAGTCTGTCCTATTCTTTCTATTTATCTGATTTCATTTCAGTTGTGGAGGCCCTGGCCCCCTCTCTCCCGGGGGGTCTGAGGCTCACTTCTCAGTAGCCGATGGTGTGAGAATTTCCTCGGCCAGCCCCTGCTTTCCAGGTGATTTCCTTGTGGTTGTGGCATGCCGGTCATGATGTCCTGCGTGCTGGACCCTTACTGCACTTTCCGTAGCATGGCTGACGGGAATTTTTTTTTAAAGATTTTACTTATTTATTTGAGACAGAGAGACAGAGAGAGAAAGTGCGCGCACGCACACACACACACACACACACACAGACACACACACACACACACCACTGGGGGGAGAGGCGCAGAGGGAGAGGGACGAGCAGACTCTTGTCAGCTGAACTGGGAGCCTGACTCGGGGCTCGATCCCAACAGTCTGGGATCATGACCGGAGCCGAAGTCAGATGCTTAACTGACTGAGCCACCCAGGCGCCCCTGATAGGAGGCTTTGGTCTCCATCTGCTACTTTCCATCAGTTGGTTAAGAAGTGGTTAAAAACTCCAAAAGCAGGTGCTAAGAATAATTAAGATTCTCCAAATGCCCAGCGGATACCCCTAGAAATATTGCTAGGCTTTCATGATCCGATCTTTCAGCAGCACTCATTCGTGGGGTTCTGTTCATTGGTCAGCATTTCACTAGCTTTCAAATTATCAATCCATTTAATAGGAAGAATAATCGTATTTTGCGTATCTGCTCTTATATTCTTTAAACCGCTCAGCATGGGTAGGCACGTTTGTGATTTTGTTACCAAAACGAAATCCTTATTTTAGCATCATTTTGTTGCCTACTAGAAGTGTAGCCTCTTCGTTCTCTCACTCGTTGGTGGGAAGCAGATCCTCAGCATGTTACACCCTTCCGGCTGCTGTCAGAGGACAGCCACCGAGTGTATGCTGCGGGTGCTCTTACACACAGTGGCTCATGCGCGTGTGCGGTGGTTCCCGCTTACCTGTGAGAAATGAAAACTAAATGTAAGGAACACATTTTACCCACAAAATGGGGGAAGATTCATAGGAATACTAGTAATAATGTCAACAAGGGAACTTTTATATTCCTGGTAGACATTTAAGTTTGAATAAACTTTCTTGAAACCAATTTGTTCATATGTATCAAAAGCCTCTAGCCTTTGACTCCGCGATTCTGCTTTTAGGAAATGATCCCACAGAAGCGGCTGAACATGTTCGTACAAGGAAGCAGCTACGAAGAAAGCATGACAGGCTTTTTCGGATAGACAAAAATGGGTTTGATCTGCGTGTTCAACGGTGGATGGATAGTCAGATCATGCAGCCGTGGGACAATACGCCCGGTAAAATGCAGGAATAAAAATAAATTCTCTGACTTGGCAAGATATTCACATCATGCTGTTCAATAGAAAGATAAGTCATTGAACAGAATGGGGAGATTTTATTATTATTATTTTCACATAGAGAACTGATTTTCTGTGGGTGGGTGGGTGATGGGTGACTTTCTCTTCCTTCCCCTGCCTTTATCCCCTTTGCATTTCTGTATTTTATTTTGTAAACAATAAACACATGATAGTTTTTAAGTAAACTGTTAGTGAACTAAATGTTTTTAAATAACACCTTTATATGGAAAACCTCATCCATCTCTTCCTTCTCCTCAGTCCCCTCCCCCATGACAGCCACCAGCTATGGTGCTTAATGGAGGAAAATCCTGTCTCTGTGGTCTGTCTACCCTGCTATGTTAAGGGAACACAACTCATTGATTACCTCACTCATAACATATGAGAAAGGGAAAGGGGAGACAAAAATAGAAGATGATATTCGGATTAAGCAGAATCGGTAATTTGTTGAATATATAAAGTTGTTCTTTACATTCATTGAGGTAAGTATTAAAATGCCAGATACTTTCCCAAGTTGGTTTTGTGTTAACAATGCAAAAAAGTGAGTCACCAATTAATTTAATAGGAAACTCTTATTAACTAAGCAAGGTCGTTGTGGATTATTTTTTTCTCACTCAGTAGCTCAAAATGTTGAAACAGCATTCGAGTAGCAAAGCTTTACCCCTTCATTGTATTTAAATGTCATTAAATTATGTGAAGTCATCTGCAGTCTTGGCATCAAAGTTGCTGAATCATTTTGTGGCTTATTTTGGGCAGTGTGTAGGATTTTTCTTCAACCCGTCTGTTTCAGTAACATTGTTAGAAGAGTTCTTTCAAATAGTTTACTTTGTTTGGACTTTATCTAGGTTCTCTCCTCCCAAATAAATAACTTAAGTACCAGTAACATTTATTTTGACCCATCTTCTCTTCTGAGACCGGACGAGGCCTATTGCCCTGCTTGGATCCATGGGGGCATTTCCATAATGTGGAAAGAATGGCATTCTTAATTATCCATTATGTCCTTTGAATGAATTTCCAGCGATGTGTGTGAGATTCTTTAAGCCTTTTTGGAACATTTCAACAAAGTTAAATTTTCTAAATCTAGGAAGCGTTTATTTGCACAAAGTCAATTGCAAATAGAAAGTGTGGCTATTGTTGTTGCAAAAAATAGAAGAATGAGCGTGTCTTTTTCAGCGCATTGCATTTAAAAATGTCAGAGTACTGCTGCAAAGATCACTTTCGATGAGATTTCATTTGCTCTTCATTACAGCCACATCAAATGCAGCTCCGTGTGCAGGGAAAAGCAGTTGGTGGGTGTGCCCCTGGAGGAAACCACCTTGTGGTCCCACTGCCCCCATCCCCATCAAGCTTTCTTCCCAACGGCGTGGCTTTAAATCTGTAGACTCTGAGTTCGCTAGCTGCGCATAAATTCCTATTGACCTGAACTAGCAGAACTTACCCTCCTCCAAATCTGTTCAGAAATGTGGCCCCCGGGTCTGCAAAGAACTGTTTCTCAGCATCTTTCAGCCAAAGGAGATCCCAAAATGCAAACTCCGTGCCTCAGGGACAGGGGACGAATCTCCGGAGTATTCAGTCATAAAGCACTGAATGAATATACGTGTGTGTTTTTAACTAAGCACCTATTTTCTTTCGTTTTCAGGGTTTACATTATTGTAATGTGGAAAATGATTTATTTGCTAATTAATCTAGTTATGTCTTAACGGAAACAACAGTTAACATTTCCGTAGCCTTAGCTGAGTCGTCTACTTTTTTGATGAGGTTCAGCAAGACTCCTGTGTCCAGAAAGAACAATAAGCAAAGACAGGATCCAGGGTCAAGCGCTTGGAAGCTTCTGTAATGTACTGTACCATAATTATGACGGCAGTTTCATCAGTTCTATGCAGAATTTATTGATTCGCTCAATTCACTTCCTTGCCAGGATATAGCCGATCAGTTTGAGTCTGCCTCACACACACGTCACTCTCCTTTTCTTTATCATCATGTGTGCATACGGCGTATATTCCCTTCCCTGCTGCCTGTTAAGGTGGGGTTTTATATGTTTTAATAAGCCGGGTTTACTGTTCCATTCGTTTGTTTCAGGTAATAGTTTCACTATGACTTTCTATTTGTGAAAAGGGATCTGGTCTTATAGAAAGAAGACCCAGAATATCTCCATCATGTGTATAAAAATGTGGCTTTGAAGAGACCTGAGAGTCTTCTCTAACGGGAAGAAGGGGAAGCAAACCAGAGAACAAGGGAGTTATTCCTTTAAATAAGAAAAAAAAAACCTAAGATCTGACATTTTGTGTTTGCGGTTTAAACCTTCACTAGTATCTAGAATCCCATCCGTGGTCCTGAGACACGCCGAGGGCACGTAGGCAAAAATGATGCAGCTGACAGAAGACCAGCAGAACCTGGAAGGGAGCTCTTATTTAGTGGGTTGAAACCACCAAGTGAAGTTGTAACCCATTTCACGATGGCTTAATGTGACAAACAGCCAAAATGCATCTCATTCTACAGCGTGCGACTTCAAGTCACGTCCCTTCAGAGTCTCCACAGTGTCCCGAGTTAAATCAGCCTCAGACTGATGCCTTGTTGCATTTGCTCCATCCTGTCTTCTTGGATAATGGATCAGGGTAGGGCGGATGGATAGCTGTCCCTTGAACAATGTCTGAGGCTTGCTTCTTATCTTTGGGGGCTGTAGGACATCGCTGCTAGGCAAGGCGACAATTCTGAGCTCCACTGGCTTGAACCTGACATTCAGGAGAGCCCCACCCGGCCCAGGTATCGATCCAGGCCGTGCCCAGGGGGTACACACTTCTTTGCTTACAGTTCCAAAGTGTTCACTCAGCCTGTTGAGACCCAGCATTCACATTCTCCCTGGGATTGGAATTCAGGTCTCTTTTATGGACACGGTTTTCACTTCCTAGATCTAGTATTACTGAATTTCTTGATGAGAATTCCCTGCTGTAAACATAGCTCTTTAAAAACAACACCCTCAGCTGGATTTCTAGCGGGCCATCCAGTAGAAAATTATAAGTAAGAATCTGGGGCGCCCGGGTGGCGCAGTCGTTAAGCGTCTGCCTTCGGCTCAGGGCGTGATCCCGGCATTCTGGGATCGAGCCCCACATCCGGCTCCTCCGCTGGGAGCCTGCTTCTTCCTCTCCCACTCCCCCTGCTTGTGTTCCCTCTCTCGCTGGCTGTCTCTCTCTGTCAAATAAATAAATAAAATCTTAAAAAAAAAAAAAAAGAATCTAGTACATATTATAGGTAGTAGTGATTGACTTGGAACTTGGTCTTCCTGTAAAATTGACCCAAAACAAGCATAGGTAATTTACAAGAAGGGAATACAAACAGCCCATAAATACGTGAAAAGATGCTCAACTTCTGTGAAATCAAATTAATTCACATGAAACATAACAAGCCAGTGCCTATTAATAGATTAGCAAGATTAAAAAGATTGATAAATCTTAGTATTTAGTGAGGGAAAAGCAGGGAGACAGAAATCTCAAGCGCATTAGTGACTATCCAGGTTGGTGCAAACTTGTAGGAAGCTAGTTTTGAAATATACAATCGGATTTCAAATACAGGTGCGGCAGTGAAATGAGAGCAGGCAAAGCTACATGGTGTCATGGGGGAGTGCGGCAGCAGAGACTCGGAAGAGAGGGGCAGCTATGTCATGGAGGACAGGGCTTGGGCCCTGAGTAGAGGGTGTGGGCGGTGGAAATGCCTGGTGGGCCCACTAGACATGGGGCATCCTACGTGATTGCCTAGCGCTTGCCCTGGTTGTTCCTCGTTGGAACCAAGGACAAAAATTAGGGAAGCTGTCAGTTATTAATAAATTCTTGGCTGTTGTAGGCTGACTGTTACAGGGATTACTTACTGTCTGGCTTCTTGGACCCATTGCTAAATGGTCTTCCTTCCTCCAAGTCTGACTTCCGGCCTGGAGGCTGGCTTCTCCGGATGGTTGTTGTGGACGATAGGCTGTTTCCTTGGCGTGGCTGCTGCAGACTGCGGGGCAGATTCCGTTTTCATACATGGTTTGACAATTGTCTGTTTGTGTATTCGGTCCCTTGTAGGAATCCAAAGAAGGAGGTAATCAAACTACAATTTTATTAAAGAAAGTATTTGTTAGGTCACAGAACAACTGGTGAGTATTATTATTTCCAACCTAGCATTATTCTAGGCTGTTGCAAAAGGCTGAAGCAATGGTTTTTGATTCACACAAAGATACATATGTCTCTAGAAAAGAAGTAACAAAGGGAGACATCATCCCATTAGTACAACATAAGCGTCTTCTTTATAAACTGCCATGTGAAGTGTTAGAATCCATGCTGATAAATCCCAGCGCCCATAGAGCACCAGGAACACGAACCAAAGAAACAAAAGAAAACCAAAGAAGATGAAGGTGTGTTACCTTGCTACAGGCAGGAAGATGCATGCCATGGGCAGTCAGGAGGGGTCTCAGTAAGAGTGTTGAGTGGGCTTGCCATACAGTCTGGGCTTTTGATTGGGGTGGGGGGGGGAATGTAAGGAAATTAATTTTGGATCGGACCCTGCCAGGAAGCAGAGGTGGTTTGATGACTGAGCTTCTTAACACTTGTGATGATGGAAGAGGAGCCATGCAGTGGGGCTTGAGGTGTGATGGGCAGTGGTGCTCTCACTGGCCAGGATAAGACATGTTCAGTCACTTTTGTGGGACCACAGTGTCGT
Organism: Ursus americanus; assembly: GCF_024610735.1. Taxonomy (NCBI): domain Eukaryota; kingdom Metazoa; phylum Chordata; class Mammalia; order Carnivora; family Ursidae; genus Ursus; species Ursus americanus. The sequence goes on from NC_142145.1 coordinate 5,083,951, forward strand.
TGTTTTAGTTTTGTTCCAACATGGTCATGGAGTGATGGCATCTGGTGTTGGTATCCTGTGAGCTGTCGGCGGCATTCAGTAGGGAACCCCATGACCTAGCTTTGTGGCTCCCAGACAGTGTGCAGAGGTGCTCTGAGGCACGACAGCACAGTTTTAAGGGCACCCCGGCGTAGTTTAAACTTTTGAGGGGAGCACAGTGACATCCACTGAGTATCCCATAAGCACCACCATATCGTTTATACCTAACAACGGAAAGCATGCAACGTTTGGGTACTTCCTCTGCTTAGGGGAACATGGAGAAAAAAACCAACTGGGACACTAAGGACACTATGAACTGAGTGAGTCCGAGAACTTCGGATTTGCTCCTACTTGACAGGCCAGATACTGGGTTCCAGCTCTCAGGGCTGGGGTGTTCTTCCTCATCCCTCTCTCTTTCCTTAGCCGTCAGCAGTAAAAGTTTGAAACTGTGAGAACTGCGGGTCCGGACCTGCGCTGCAAATATAGCAGGCACTTGCCACCGCGTCTGTTTCAAGTTAAATTTATTAACTTAAATAAAAATTAAATAATCGGTTCCTTAATCACACTGGCCATACTTTAAATGTGCAGTAGCCACATCTGATGAATGGGTACACCATTAGTCAGCACAGATGGAGACCATTTCCATCCCCTCGGCAAGTCCCACTGTAGAGACAGGTCAGAGGGGCTCACTCCTCGGACCCTTTCATCTGTGCCCACAGACTGGCTTCCGTCCTGTGGCTCCAGTCGTTCCACCGAAAGAAGATGCCATGGATGAGCTCCTACTCTTCCCATTCCGGTTTTCACACCCGCTAGCCAAGACATGCTTTCCAAAGCATGGAAATTGCCAGGTTCCCTCTCCCTGCTCACAAATGGAAGACTGGCAAGGAACCCCCTCTCCATATGTTACAAACAACACCTCAGGCTGCAATATTTGCCTTTGTATTATTTCAACACCGTCTTGAGTTATCACTCCCCGAACTAAAAGACGAGCAGATTCTTACTTCTGCAGTTCAAGCCACAGTGACAACAAACACCAAACAAACACTAAAACAGATCAACTTATCAACTTATTTTCTCAGCTTCCAGGCATTAGGGGGTCTAGACTCGAAAATTCAATATCAGAGTATCTTTTGAAAAGAGGCAACCAAATCACTGCCCTGTTTGCTAGCAGACACCTGGACCCCCTGATGATTCCATGTTGACCTTGACCGGCCCTGAGTTTCTCCAGCTCCTTGGGTGACGCTCCTTTGCTTCCCCCAGGCTTAAACGGCTGGTGGTGAAGCAAAGTAGGTCAGGAGCTTAGACGAGGAGTCAGACTGCTTGTCTGTGATGCCCGGATCTTTTGCTTTCTAAATCTGAGAACTTGGACAAAACCCTTAGTTCTCCATGACTCAGGTTACTCATCTATGAATTTATAGATTTAGAGGGAGGAAAAAGGATAACATCTAACCCAAACTCATTGGTGGTTTGAGGATTAAATGACTCAATGCATGTAAAATTATGCCAGGCATATAGTGCTCCTTTCATAAATGTCAGTTATTAATATTAACATGTGTCAGGTACTGTTAGGTGATTTCATGTGATATGGGATTTATGTCTCATAAGGACACTGTAAGATGTTAATCTCACTTACTGATGAGGAAATTAAACATTAGGAAATGTAAATAATTCACCCCGAATCATACAAGTTAAGTTACAAAGCTGAGATTCTTTGAGTCCTTAACAAGGTTGAGTCTGACCGTAATATTCTCCCAAAACACCGTAACAGTTTCAATTACACACTCCATACGTTTGCAATGGTTTGTGAAGTGTCGGTCTTTCCCGGTAGACCGTGCATATCGCAGGAACAGGTTCGTGTCTGCCTTGTTCAGTGTTCCACCCTAATTTCCTAGAGCATGATGCCAAAAGCAGAGGGGGCTTTTGATAAAAAGGGATCGAGTGAGTGAATTCACTGACCGATGAATGTGTCTGCTGAACCCCAAGTCTGTGTCTTTTGGCAGTGAGCACACATTTTATCTTCTTTTTTTTTTCTACTTTTTTTTTATAATGATTTTTTATTATATTATGTCAGTCACCATACAGTACATCCCCGGTTTCCGATGTAAGGCTCGATGATTCATTAGTTGTGTATAACACCCAGTGCACCATGCAATATGTGCCCTCCTTACTACCCATCACCAGCCTATCCCATTCCCCCACCCCCCTCCCCTCTGAAGCCCTCAGTTTGTTTCTCATAGTCCATAGTCTCTCATGGTTCATTCCCCCTTCTGATTACCCCCCCTTTCTTTATCCCTTTCTTCCCCTACCGATCATCCTAGTTCTTATGTTCCATAGACGAGAGAAATCATATGATAGTTGTCTTTCTCTGCTTGACTTATACATTTTATCTTCTAACAAGCGAACGATACGTAGCTGATACACTGTTGTAGTTCAATGCCCCACCATCCTCTTCTCTATCATTAGATCTTCTACAGAAGTTGGTAGTATTTAAAACGTTACTCTACGCATATTCTAGAACATTTCTTTTTAAATCGCCCCTAGCAAATCTCTGTCATCCCACAGAATAAAAACTTCACTCTTCATTATAGGCTCCCATAGTGTTTTTGTTTTGTTTTGTTTTCTTCCTCAAACCATCAAAATCTATCATCTCTTTCAGGGCACAGCTTGGTAGAGTTCAGTGCTTTAAAAAGCATATTTCCTAAACAGCTCACCCTGTGACAAAGCGCCATGTTCTGTAAGCACGAGAAATGCCAAACATGCGAGCTGCCCCTGGGGCTCCGCAGAGCACGCTGTGGCTTGCAGGTACTTTGAAAGCCTAGGCAAACGGGTCTCTGTAGCTTTGTTTATCCCAGCATTTCCAACATTTATTTGAAGGTGGAGTTTTCCCCCAAAGTTATAACTATTAATTCCTGGATCCCTTTTGGGAAATGTAGGGGCTCTAGAGAAAGGTTTAATTAAAACCCTCGCTTCATCTGGTGTGAACTTAGGGAACCAATGACCTCAGTTAAATCTCAGCTTCTTCGACTGTAAAGTGAAATGACCCTCTTTGCCTCAGAAGATAGCTTTTAGGAAGGGATGATCTAACTCACGGTTAGCATATGGAAAATATACATACCTGTCCACTAGCTTCCCTGCCCTCTCCTGGTAGCAGGGAGATCGTAGGGCGGGTGGAGCTGGCTTAACATGCCCTCGCTTTGCTGAAGAGAGAAGGCAGAGGAACACAGCCAAGTATCGGCAAAGCCAGCACCATACTAACTCAAACATTTCTCGCTGTTGTCCTCCAAGTCTCCTTTGTTTAAATCAATCTGTACATTTATGTTCAATGTATTACTTTATAGTGAGATTTTTTAAAAGACTTTATTTATTTATTTTTGTTAGAGAGAGAGAGAGAGAGCACAAGCAGGGAGAGCAGCAGACAGAGGGAGAAGTAGGCTCCCAGCTGAGCAAGGAGCTCGACGCGGGACTCAATCCCAGAACCCTGGGATCATGACCTGAGCCAAAGGCAGATGCTTCACTGACCGAGCCACCCAGGTGCCCTATCGTGAAATTTTTAAAAGCCTTTTTCTCTCTTGCACTATGACTGGCACACTCACGTTTCCAAGCTTTACCCTCTTCTTTGGTCACAGCTCAGTGTAACTTCCTGCAAGTTGATGTCTGTTTGTTTGTTTTTCAATTTTGCAAATAAAATACAAAATTCTTTTGTAACTTTTAGGAAAAAACTAATCGATCTTTTCCCCCCCTATTCTATTTCTCTGCTTTTCCAAGACTATTCTATTTGGGGTAAAAAGAAGGGAAAGGAAGAAACATTAATTTTTTTTATTAGTGGATTAATAAAGCGGTTGCTCATTTTTTACAAAAATAACACTGATGTTAACAAAATTTAAGTCGATTTAGATAACATTTGTCACCGAAATGGGTCACTGGTTTTGAAGTTGAGTGACGAATTGCAAAGCTAAACAGGCAGGATTTAGCAGTGATGAAAACCATGGACGTGAGCGGGGGTTTAGTAATGCAGACAGTACTGACGTGATCCGGGGTTGGTTAGGATGACTAACGTCTGGACCAGGGATTTGCCTTCAGGGTCAAGGAATCCATCATGATCTTTGACCCACACTAGAAAAATATATATATTGTATCTATAGAGAAAATTCCAATCACCTTGAGAATGACACTTCCTATACCGTACTAAGTACCATTTTACCTCTGAAATCTCAACCCCATGTAAAGTAAGTTGTTGCTAGGTTATGTAGTCCGCAATGAACTGGCCTTTACCTTCTTTTGTTAGAAATTACGGATTCTTGCTTACTCGCTAATATGCCAACATTCTAAACCCATCACTTATACAGAATAATACAGTTAAGGGGAACAATATCCGCCAAGTGCTGATAACAGATTAAAGCATTTACCCATAAGTAATGTCAGCAGAAATGAATGTCTTGACCGAGGGGACCAAAGTCTGCAGTGAAGCAAGAATTACCTGAGACACTGGCCTTAAACAGCTCTGCAAAGTCAAAGGCAAATGTGCTGTGTGCTACTCACGTTTTGTGGGGCCTTTACTTCCCTTATTTACCTACAAACTCTTATCTCTGTGATTGCCTGAAGATTAAGAAGCTTTCTATTTCGGGGAAATACGAGGCATAATATTAGTACAGTCTAGAATGGTATATGTCTTAATGGTAAACAATCCTGAGATAAATCCTACCTGCATCAATTTTTTTTTTTATCGTAATTCTGGATTTAATTTGCTAATATTTAAATGGATGATTTTTTGCTACTGAATTTCTAAGTTAGGTATCTCATGAATGAATTGGGAAAATGCTCTTTCTTTAAACATGTTATAGATTGAATGTTTGTGTCTCCCCCACATTCATACGTTGGAACCCTAATGCCCCAGTGTGGCCGCATTTGGAGATGGGCCCCTTAAGGAAGTAATGGAGGTTGACAGAGGTCATAAAGATGGTGCCTTGATCCAATAGGATTAGTGTCCTTAAAAGAAGAGATACTGGATGGGCGCCTGTGTGGCTCAGTCATTAAGCGTCTGCCTTCGGCCCAGGGTCCTGGGATCAAGCCCCACATCAGGCTCCTTGCTCTGCTGGGAGCGTGCTTCTTCCTCTCCCACTCCCCCTGCTTGTGTTCCCTCTCTCGCTGGCTATCTCTCTCTGTCAAATAAATAAATAAAATCTTAAAAAAAAAAAAAAAAAAGAAAGAGATACTGGAGAGCTCAAGAGATACTGGAGAGCTACCTCTGTTTCTCTCTCTCCCTCTCTCTCCCTGTGCACAAGCACTTAGGAAAAGCCATGTGAGAGCATAATGAGAAGCCAGGAAGAGTGTTTTTGCCAGAAACCAAATTAGCTGGTACCTTGATCTCCAACTTCCCAGCTTCCATAACTCTGAGAAAATAAACTTCTGTTGTTCCAGCCACCCAGTCCACAGTATCTGTTATGGCAGACTGAGCAGAGTGAAATAATCTGACATTGAATTTTTTAGGTAATATAGGAAATATGTTTCCCTTAAAAGTTTGGTAGACTTGCTAGGAAAAAAAAAAGGAATTCGTCAAGTTTTCAAGGGAAATTTGTAAAAACTGAAAATTGTGTTTTCAACTTATTTTATGAGAATTGGTCTAATCAAGTTTTCTAACTTGAGGCAATTTTGTAATGTATACTCTTCTAGAAAACCATCAAGTTGCTTTTTTTATTTTTTAATAAAAGGATTTTTAAATTTTTTCTTTAAGAAAAACTCCTTTACATCTTTAGTTCTGATTTCTTTTCACCTTTTTCATGTATAGTCTAACCTTCTCTGACTTCCTCTAATCAGAATTAACCAGTGTTTATTTTGGTCTTGGCTTCAAAGACCAATTTTTGATAAACGGTGATGTTTTCAAAGTTCCCGTTATTTTATATTAGAATCTTTCCTAACTCCACCCTTCTTTATAGCATTATTTTTGGTTCTTTTAATGAAAGAAATTCAGGAATAAATGCCTGATAATTTTACTTTCAGTGTTTCTTGTTTTCAGATAAAAGTGCCCTCAAGGTTATAAATGTTCTGAATCCTGCTCGGAATGCAGAACATAAATTCTGTCATCGTCGTTATTTAACTCCAAATAGATGGAGATTTCCACTTTGATTTTACTCCAGGAATTGTTTCAAAAGGTGTTTTAAAACTTCCTCTGTATTCCACACAGCAATCACAGAATATGAACTATGAATGTGATTGACTTAATTTCCACTGTTTGGAATTTAATAATTTTTCATATCATGAATATTCAAAATTTCATGAATATTTGAAAACTATTGGTATTTTCAGTTTGGTGCGGATAGTTTTGTGAATGTATTTATTAAAGCAAAGTTTAGTAGGTACTCAAGCCTTTATGTTTTTCGCTATTTCTTTCTAGTTGCAATGTTGATTTCTCAGAAGTGTTTGTTACAATTTTGCATCATAAGTATGAATATAATTATATCTAACATTTTGTGTTACATTTTCCTGATTAGACCCAGACTAATAAAACTCCCTTAACTTAAAAAAAAATTATTTATCATACATAAGAATCCCAGTGGAAATTGACCTTTTGGGGTGAGCACATTGCCACTCCAAACAGAATCAAGTTTGTGTATCTGAGGAAGAAGGAGAATGAATATTAGCAGTGTCTGCCATGATTTGTTTTTGTCTGTGAGTGTGCGCACGTGTCTGTATACACCAATTTGATAGTTTTCTTATTTTACTTAAGTCAATTATGTTTTTTAAATATTATTTAAATGTTAGGCATGATCAATATAATTATTATAAGCAACGTAGAATTTTATTTTTACACTGTGTTTTAAATTTTCTATTGTTATATATTTTTTCCTCCTTTTCCCCCATCCCCTTCTCTCTACCTTTATTAAACCTTCCCTCATGTTGGGTTTCTTCTTTTGTTTCTGGGTTACCAGCCAGCAGCTTCCCTCCCCTTAGCTTTAACATAAAGCTTAATGAGACTCCTACATGTTCGAGTGACAGTTTGGCTGATAGCTAAAACTGTGAGCATGACATTTTTTTTTGTTTCTCGTGGTGATTGTAATTAGCGTATTATGGAAATATTATCTAGTTTATTTATGGAATTACATTTCTCATATTCGTTGAGTCTTTACTCTGTTCCCATTCACTGTCTATATAAGTTAGGGGTACTCTTGTCTTTAAGTAATAGAAAACCTAACTTGACGGTTTTAATCAAACATGAGTTAATTTTTTTCTAAAGTTTTTGTCTTCTGGTGGTGGTTAAATACTAGCTCCATGTTGTCGGATTGAACATCTCTAGGGTTGTGTTGGCTTTCCTTGTGACCACAAGATGGCTGCTGCATATTCACCATCACGTTCTCATTCCAGGTAGAAGGAAAAAACCAACTGCATGGGTGATGCATGTATAAGAAGACAAGAATTCTTTCAGAAATACCTTGAAAGATACATTTGCTTACATATCCATGCCTACACTCAACAACATGCAGGAATGGGAAAGCAAGTATCCTGCTGAGGGGTAGTAATATATCTTCACAAACAAATCAGGGGTATATTATCAGAGAAAAATGGGGCAGTGGGTCTTAGGTATGTATTTAGCCATATGCATCACACGTTTTATCTTCAGAAATCAAATCCTATGCTGAACCCTGCAAGATTTCCAGTGCTCCTATATGTTTATGTAAGTTTTTATATTTTTTGTCATTTTCTCAAAATGAGGGAGGGTGGAATATTGACATTTTGAATTAGAAGTCTGTCTTTTAAAAATTTCTTACCCTCAATCTTTACCCCACTAGTTTCATTTTTTAATTGTTCTTGAATTTCTTTTCTTTCTTTTTGAATTTCAGATAAATTCAGTTCTATTTATTTGTTATTTTTTAAAAAATTTTGAGTACAGTTGACACACAGTATTATGCTAGCTTCAGGCGCACAGCATAGTGAGTCAACATCTCTATACCTTCCGCTGTGCTCGCCACAAGGGCAACAACCGTCTGCCACTGTACGAGGCTCTGACAACATTATGAACTGTATCCCTATGCCGTACCCTTTATCCCTGTGACTGATCCCTTCCCAAACTGGAATCCCATACCTCCCACTCCCCATCACCCATTTTGCTCATTGCCCCACCCCCTTTCCCTCTGGCTACCATCGGTTTGTTCTCTGTATTTATTGGTCTGATTCTGCTTTTTTCATTTGCTTCTTTTGAACTTGTTTTCTTAGTAAGAACTTTGATCAAGCCATTCCCTGTCTCACAGGACTTCTTAGCATGGGATTAAAGGTCATCAGACTCCTGGTCTGCCATTCTCTTCATTGCTTCTTGGGCTGGAATCCTGCTTCTCAGAGAGCACCATGCTTTTCTCCATTCCTGGTCTTTTCAGATGTTGGGTTCCTGAATAAAACCCTGAAAAGCCTCCCTGAAAAACTCCTATTCATTGTTCAAGAACCAACTCAAGGTCCTTTTTCTATGAACCTTCTGTTCCTCAGATGTCCTGGGTCGCTTCTCCTTGGGCAATCCCATTACCCCCAGTTGTCCTCCCTGGGGCTCAGCTCTCTGGCACTGAGGGATCCGAAAAGTGTGTGCATCTGTTTATCCGTAGAACTTAGTGAAGCCTGTGTAACTGGTGAGAACTCAAATATTGGACTCCATGAATAAATAAATAAGCAAGGAAAACATCTTCAAGGAAAGTACTTTTTCTGTATCAGTAGAGAATGACTTATTTATTTATTTTGTTAGAAAACACAAAATCAATTTTTTAAAATAAGAAAGTAATATTCTGGAAAATCTTACTCTGTGTCAGCACTACCTACTTCAAGAACTAATCTCTAAACTTGGTTTTGGGATCAGTTGTGAAAGTTCATCTAATCTCTGTCTGTCTGTCTGTCTGTCTCTCTCTCTCTCTCTCTCTCACACACACACACACACACACACACACACACACATCATGTACACACAGATAAACTCAGGCAAAACCATGCCTAAATTATACCTATACATGTTGATTCTAAGCTTCTATTTTTAAAATAGTTTATTTAAATTACTATTTGTCTTAAAATAAAATGTTATTTTATTTATATCTGGTATGGAATTAAAGAAATAAAAAGTCCTTTAGTTGCTACTTTTGTAAGATGTGGGTCCTTAAATATGTTTTTAAAGATAAAAATGCAGAGAGATGTGGGCAGTGACATGTCAGTGGGTGTAAACTGTGGTGTGCCAGAGAGTTGAAAGGCTTATGAAAAATGTGAAGATAAGCTTAATTCCAAAATTCAGTTTTTGTTGTCTCTTTCCTATTTTGTATTTTTTTTGACGTGAAGATATTTCCTACTTAACGTGACAAGAGCCTTCTGCTCCAAAACGTCCAGTGTGAGAAGAAATTCCACGACATGTTGACAGATTTCCCCTCCATATCCTCCCCACTTGTGGCAACAGAAAGGGCTAACGAGCCTGATTTAATAATTGGACTGTCAGAGAATCGAGCTTTATTTTGGGCAACGCATGTGCCTGACACGTCAGCCTTTACCTGATTCTCAGACTTCCTTTAAGTGGGAGGCAGACAATGGAAGTGACTGTATTAACAGTGCTGAGGGCTGATTAATATGCCGCAGAGACGGGGGTGCGGCTGCACGGGCTACGCAGCCATCACCCTCGACGACAGCTCTCCCACAAGTGCGCCAGGAGGGGGACAAAATGATGTCGGAGAGTCCGGTCCCTCACGGAAAGAAAAGAAGGAGAAAGGGAGAAATTGCATATTTTATCTTCTTTCAAAAACTTTAGGCTAAGTACTGCCAACTGTCTGTATTCACAGTGTGTTACCTCTTGCTTTTTGGCTGTTTTCGTGCTGAAGCAGAAATTAGACATAGTTAAAGTCTTTAATTGGCCCTCCTCCCTCCCACTTGTTCCTTCCTCCTTCCTCCTGTCGTCAGACCAGCTGAAGTCCTTGGAATTCCATTGTTAATAACGTGTCAGATCAGAAGGCAGATAGGCTTAGAGCATTATTCCAAGAGGTGACGCTGTCTATGCTCGGCATGCGTCGCAGGATGTAACAATCAACCTGTCTCCGCAGGTCAAGGCATCAGAAGAGTCCCAGCCGAGTACACTGTCCTCCTCTTTTCTGGGCCACACCTCACTCGTGAACATCCATGCTGTTTCTGCACTCGCACCATGTCCACTGATGTTGGCTGAGCAATGTTTCCCTCGTGCAACATAAAACAAAAATGAGCTAGCTTCCTATAAAGAAGAAGATACAGACCATGCCTGTTCTTTTATTTTACTCCAACATTCTCGCTCGTGGTCAATCCTTCAGCCCGTTGCCCTGGTATTCTGGAAGATCATGGAATAATCCGGTCTCATGAATAATGAGGAACCAGTAATCTGTGAGGGACGTTCACTCTTGCCCCCGTACACCCCCATCCTTCCTTTTCTATATGTTACCTCCTTCCAGCTTTGATTCAGGAGGGCTACCTCGTCCGTCATCTTATTTGACTGGAGCCACGCTTAGTATCCAACCTAACATACTTGTCTGGTTCTTGCTTCTTGCCTCTCCTTCTCCCTCCTCTCTTTCTCTCCCTATTTTCCTTCTTTGCTTCTACTTTTAAAACATTCCTGGGCACTGTGTGCCAGGCACTGTGTGCTGGGAGGGGGGCTGCAGTGGTGAGCAAAACACGTGTGTTCCTGACAGTCTGACGGGAGAGACAGCCACGTAATCACACAAACCAGAGATAATAAAAGAAAGAAGGAAGGAAGGATGTCATTGGAATAATTCATATCGGAACGGACAACTGTTAGGGAGGAAAACATGAGCTGAGCGCTGCAGCTTCCACAGAAGTAAGCCAGCAAGGAGAGGGAAGAGACTCCCCGGCAGAAAGATCAGGTGTATAAAGGCTCTGTGGTGGCAAATATAAGGGTACCTCGAAAAACCTAAAGATCCATGTGGACAAACAATAGGGGGGCAGTGGGTATTTCTGTGAGATGAGCCTGGGAAGGTGGTCTTGGGAGTGCAGGACGATGCAAGGCAAGTAAAGCGTTTGGGATTTTATACTTCTTGAGAAGCCAAGCATGCTTGTTTTCCCCCCTAGCAGAGGAGCGATATGGTGTGATTCGAATGAGACAAGTTAGGAAGGCCACTCAGAAAGCTGTTGCTTGAAACTGTAGCTTCCAGAGAAGTGCAGGTGGAGAGGGTGGGTGCTGTGGAAATGGACGAGGTGGGTGGGTGATGATATGTGTTGGCATTCAGAGTGGTAATATCTGAATTGGGTGGGCAGGAAGGGAGATACACAAGTCAAGGGTAACTTTGCATAAGGCTTTCAGCATCACCAACAGGGTTAATAGAATTAAAATTTATAGAGATACAGGAGCTTGGGAAAAAATCTGATTTTGAGAAAAAATATCGAGGGCACATGCATTATTTGAGGCCCCTGTGAGCCATTCACAAGGGGGATGTCAGCTTGGTCATTGGATTAGTGGGTCTGGGGCCCCAGGGAGACACACATTTGGGGTTCATCAACATTTGGGTGCAACATGAAGCTGTTGCAGTGCGTGGAATTATGGGACAAGAGTAGGTATTACAAGCTTCCAGTACCAAACTCTAAGGAACTTGGCCATTTTAGGGACTGTGCATGAACTAGCACATTGAGAAGGAGGGGACAGTAAGGTGAGACAGCGTGGTTTCAGGGAAGAAAGAAGTCTTTCAAAAAAGAAGGAGCAGTCAACAATGTTGAATGCTAGTGAGAAAGGGATTGAAACATGTCATTGGGTAGAGAAAAATGCACGTGGCTGATACCTTTCTGCGAGCGGTCTGCTTTCATATTGTACCGTCTACCCTGAGGTGACCAGCCAGGGCTTCTCAGCGACCTTATATCAAATGGAGTTGCTTTTGTCAGCTACTCCCAGAGTCGCTGTCTGTACCTTTACCCCTTCCACCAGTGTCGTGCTTCCAACCATTCCCTCCCCCGTGGCAGTGTTGTCGATGCTCTCTTCTCAGAAGACATGGAAAGGAGCAGCATAAAGTGCCTTCCTCCCCTCCTCTCTGTCTGCAAGCTTCCGGATGTCCGCGTGATGTACATGTGTGCATTCCTCACGTGTTCCCTTGCTCTCCCCTTGCCCGTGCCTCTCTGGGACCCCACTCAGCAATCACTGCCCTTTCTTCCATGCATGCAAGGTCCCGTCTTTTATTGACTTCTCTGCCTGGAACTACGCTGAGCCACTCCCTCCCCAAATACTTCTTGAATCTCCTCTTCTCAGGATGCCACCCTCGCTCTCTTTCCATTGATTGATCAAATTCTAAGGGAATATACAATATATATTATATATATATTATATATGTGAAAATACCAAACACATATTTGAATATATATATATATATTCCCTAATATTCCCTAAATCTCCCATATAACGAGCTCTCTTCTCTGAGTTCTGCAACGCTTGGCCTCTACCATAGCAGTGGTCTTATTCACTCAGTGTCTGTTTTTGCCACGAAATTCTGTGTTTCTTGAGGGCAAGTGGCCACATCTTATTCATCTCTGCACGCCACTCACCAAACCATGCGTGACATAGGAATTTGCTCAATAATCATAGAATGAATGAATAAATGATGCCTTAGAACATTATTATAACTTTGAAAACATAATTCTTGATGTAAAGTATTGACTTTATTAATGTCCTGAAGATTACAGTCCTCTGCTAGAACCCCATTTCCATGGGTGGACATCGTTGAGTGTAGACTCTATGTGCTACGCCTACAAAATCCCTCAGAATGCCTACGTACCCTTGCTTCTGCCTTAAGCCAATGTATGCGAATACCAGAAGTCTTCTGCTGACCCCATAGTGAGAGCTGACCTACCAATATAGACACTGCTAACATTCTAGATTCTGTCAGTAAAGAACTATTGCAAACTCAGTTTTTGCCAAGTAGAGAGGATTCTGCATAACTCATCCATGGAGATGTTTTAAAAACCAGCGGTTACAGTGACTGTTTAAATGAGGCTGAGAATATTTGAAGTTCTGTATTTACATAATTCTTCATGCATGAGTGCTCATCGCGTGTTTATTTTTCAAAACTCATGTCACAGCTGTCTTGCACACCGTATTTCTGATGACACCCTTTTCATCTTAAATCTAAAGATTTAGGCATATGCAGTGTTGTCCCCTCCTTGCTTGTTCAGATCAACAGAATTCTGTAGGAAAGGAAGGCCGTCTGGAGCCACACGTTACATCCCACGGATTATTTAAAAGGAAGACTTCTGTGGAGAGAAGGCAACCTGGCCATAAATTTGCTCTCTCCTGGTGCCCTGCGCTGAGTGCTAAGTATCAGATTCGGCAGAGTGTGGTAGAAATAAGAGTCATCAATATGGTTGCTGCATTTCTACGGGAAACAGAGCGATGCGCCTGGGCTTATATGTTTGTAATATAGTCAGCTATTTTGCAGCTCCTTGAGGTGGAAACAGATTGATAGGTTATGCCCAAAAAAGGAACGTTTTCTTTGGTTTAAATGAGATTTTTTTAAAAACTGCAATCACCTCTCAAAATGGAAGTGATAGAAGGCTAAGCGAAAAGAAAGTCAAAATGTTGGGTTTTTTTTTTTTTTAATGTTACTTGATTACCAGAAGTTATATTGATTCTTTCATGGATATATCTAAAGAAAATACCACATATTTGAGCATATACATATCTTGTATACATATACGTACAAAATGTACTCAAATTGTCTTTCTTTTTCTTACATTAAAACAGGGATTTTTAAAAATACTATATGAGTCACATTGGGTTTGTTGTTAGCATTAAAACATCATAATTTTTTTCCTAAATAAGAACAATTTTAAAAAATATTTTATTTATTTGAGAGAGGGAGCGGGAGATGGAGAAGCAGGCTCTTTGCTGAACAGAGTCCAATGCAGGGCTTGAACCCGGGACCCGGAGATCATAACCTGAGCCAAATACAGACACTTCACCGACTGAGACCCCCAGGCACCCCTAATTTTCTAAGAGAACTTGGGAGGCACACCCACCAGAGCTTAGCAAGTTACTTGGAACCTAATACAACATAACCTCCCCACTTATAGAAGAGTGCTCTTCCTACTTGCGGGGCCCAGATCACCTCATTTCGTGTCGGGGGAGAGGACCGGGATGGGGTGGGGACTCCAGTTTGTTTATTAGGAACTTATCTGCCACAAAACGGTTGTTGGCAAATTCCCTTTCCTTTTCGAGTCTCATTTTCTTCAGCTCTAAAATAAGGACCTCGGCTACATGACACCATCTAAGTCCTCTTCCTTTAGCGAAGAGGTACTGATCTATGGGCAGAGAGTTTGGCCAAGCAAGGTGAGAAGGTTCTGGAGATGTGTTGCGCAGCGCCGGGCCCACAATTCACAATAAGGAATCGTGCACTTAAACATTTAGTAAGAGGGCAGATCTCACGTTATGTCCTTTCCACAACAAAGTAACGTTTAAAAAAAGAAACGTGGAGGGTTATGTGCAGCAAGCACCGCATGAGTGAATTTCCCTTTGACTTTTCCAGGAGCTGTTTTACGCGGTTCGTCTGAGAGGCCCGCAACCTGCCTTTCCTCCCGCCCAATCCTCGGCCTTCGCGCTGCGCGCCCGGCGCTGGTGTCTCGGCGAACCTGACCTCGTGTGCGCGGAGGCCGGGACCGCAGGTAAAAACCACCGGGACCGTGATCAAACCGCCTAGACCGTGATCAGTGTTTCCAGGAAGGACTCTTGAGACAATCCAGGCTGGTTTGTTTACTGCGCCGAAGATGTGCTGAGGCTCAGAGATGACCCGAAGAGAGTCCCCAAACAAGGTCGTTGTAAGGAAAGAACAACTTTTATATATGATTTATGAACTAACTCTGTGCCTTTCGTGAACACAAACAGCCCATCCTGCAAGCGTGTCGGGGCGCTGGGCATCAAGAAACCGGGGTCCTCTCCTGTCCTTGCCGCCGCTTCGGAGACGCTGGGTAAATGCATGGGTGACATCTGAACACCGCGCTTACTCCTCCCATTTGTCCGGACACCGGAGGGTAAGACAGCAAAAGCACCAAAAACATTTCTGTGGGTCGGATTATTCAGGAAAAGTTGGAGAAATTTTCATCTATTTCTGGATATGTCTTACGGAGGAAAAGACTCTAAGAGCACTCTTGCGGTGGCAGAAAGAGTTGAGGTCCTGGAACGACACCCCGGGGCCTTGTGCCGTGATCCACATTCCGGGCAGGAACCGTGGTGAGGGCGGTAGGTGTGCCGTCCAGGTGCCCAACCGACGCGGTGATAGAGAAGAAGGTGGGTGCCGGAGAGCAAAGCGCAGAGAAACTATTAAGGCAATAGGGGACGCAGCCGCGAACATGTTTTAGCTTTCAAACGCGTTGCAGTTGGAGCAGCGCAGCTAGTTTGGGGCTCTGTGGCTGAACAAAGATGCGAAATGACAGCCTGTCGGGGAGACGTCTGGGTATCGCAGCAGAGAGATATTTTCACCTTAGAAACCGGGAGAGGTTAATGTTTTGCACCTGCTACAAATGGGACCCCACAGAGGACTTTGGGGTGGTTTATAGCGCGCTTTCGAGCTGATCTGGTTAGGTGTGGATCTTTGGGACACCACAGTGCAGGGAGAAAGAACATCGGCGGGGAGATTTATAGGGAAAAGTGCTCGGGAGCCCCGGCCTTGCGGCAGCCCGTCGCCACATCTGGCTTAGCGCAGTGGGGACGCCGCAGGAGCCGCCGACATGCGTCACGTTTCAGCTTTCCTGACAGAGGAAGAGCTGGGCCACTGATTGAGCAAAGTCTAAAATACACAGAGCAGTGAATTTTCAGAAATGTGTTTAGAGAAAACAAACGCACAGTAATTTGAATGAATAAGAGAAACCTTAACTACTGTCAGGCCCGGAACAATGGTTTCCTTTAGTGAAGCGATTTGACTGAGTTTTACATGTATTTTTAGTTAATTAATGGATGTCATTGCTAATTGCTTGACAATCAGTGTGCGTCAGTCTTGCACGTACGTGGCTCTGGCGGCAGGGTCCATCAGAGACCAAGGCTCGGTGCGCGGATGGAGGGAGGGCACCCTTGCTGCTGGCTGGATGGCCCATTAGGTCCCACTCAATGTGTGTGTGTGTGTGTGTGTGTGTGTGTGTGTGTGTGTGTGTCTTCGGTCTCTAGTTATTAGTCCACGGAGAAGTTACTAACCCTAATGCTTCTTTAATCAAAGATTTCTTTCCCCCTAATTCCTGCGGGGCTCTTTTGGCACCAAGATCCTGACTTCTATCTCCACTGGCTTGTGTGCAGTGAGTTGATCGTAATGTGTGTTATTTATGATATAAGGATGTTTCACAACATTTTTTTTTTACCCAGAACGATACAAACTAATTTCAGCATCATCACAGACTATTGGTCTCAAAATAGCAGTTCTCTTTTTGAACTACTGTTAATGTAATTTATGAATTGGATGCTGCTAAACTCCTCAAAAGGGTTTTCTTCGGCATAAATAAAATACGCTAAACACGAGGCAACTAGTTCAGCAGACAAATCCTCTTACTAAAAACAAGTCCCATGGATGTGGCCTGCATGGGTCATTTGCCATACACTAAATAAACTGAACTCTCTAAACATGGACAAATTCAAACATATTTTTTTTTAAATGAAGAAAAAGCCATGTGACAAGTGGGAGGTTTAAGCTCTAACGCTCCTTGGTAGTGGCCTATTGAGACTCAAGACGGATGACTTGATATCAGAGATTCTTTTTCTTTTTTAATAAATAATGACGAAGCATTTTGGTAACAGAGTTGGTAAGGACTACGCGGTTACTTTCTCCCCGTGTCTGCAGGGCTCCTGCTTACTGTTTGCTACAAATATTGTGGGAAAATCAGCACCAGCCTTTATCCTGAGTACATGACAGTGACCCTGGGGACAGTGTGTATGTACGTCCTGCCACAGGTCAGGTGAACCCAGAAGCCTACACACAGGACTTGTGGTGATTTAGACCTACCTGTGATTTAGATATAAAATTTATGCTAGAATATTGCCAGATGCAAAATTTGCTAAAAAAATTGACCGTTTTTGCCACGGCACAATATTCTTAAGCTTCATTTTTCTGGGCACCGAGAAATGGAAGAACTTTTTCTTCTAAGCAAATAGTTATCACTGTTACAGTAATATTTCTGGTAAGACCATACGTGTTCATTGGCCATTAATCTATGCAAGTTCTCAGGACAAAGCTTCTTGATGTAATAATGAAAACAACAGAGTAATATACAAAGAATAATTTTTAAAATAGGGAAGTATTAGAGAACCTCAAGAAATGTGACGAATTTGTGAGGCTTAGTACCTATTATAGATTTGTAACTTAAGGAAGAGATAGTTACACATGAAAAGGACAAGAATATTCATCATGCCATGTTTCATTATCAACAAAAGCCATGTTGGGTATTAATATTCAAGCTTTTTGACTTCAAGTCAAATGAGTTCTATGATAGATCTAGAATCGATCTATAGTATCCAGAATTATTTCAAAAATATTACAAATAATTTAGTCCACTCTTCTCATTTTGTGTATGTAAAATTTTATATGCGCGTACTATTTCTGTAAGGCTTTGTATATATGTGTATTTGAGAATACTTTTATAGACAAAACCTCACTTTATCTTCACAACAATTTTGTGGCTTGGGTGGCACTGCTGTTCTCACCATAAAAATAAGGAAACTAAGGCCCAGCGACTTGCCAAACTCATGCAATCTTTAAGAGGCCTAGATTCAGAAAAATAAATAAACATTACAGCAGAGAGGCACAGCCATTAACCTTTATGAAAAGTACAGGCATTAACCAGTCGTAAGAGCCATGTTTTTGTAATTCTCTATTGTTTTAATTGCCTGTGAAACTGATCCAAAATTTACTTTTTCTAATTAGACTGATGGCCATAAATGTATTTTTCAGATCTGTACATTACTCTCCAATATCAGCTTGAAACCCTGTGATTTCACCTAACTGCCCAAAGCTGTTTCCATTTTGCCAGAGGCAGGGGGCAAAGGGACTAGAACTCTTATATATCCCAGTAATGGCTCTCAATGAACTTTTTAAAAGTAAGTATTGTCTTTAAAAGCCATACTTGGTGTTTAAGTACCTTCTAATACACATGAAAAGGAAGCAATCATTTTCAAAACGTCTTCCAATGGAGAGCAGCCGAAGATGAACATGGCCTTGGATTATTTTATGTGCTCATGTGCACGACGGCTCTCTATCATTTGGAAATGGCCCCTTATCTACCCATGGGATATCTTTCAGCGGTATTTGTAAATAGACTACAGAGCAATTGCAGGCTTGGGAGAGATCAAGCTACTTCTGTTTGTTTAAGAAGCTGCTTCTGTTAATGAAGAACTTCGGGTGGTTTCTCCCGTTTCACTCTGATAAGACCCCGGTCAGGACACCCTTCTTCACCTGACTTTAAATGCCCTCTACTTAACACCACAAATAGAAACACACCACAAAACGAACATGCTGTATGGGGACCAATCAGGTTGTTCAAGGAAAACCTGTCTCAGAGTGGGACTGTCTGATGGTTTGCAGCAGAATTCTCTAAGAGTCTTCATTTTCAGCAGTCACCTTGTTGACCCAAAGATGTGATAGGCATTGGTATAGGACAGCTTCCCTAAGAAGTATCACATGCTCCTTCTGATTACCTGTGATAGCATCCTTTTGATATTTACAAATGATTGCATGTAGGACTGTAAAAATATGTTTGAAAATCTAACAAAGGCCCTTGCAAACATTTAACATTAAGATTCACACAATTCTGTTAACCTTGCCGAAAAAGCTGTGGAGGTTTGTCTTCAGGCTCTGTGTGCAGTGTGTGGTCCATACCACCGCAAGGAAGGATATCTCAGGGCCTAATCTACACACAGGGCCCTGACACTGCTAATCGTCTTGGATGTCAACCCATGTTTCTAGCAGTGGTAATAATTTTTTGATGGATTTGCATCCAGTTTCATAGACGGTCACTTAGTTCATCTTGCCGCAGAGCTGATGAAGTTTCCCACTAAACAGAGTGCGTCAGGCTTTGCCTTTTCCTGCTATATCACCTTCCGTAACCAGTCACACGATGCCCAACTTGTTGGAGTGGATGCCAGACTCCTGCACAAATTGTGTGTCTCTCTGGGAAGCGTCAGCTTTGCCCTGGTTTCTACTTTTATCCTTTTCTGCTGTGGCGTCTTTTCGAGAATCTTCTACAACTAAAAAGTGTTTTATAGGGATCAATTTAGTTAAAATTAAGTTACACAACATCTTCAGCCTTCTTAATTGATGGCACCTAAAACCGTAAACTTTAAGAAAACAGGCAAATGTGGCCAGGGAGCCAGTGGTCCGCCCCCTACCCTGGGTGCTCGCGTCTTCCCCCAGGACACCTTCTTCCTGAGAGTACGAGCACCGCCGGGGCTTCACCCAGGTGAACGTGCCAGTGTCCACCTGTGCATCTCACAGTAGCAAAGCCCAACAGTGTCACCTACTTCAGGGGACACAGTGGCAGTAGAGGCTTCGCATGTCTCTTCTGTCTCTCCACGGGTCACGCTGGGTTCTCCCTGAACTGTGTAAATAACCTCCGCACGGTGGAGACCACCCTGCTTGGGACATAGAACAACTGCATCAGTCAAATCAATCTCACTGTCTTGAAACCAAGAAACAAGGGTGTTGGGAGGCATAGAAAGAAAATAAGGGCTTCATGGGAGTATCTGAGAAAGTTAGAGAGATGACCATTGAAACCTCATCCAAGGAGGACAAAGAAATGTTGGAAGGTTCCTTCCTTCCAATTTTCATCCATAAGAAAGTCACGTCATTTCTTTGGACAGCCTGGAGCAATAAAATGACAGGCATTGAAATTAAGATCCCGCCCCTCTTACCAAGCACCGAGCACCAAGCTCTTCAATGAGGGTGATGTTGCATTGTTGTTTCTAACTTAGGTGCGTCTCAAATGGTGTAAGTACTTTACATTAAGCAGGGAACTACTATCTTAAAAAGAATAAGATAGATGTTTTATTAGAGTGGCAGAAAGCCCCGCAACTGTATATAAACTGATTCCTGCTCCAACTGTTATTATCTAGTTTCCTAACCAATGAGCAGATCATGAAGTATAATATCCCCTAAGAATAGTGTAGTAAGTTCTATTTAATTTTCTCTCCGATGTCAAAGACAACAAAACATAATAAGAAGGAGTGTCTTAATGGTTAAGATGGAATAAATAACCATCTACTGACTTTATAGTCTTTAGTGTGCATATGTTGATAACAGAGCAGGGAAAGAGATATACTGCCGTTGTAAAGGATAGTTTATCAAGAACAAACCAATCTTTTGGATAGATAAACTGCTTTAAAATTGTGCGACATAGATGCGTGCCTTTCTGCACTCAAATGGGATGTTTAAATAGGTAACACATTTATCAACTTGTGATACATCTAAATTCCTATTATAAAATATATTTCCCATCTCCCATTCATGACAATTTTCATGCTAATTAGTGTTTTTGCACTTCCACAATAGGCATAAATTAGCATGAATATCTGGCTATATGTCTAGGCTGGATATGAAAACGCTTTCAAAGCTAAGAATAACTTACAGGGTTTAGTGTGAGGTAAGAAGAACTGTTTAATATTTGTAAATATATCATTTCTGTAATAAAATTTTATTATGTAAATCATGTGTGTTCCATAAACCTTGGACTGCAGTTATTTGCATGTTATTAATGGTGTTTATTAACAATGCTGAGAAACTGATTACAAAATAAAACTGGAAAATCTCCACGATTTTGGCCCTTCTATAAAATAATATGCTTGTGCATTCCTCGATAATTCCAGTCCCATATAAAACAATGTGGCAAATCTAGACCTTCACGTTTGCTTAATTCTTTAAAAAAGACATGTCTAGGTTTTAAAATGAATGAAAGATGTGTGACATGCTGGTTGACGCCCTGTTTCAGGGTGCGGAGTGTGCTGTCAGGAAGGTATCTGTGCATAGTTGAGACTTGAGTGGTACTCGCTTCCCGGGGTTCCGCGTTTACTCTGACAAGCTCGTCTGCAGCCCAGGGCTTACTGTCCGTTCCGTAAGGAGCGACCTCAGGAATCACTGAGATTGGCAGGAGGGAACTGTAAGAACACAAGTTAGAAACACAGATCTAGCAGCTGGTCGAGAACTTCTGCTTGTTCCCTGGGACTTTCTACTCTCTCTTTCGTCTCCTGTGTCTGAAGCAAAGATGGGATCCGTTTGCCGATACCCACGATGCTTGAGCCGTTCTGGGAAGACCACCCAGCTGATGCTCCCAAGCTACTAGCAACCTTAAAAACTTCTATTATTAATGTGATGAGCACTGGGTGTTGTGTGTAAGTGATGAATCACTGACTGCTACTCCTGAAACCAATATTGCACTGTATGTTAACTAAAATTTAAATTTAAAAAGGTAACCCGGAAAAAAAAAAAAACCCTTGTATTATTATAATGTATGTATTATTCTTACGGCACTGCTAAAAACTTGCAATCTATTATGCAATGAATTTTTATGTTTACATATTTTATTTCTTCATTTATGTACTATATATATATATATATACATACCATATATATATATATATACATATCTGCACCCAGTGTGGGACTTGAACTCACCCGTTTTATATATTTTTTATGTTATGTTAGATATTCATTTTATGTATTTCATGTATATTTTCACCTTCTTCGTCTTTGAAGGGCGTACTAAGAATGGACCACATGGAGAGCGCTTCCAGTATTTACCAGCACGACTGCTAAATTACAGGACCAGGGAAAGCAACTACTATTTGTGGTGTGGGTGATACAGTGTTAGCACATTCTGTGTACTGCATTTCCAGATCTCACTTTAACTCTTTGAAGTAGGTCTATTTATCTTCATTTTTGCAAATGAGGGGGGCAGAGATATTGAGTAGCAAACCTAGTAGAACCAAGCTCTCCAAGCTAGCAAGTGGCAAGGCTGGAGTTTAAGCTAGGTTAACCTCAAAGCCCGAGACTTTTCGTTATACAAGCTTATTGCCTTTAACATATCTGCTTAGAAAGTATGTGATTCATCTTAAAGATAATTTTACTGCATCCTGGCTGTTTTTTATAAGCTTGTTACTTGTAGCTATAAACTTCTGACACCTGAGTTCCTAAGTTTTGAATCTGAACTAAGGGATACTGACTCCACATTATAAGGATGAATCACTGGTGAATTCCAGGTTATTGCTGTTGCTGGTGATGGTGGATGATGGTGTGTGTGTGCATGTAATTACTGGTTTGGTTAAGTTTCCTTTAAGGTCACAAACATTCTTCTGGATGTTTGAAGCATTTTACAAGCACATTTGCATTGTTATTGTGAAACATATTGAGTAAGGGACAAGTGAGGCTAGGTAGGGAGAGGCAGGCAGGGGGCTAGGTGAAGAGGCTCACACAAACCCAGGCTCACAGAAATCTAGGATGTGGAGAAATGTTACAGACAAGATATTAACCAGAGAGAAGGGAGCATAACAAATCCACCTTGTTTGCCTTCAGTGTCATAGACAAGATATTTACCACGTTCGCAGGTCAATTTTCTGTAAAAGACGGACCATAAAAGCCCTCAGTGGCAACCCATGGCAGGGCCCCTCTCCCTCTAGAGAGCTTTCCTGTTCTAGTCTCACCTTCACTTAATACATTTCACTTCACCTCACCTTTTTGTCCTCCAGATTCATTCTTCAACTCTGTGAGATTCATTCTTCGACTCCGTGGGACAAGAACCCTGCAACTCTGTGATGATATCATAGTAGTTATCTGTATCAATGGGATAAACTACTCCAAAACCTGACTTAAAGCCACCATCATTTTTTGCTCCCGATTCTGAGCAGACAGCGTGGTCTGGGTTCAGCTGGGTGCATTTCCTGCTCCACGTGGCATCCAGGCTCACTGATGCATTTGTGGTGAGTTAGGGTACAGATGAAGGACTCCTGGTCTCAGAGTCTTTATGCACTCAGAACCACTGTGCACGTCACCAGGGTCTAGTGGTGACGTGCAGAGTGGCTGGGGCTGCTGGAACTCTCCGCTGAGAGACCTTTCTCTCCACTTGGTGTCTCGTCCTCACTGAGACCAGCCCAGACTTGCTCCAAAGGGGTAGGCGGCGTTACAGGAGGGCAAGAACATAAGCTGAGGCCAAAGCTTGAAGTCACACGAGGTCACCTGTGCCACATCCTCTCTGTCAGAGCATGTCACAGAGACCCCCACAGTCAACGGATGGGGGAACAGACCTCCCTTCTTCCCAGGAGTTGATGAAAACAACGTGTTGCCGTTTTTAATCCAAAATGAACATAGGAATTTAGAATGCAGTTATCGGAAGGAAGCTTTCAATCCCAAACACCGCAAAAGAATCAAAATATTCTTTGTTTGAAATAAAAATGAGCCCTGTATTTTCCTTTTCCAGATACAATATGTACATCTTTACTAGTTCTAGCATTTATTTATTTGCTCAGATAACCTCTTCTAATACAAACATTCAGTGCTATGACTTATCTGATATTGAGTGTTCGGCTGCAGGCAGAAGGGATCAAATTCTGACATTGACTGCGGAAAGCAGTCTACTTTATTTCCTTTCCATGTACGAATAAAGTGATTGATGTGTCAGCTGGAGTCATGGCACCTTTTCTGTTTAGCTTGCTACCTGATAAATAAGAAGGAGTTCATTGAAAAAAAATATTATTTATTCACACTAATACAGAATGCATGAATCCTAGCAAGGTTTATTTTTGCTTAAATCAGATACAGGAATGATGTCTGACTCTAGATACCATTCTGTGAACCTCAGATGCTTCCAAGAAGATTATTACCTTGCAGTCAGCACCTAATGCAACACTTGAAGCCTGCAGTTGAGGAACTAGAAAAAAAATGACATTGAGAAATCAATATTCTTTTTGCAACATGGACAATCAAAAGCAAAATATCGAATTAGGTTATAAAGTGCTTCATAGGCTTTTCCTACATGTTTATTTTAAAGGAAAGTTACTCTTATCACTTCATAAGCCTCTTTGAATTTTAATATTTTGTTAATGATTAATTTCTAGATTAGAAATTTGCTGTGCTCACGCCGCTAATTACTGTACCAGTCAGTAACAGAGACACCTACCAGAGAGACCCTGATGGCGATCCAGGAGGTGACATCCTATCTAGATTAAAAAAGAATCCATTAGCTGGATATCCAATTCTTCAGCCCTGCTAGTAACGAAGATGTTACCAACCTGAAAGAGTTTTATAAATATGTATGCTAAATAGATGACTTTCAGTATTGCTTGGATAGGTTCAGATGGGTACGTAGACAAAAGAACGCCAGGTTGAAAAAAGTCGGTGAATCTGAAAATATTATAACTGATGCTGACCTCATTTGCTGATCCCATCACCGTCCATTAAGTAATGAAGCCATGGCTCCTATGAGCAGAGTCAGCCCTCTACTGAAATTATTATATTAGTAACAATGCTTCTATCAGCAACTTCTCAAGCATTTCCGGTCTCCATGTCGTTCCATTGTTGTCCATTCTTTGGAGGATTGACTCTGGAGTTAACATTTTAACCTTTATTTGCTATTGCCACACTTTTAGACCACTTACCTTATTACATTTATTGTATTCGTTTCAGAGTTTCAAGCAGGATCATAACATTGTAAACACCAATCTGGATTCTTAGAACTTTCTTTCAATATTTTCCTATTTTAATTAGCGTAAGATGTAAGAGCAGAGCAATTTGAGTAGTTGGTCTAACGTGTGCTGTGCTCCAACCCTGTCCGTTCAAGAAGCCCCTTACCATCGTACACGGAAAATCCTCTTATGCGTTCTTCCTTTTCAGTGTTATACAAGCTGTGTTAGTATCATCATTTATTTAAGAAATTCTCATATATATTCCCAGCCATAATTTTATTATAACTTTCCCCCTTTATTGGACTGCTGACTTAATTTTAATTGGAATTCTGAAAGAGATAAACAGTTCCTGAGATTGAAAATGTTCTCATTTATCTGTTAATCCCATTGAACTTTTATGTTTGGTTTAACATGTTAGTACAGGACCCTATATTCGGCCTCAAAATATTGCCCTTGGCGCCCCTGATATATGATTATTGATTTTACCAACCTAAATAATCTATACATCACATTTGACAAAAGGGCATAGAATAAAGAGAAATAACACTCCATAAAGAAATTGAAAGTCAATTTTCATCCAAAGTATAGACTTTCTCTGTTTACTTTGTGTTTGTTTCCTGACTGTAACTTAAGTAAAGTTCATTTACACACACACATGTATAAAACATATAAAGACAAGTGCACAGGTCACCGTTTTGTGTAAGGCTACTTAGATACTTAGTATAGGCATTTTTTTCCCTGTATCCTCCCCCCGTTATTTAACTTTTTGTATTTGGTGGTATAATACAGATTTTATTTACATATAATAGATTTTGCAATTCAAGAAAAAAAAATGCACAACTCATTCAAAGTGGCTGAAGAAAACGCTTCCAAATCGTTTACACCTAATTATTTATAGTAATCTTACTGTGTCTTAAAACAATATTAATTGTTGTAATTACTATACCAAATCTGAGATAAGGATGACTGCATTTCAATTAGAAAAGTATCGTGGTAAAGAAGAATACTTTCTCTCCGCAAGGATACTGATGATAATAGCTCATCATAGTCAGTCAGTGGACAAACATTTATCCGGAACCCAGTGAACCCAGCTATGTTAAGTCCTAAACACCAGTACTCAGAATGTGACCTTATTTAGAAATAGAAACATTGTTGATGTAATTAGCTAAGATGAGCTAAGATGAGAAACATTGTTGATGTAATTAGCTAAGATGAGGTTTAAATATTAAACCAATATTAATAGAGGGTGGGCCCTCACCAAGTACGACTGTTCTCATAAGAAGACGACCATGTGAACACATGGGACACAGGGGCACATACAGAGACACACACAGAGAAGGCCGTGTGACCAGAGGCAGAGATTGGAGCGATCCTTCCAGAAGTGAAGGAATGCCGAGGATTGCCGGGAACCACGGGAAACTGGAAGAGGCAAGTCTTGCCTAGAGCCTTTGGAGAGAGCATGGCCCTGCCACACCTAGACTTGGACCTCTAAATCCGAAACTGTGAGAGCAATAGATTTCTGTTGTTTCCGGTGGCCTATTTTGTGCCACTTTGTTCCAACAGTCCCAGGAAACAGATATCCTGAGCAACAGGGAAGCACATCGACCCTGTGTGCTGAGGTCCTCAGCCAGCCTCAACTACCTTAAATACCCCTGATGATAAGACTGCCCCTGTGGTCCTCACCTGACCTTCAATGCTGGTCAGCAAGGTCACTCCTCTGGCTAGTTGAAACTGGCAAGGTTTGCCTTCAAGGAGCCAGCGTTTAAGGTGGATCAGAGAGGAGAGAAGATGGAGAACGAACAGAGCCGTCGAGTCCCACACAAACCAGACATCTTAGTGTTTCCTTCATCATGCTGTCATCTTCCTGTGCACCTAGTCAAGTGCCCGAAATATACTAAGAGCTCAAGAAATGTCTTTCTTTGGATGGATCCCAGAGGGAGATGTTCAAGGACTGCCAAGGAAAAGTATATCCCCTGTCTCCCCCTCGACAAGATCACACTTCCCAGCAGTCATGGTTGTAAAATCCAATTTAGACTTGCTGGAAATTCAGCTGAGCTCTGACTCCGGATTTATTTGTCTTTCTTCATAATTCAGTTCATGGTCTGGGGAGCATGCAAAGTTCCCTTTTCAGGACCCCCTTTGCGATCACACACCCTTCCTTCTGTATCTTTCTTTAAAACCCATCCCCTCTCTACAGGGGCCCTCAACTCTAAACAGGAGTTTCTCCACTTTGAGCAGGATGCTTAGTGAATTCTTTGAACCTCTGTTTCCTCATCTATAAAATACACGTATCAATATGAACCACGCGGAGTCGCTGTGAAGAGCAAATACGCGTGTCTAGTAAATGAAGATGGCAGCACCTGGTTACTCAAGACAATCGTGTGGATACGGCTACTATCCATTTCCCAGCCTCTCTCCATGCATCGCTCGTTTTGTATTTCCTGTTTCCTTCTCTTCTGTAGGCTAAATTTTCTGTCTGTATAGTTTTACTCTTCTTATCCCATTCCTTTTCCTTGTTTCTTGTCTGCCTTTCTTCCTCTGTCATCCTTTACGCCAGGGGCTACAGCAAACACAGGACCCAACATGAAGTAGGTTTAAGGGTTTGGATTTTGAATGGGTTTAAGGTTAGGAACGTTGGGAAGACCTAAAGGCAACAGAGAGATCCAGATATCTGTCCAAGTGAAGAAGGTAGGAATTACTGCAGGGTCAATGCTGAAAAGGATGGGATTCTAAGAACAGTAAAGAAATCAAAACCAAAATTTGCCATCTTGATTTTGCCTTGGGCCAGTCCTCCTATTAAACACTTCTGTCGTCTGCCAAAATTTATATGACTCTTCCTTGGTTTTCTGTAGATTTTAGATATTCTGAACCCTTCAGCCTGCCATCTGGTTTTAGCACGGTAAAAGAAGAAATTGCAATCTAACATTCCTTTAACTAGACTCTGAGCATTTTGAGTCATTCTGCTTAGTCATTGCTTTCCTTTCATTCCTTTGGGCAATGAAACATGGTCTGTGTCATGCTACAAAAGCACTCTCTTGATCAAAAGAGCTTTTTGATGTTTCAGGGCCTTCTTTCTCTCTTGGGATGATTTCCTAATGGTGGATGTATGAGCCGGGGCTTGGGGGTGCTGGAGGAAGGAATACGATGGGGATCCCATGTCCAGGACACACCTGTTGCTGTTCTGAAGAAGACATAATTTAGACCCCTTCCCAGGCTTTTACAGAGGATGCAAATCTTTAGAACACCACAGAAGAGAGCAGAAATGTCTTATGAGAAATGCAGTTTAATTCCTCCACTTCCAATAAAATTGAGAAATGATCAATTTCAAGGGTTTTAACATTGTGTGTCTGGATGGCTTAGGTAATGCACCTAACTGTTACGAAGAACTCATAAATAGTAACATAATTCTGAGGAATATATTTTTCTGGATACCAATTTTCTTTTTTTTTTTTTTAACACTTGTTATTTTTACTCTGCACCGAGTGGGAAATGGAGAGTACAAATTGAACAACAACAAACAAAAACCCTGCTTTCTGTTACCTTTTTGCCCCATCTGAAATTCAGAGCTGTAACTTCCATCTGAAAAGCTCTGTGAGGGAGGTCAAATGGCTTTTTTGTTGTTGTTGTTCTCGGTTTATTGTCACCACTGAGGAATGATAATATTGAGTGATTATCTGACATCAAATATGGGAATGACATCCTCTACTAGAGAATGGCTTATCAGCATTTCCTGTCTACAGAAGTTTGGTCAGTAGTTGGGATCAGGTGCTTGTTATTTTACACTTGTTTTTCTACATCCATCGTTCAGTCGTCTTCTTACCTGCTCTGTGGCCTGAGATGGTGTCTTCGATTTCTTACATCACCCAGACCCCCTTACCTTCTGGATACTAGTTCAGTTTGGCCAGTGGGAGGTAGGAGAAGAATTTGAGAAGGTGGAAAGAGAGCTAGGTAAGAATATTCATTCTTACTGTTTCTTCCCTCTTTGTGGCCACAGGTCCTCCGGGATCATGGCTATCATTTTCTTGGGGTTCTACAGAAATACTAGTTTCCTATTATTGCTAGTCCCTAAATGTTTCACTATTCATCCTCCATTCCCTTAATCCTTTTACAACTCTGTAAATAATCTCTTGCTTAGTTAATTACCCCACTGAGTTAGCCATTTTTTCCTTTTTTTATCCAATAATGTTGCAGAATTTGATGCCAATAGAGGACCTAGGAACCTGAGTTCCAAAATGAGATTCTGTGATTATGTTTCTCACATATCTAATGAGCTCACATAATAAAATCAAGATTACTCAAGTTTCCCTGGATGCTGTCATGGGATGGAAGGAAGGACGGGACACTTCAGAGATCAATATACTGTGGTCCTTGGTCACCAAGAGGTGTATTGGTATTCCATTGCTGCATAACAAATAATCCCCAAATGTACTGGTTAAACACCATAGACACTAACTCTTTCACAATTTCGGTGGGCCAGGAAATCAGGATGGTTTTAGCTCAGTAGTTCTATTAACTCAGGAACTATAAAGAGATAGCTATCAAGATATCTACTGGGGTTGCAGCCATCCTAAGATTTAACTGGGACTAGGGAATCTGCTTCTAAGATCCCTCATTCAGATGAGTTTTGGTAAGAGACCTCAGTTTCTTGCTGGTTGTTGGTAGGAGGACTTAATTCCTCCTAAAGGAGTTGTCTGAATGATGACACGTAAGTGGCCGCTCTTGAGTGAGTGACATGAGAGGGCAAGGAGGGAGCCACATGTCTTTTTGTGGAATTGCGTGGTGTGGAAGCTACAAACCACCACTCCTACTTAATTCTATCCATTAAAAGCAAGTCACTAAGTTCAGCCTACACACAACAGGAAGGAAATTAGATCCTACCTTTAAAAGAGAGTGTGAGAAAAATGTGTGGACATATTTTAAACCATTGTAGGCAATGATAGTGATCACAATGATTATGAAATAGCTGGATTTTCCTGGTCATTCATGAAAATTTACACATTTCAGTTGACAATGAACCAAGGAAGACAAAACTGATAATCTTGAGCTCCTGTCTCAATGCCTGGGGGAAGAATCATAAAGCCTCTTTGATGACTAGTAACGTGTCTTATTTCCAGTAATCACTAGTGCGACATGGCTGAGGATTAAATCTGAGGACTGTTTGTAAGTGTCAGAGTTGCAAGGCCAAAAAAGTACTCAACCCCATCAGATCTCTTGTGCACTGATTGGAAAGGGATGGCAGCTGAGATGTGAGATGAGAGCCTCGGACAGACAGAGAAATTCCCAACCCCTCGAGCCTTTCTAGTTTCTACCCAAGAAACTACCTTTCTCTTGCACAATATATATGGAGATATAAACTTAATAGTCATTAGCATCTGGGGTGATTAGGTATCAGATTGTCTGGAAGTTGATATAAAGTGAGAGAAGCGATGGGTTGAAGACAGGGTCTACCTGCTGAAGAATCCATGGAGAAAAGTGCTCAGGGAGGTAGGAGACATCCGCTAGAGTAGAACAACCCCAAAGCACAGGAAGAAGATATGAAGAAGGAAGAGATGAACAGTGGTAATGCTCCAGGGAAGCTCATTGGCTTTGGCGGTGAACTATTAATTCTACCTCCTAATTCTCTCAAATCCTGGACACTTACCTTCAGTCCCTCTGAGACGATCATGTCTGTGCCATCATCAACCTAGGGTCAGGCTTCGTTAACTGGTTTTCCCATCCCCGAGCTTGGTCTCCACTCTGATTTGTTCTCTGCAAGCCACCAGCTACAGTGATGTGTGCTCTACAGTGAATTGTGGGGCTGACTGCACAACTCTGTCAGTACACAAAAACCTTGAGTTGTATACTTTAAGTGGGTGAAGTGTAGTATGTAAATTCTATTTCAAAAAAGCTCTTACTAACAATACATAAGGTGGCATGAGCCAGATATCAATGAGATTATTTCAAAAGGAAAGGGAAGGTACAAAGATGGCTTTTTTGAGTAAGAAGAGAACAGAACATGAGCCCTGTGAGGACAGGGACTTGTGTTGATCCCACAGGGCTGCAGACACTCTTCTGTGTTAAACCAGTGGCTGGAACAGGGAAGGTGCTCAGTAGACACTTCTTGAATGAATGAATGAATGAATGAATGAATGAATGAATGAACAAGCGATAAAAGGGTATATGGGGCAAGAGAGGACATTTCATTTTAGGGTGAGGTTGAGTATGTTTGTATGTATGTATGTATGTATGTATTTTTTGTGTGAGTAAAGCGATAGAAGTTTATTAAGATACAGAAAAACTCTAAAGAGCTTTGGGAGGGGTCCCGACAGGGTTGTCAATGAGAGCCTTTAGGGTTGGTCTTTTATAGAAAGCTAATCAGGGAACTTAAATGCTTTTAACATCTGTATTGTTATCACCATTGAGCAAGGACTAGTGATAACACCTTCCATGGCTTACTTCCTTTTTAGGGTCTGGTTCTTTGTTGGTCACAGGTGACTATCATAAAAAAGACACCCACCCCACACGAACCACCCCGCACGCCTAAGGTAGGGTGGTCCAATTTGTTCCCTTATCTCTGGTTTCCCCACACCTCCCATTTTGGGGATTTCTGTGAGCCTGATCACAGAGCCCCCTATCTATCTCTCCCTACCTAGCCCTGCCTGTCCCTTACTCATTCCTCCCCCTGGAATAGTAACCCTAACAGCCATTAGAGAATGAGATGATGACAGCTCTGGCTGCTTCCTGCTGAAATGGGGTGGTGGGCTGTGTGGCAGTTAGAATCTATCCAGGTGTTGGTCCGGGGGCTTGTGGTATGGCTCCAGGGGTATGTTTTTAGACTGAGAAGAAGTAATAGCTGAAATAGAAGGAGAGAAAAGCTCACTTCTTCAGACTACTTCCCTGGTAGAAACTGAATTTACCTCTGTATTTGTACCTGCATATTTAGAAGTGGATAAAGGAACGCTTTTTTCAATGAGGTTTTGTTGAAAATGAACACCCGTGATGCATTGTGATGAGGCGGTAGCTATTTTCAGTGCTTCCCACTGAGAAAGTTTATGCACTCTCCTGATTGTCCCTCTTCCTACACTCTTCGCTGTTGACTAAGATGCTTTCTTATTTATCATAGCTTTGTGATTAACTCGTTGGTCTCTACTGTATTCATTTCTCCTGATGGCCAGTGAAACAGTGGACAAGAAGTCCTAGACAGAGTTGCTGGGATTGCAGCCCACATGCCATAGGGTAAGGACTGCTATTTCTAATACAAATAGTTTCTGTGCCCCGGGATCATAATCGTTCTCTGAGAAGGAATATATCACTGCAACTTATGAACCGTTAATCTTGAGTTTTCAATGGTGACTATTCTCATGAAGTGTTTCATGTGAAATTATATTTTTCATGAGATGTTATTTCTAAGAGAGATCTGGCATTTGGCAACTGTTGACAAGTATTGTAGATCCAAGGTTATATAAAACAACGCAGGAAATGAGAAAGGAAGACAGTAAGCCCTGCAGGAAACCTTAAACACAATCTCGTTATTCCCTAGAAAATTGAAAAAAGGCCATGCCTTATCTCTTTTTTTTCTTTGTTCATTTGTTTTGTTTCTTAAACTCTGCATTAAGCCAAATCATATGATATCTGTCTTCCTCTGTCTGACTTATTTCACTTAGCATAACACCCTCCAGGTTCATCCCTGTTGTTTGCAAATGGCAAGATGTCCTTCTTTTTGATGGCTGCGTAATATTCCATTGTATATATACAGCACATCTTCTTCATCCAGTCATCAGTGGACAGACACTTGGGCTGCTTCTATATCTTGACTGTTGTAATAACACTGTAATGTAATTATGCTTCAAAAAAAAAAAAAAAAGCAATGGTTGACCTTGTGCTCACATAGGGATCAAAAATATATTGTTCTACAGGCTTGTTCTGTGGGGTTTGTATAGGAACTCACCGTCAAAAATAATCCCGCATAAAAGGAAGGGGATGAGGAGAGAGAGAATTTGAAGAAAATTAACAGAGAGGTTAAATGTCTTAAAAAAAAAATCACGTTCTTTTTTTTTTAAAGATTTTATTTATTTATTTACAGAGAGAAAGAGAGAGAGAGAGACAGCCAGCAAGAGAGGGAACACAAGCAGGGGGAGTGGGAGAGGAAGAAACAGGCTCCCAGTGGAGCAGGGAGCCCAATGTGGGGCTCGATCCCAGGACCCTGAGCCAAAGGCAGACACTTAACGACTGAGCCACCTGGGCACCCCCCCAAAAAAACCTATCATATTCTTTATGCCCTATCTTGACACCAAGAAAGTAGATTATCTCAACTTATTATGCATAATTGAATTATGAATTTAGAAAACAGAATTACTGACTTAGACAATTTCTGAAGCGGAAAAGAATATAGAGCCAGAGTCCTTCCACAGAAGAAGCACCCCAGGCCCCAGCTGCGATCTCTTTTCCCTGTGAGATCACCGAGGACCCTTCTGAAGCCCTCCCCTCTTTGTCTGTGCTAGTTTGAGTCAGTGTGTCATTACTTCAGTGTAAGTGCCTTGACACCTGTGTTTACACACCTGCACATGCAGGGGTACCGTGGAAATACAGGCTCCCTTCGCCTCACCCCACCCCCTGTCCAGACCGCTGCCCCGAGAGGGAGGGAGGAGGCAGTGAGGTAGGAGAGGAAGGAATGAAGGACAGAAGGACCTCAGGAGGATGAGGTTTCTCGGAAAGGAGGAAAGCAGGACAGGAGTCAGAAGAGAAGGGAGGGAGCAGTTGGCAGGTCCTAAGATTCACAATTTCTGTAAGAGGAATGCAAAGGGAACTGTTAGGAAGCAGCCCCGGTCTGTCACAACAAAACACCACACAGGAAGGCTTGAACAATATACATTTGTTTTCTCACAGTTCTGGAGGCTGGAAGTCGGGTCAGGGGGCCAGTGAGGTTGGGCTCTGGTGAGAGCTCTCCTTCTGCTTGCGGATGGTGTCTTAGTGTGGCCTGGTAGAGGGCAGAGTGGGGGTAGGGGAGAGAGAGGGGGAGGGGAAATGGGTGAGAGGGGGAGGGAGGTACAGGGAGGGGGAGGGGGGAGAGAGAGAACTCTCCAGACACTTATAAGGGTACTAACCCTAGTCATAGAGGCTCCACGTGACCCCATCTAATCCCAATCTCCTCCTTCAGACCCCCACCTCCTAATACCATCACCTTGGAAGTTAGGTTTCAAGATAAATTTGGGGGGCACAAAAATGCGGTCCACACCAGAAGGCTTTTTCTGAATTGTGTAAGGATGATAACAGTAACTTGAATGTACATAGTTATTACGGTGTGTCAGGAACAGTTTTTAAAGTCAGGGTTACTGGGGCGCCTGGGTGGCACGGCGGTTAAGCGTCTGCCTTCGGCTCAGGGCGTGATCCCGGCGTTACGGGATCAAGCCCCACGTCAGGCTCCTCCACTATGAGCCTGCTTCTTCCTCTCCCACTCCCCCTGCTTGTGTTCCCTCTCTCGCTGGCTGTCTCTACCTCTGTCAAATAAATAAATAAAATCTTTAAAAAAATAAAAAAATTAAAAAAAAATAAAGTCAGGGTTACTAAGGTGTAATTTGTAAGCGGTAAAGCCGTGCATTTACGGGAGTGGTACGTGCGTCCTGATTAAAGGGTAGCCCGTCACCAGCACGATGGACACGCCAGAGCAGCTGTAAACTGACTCACGTCACACTCGCGGTGAGCAATGGGGCCCGAGCCCTGAGGAGCCCCATCTTACAGTCAGGAGCCCACCGCCAGGAGAGGGTAAGTGCTCGGGTGACGGAGCAGGGCTAAGACCTGGGGAGTTCGGTCTCAGACGCTGTGTTTCGATGATGGCAGTTCTCTTGCTTAGCATTTTGTTTAAAAAAACTATGAATAACAAGTTAAATTCGTTTTCTAAACTTTTGGGACTTGGGTTCGTATCTTTCTCGCGTAAAACAAGATGCTGAGAATGAGCAAAGAAGCAGTTTCATTGTGAAGACAAATGGATGGATAGAAAATAGAAATAGGTATTCATGAAGATCTAGAGATTCTTGCACCGACATTCTGCTCATCGGGTATTCTGTCCACAATACACACTTAATTGGAATAAGCACATTTTTCAATCTGAAATTTGGAAAGAAATGAAGAAGGTTTCTGAGGACCTGTTTCTATAATGAAATGTACTGTACTTTGCTATGACCTTCCTAGATGTAAATGCGTGCCAACAGCCACGTGATATTACCACCATCCAATTCCATCAGAAATTCTGGCAGTACTATGACAGTGGGGGAGCTAAGCCCTTTCTTTCTAATACTCAGTTGCTTACAAAAACAAGACAAAACGCTGGGCAAGTTCAGATCCCAGGTTGAAGGCTGGGTTCCAAGAGGTTAGAAGCAGTGAAGGCAGTTGCACTGGACGGGAAACCAGGAGAGGGAACTGTCAGTATCTCATCGTGATGCTCCTGGCTGCTCGGCCAGTGTCTGAGGTGGGGGCTGGACCAGACCCTTCCTGCAGGCCCGCACCTTAGGATATCGTCACCCAGGCGGTTTATGGGTGCTAGGAGACCCCAGTCAGTCAGCCCTGTGAAGGCCTGACTAGCACACCAGAGAGCTCCTAGTGCAGGCTTAGCTCTCGGTGAAATAAGAGAGCGAGATGAGCTTGCCACTGTTGTGAGTGTAGCGGGCTTGTGCGTGTGGTCTCATGCGCGGCAACCTACCAATAGTATGCATCGGAGGAAGAGCACACCAGTCTGTCTTCAAGCGCGTTCCCATTGTTGGGTGTCTTCTGTAATCTGGGGAGACTTGTGGATTGCGGGATTATCTGCAACCCCAAGGGTATTTATTCTATGTATCTGTATTTACATTTTATAGAAGTATAATTCATTTTATATATGTATTTATATGTGCGTACATTTTAAATATATGTGTGTGTGCTGGTTATTCTCTTCTGGTATTTTCCTCTGTTGAATTGAACATTTATGATACAAGTATTAATGAGTTAAAAGTGTGTCTTTATTCGACAGGTGTATGTACAAATAGTAATAAAGCTATCATTTATGGAGGGCTTAATATATGGCCGACATGTATAACACTTTTGTGAGGCGGGCATCACTGCTATCCCAATTGTACCACAAGTAATCTGAGGTCAAATGGGTTGATTTCTAGAAGGTCCCAGCTAGTAAATTAGGGGGTTTGAATCCAAACAATCTCACGCTAAATACTGCGACATTGAGGTCACACCACACACTCACACATGCTCACACGCACACGCACACGCAGTGTAAGCACTGAACTAAGGAACCATTGCCGGCTGCAGGGGTGATAGCTTAAAAAGAAGAATTCGTTCTCATTCTTACTGCCTAAGCTTCTGTTGAATGTACTGCATTAGGCTGCAGAAGGAGCACAGAAACCGTCTCGCAGCTAGCTTTGATTCGTGTCCTCTAACAATTATTAGATTCTTTATTTCTAAATATTTAGCTCAACACGGCATTCTTCGTTTCCAGTCATTGGCGCTTGGGAGGGCCTGAAAGGTAATCAGAAGGTGTGAAAAATGTAACTTCATTTTCTTCCTGTCATCCACGGCTTTGCTCTCACTGCAGCTATTTTTAAGACACAAAGGGCACACCTGTATTACTTGTTTCTTTTACCAGCCCTGTGTCTCAGTAACAAGTACCTACGGCTCAACTTTATAAAGAGTCTGAAATAATAGCTTGTGTGTGTTTTCTCTTGTGATTCAGAAGATTAACTGATCGATTAGTCTCAGGACAACTGGACGGGATGAAGTATTTTTTTTTCCATTGACAAGTCACACTTTTCATTTATATTCATATCAGTTTTTTTCCTTCCCTTACAAACTTAGTTATTTTCCCCTCGCCCTGAGTTCCACACTCCTAGTTCTAGGTAACAGCTGGTTAACTAGCTAACCTAGGGGTAGGCGAGATGCAACTCTCTCCCTCCCCCTTTGCCCACTCCCCTTCCACCTGTCCTCCCCTCCTGGCCTCCCCCCCCCCCCACCCCCTCCTCATCTCCTCCTCCTGCTGCGCTCCCTTTGTTATTGCCCTGGGGGTCACCATCTGGTGCCCTGGGGCCACAGCTTCCCCCTCCCCATCCTCACAGCTGCAGCCACCAGAATCCGTTTTCTGTTGAGGCCAGCGGTGAGAACTTCCCACACGCTCTATTGTTTAGTCTTCAAAATAATTCTGGGGGTGAGTATCTGCCTCTCGGTTTCCCAGAGGATCCGTTGTCATTGGGGAGCCACAGGGTCCTGCTCTTTCAGGTTCTCACGTTTCACAGCCAATCTGAACATCGGGAATGTATAGATGAGAGATGGCAAGGGAAAATAGAAATGTATTGGAGAGCTTGAAATCCATGAGGTGATTTTTAATTATATATACACACATCGGACTTGCAATGCCAATTGTATTCTGGCTTGGACAACATAGCTCTTCTTTAATATAAAGTATGCACGTTTGAATATCATCGCTGGAAAGGAGATTACTTAATGAGAAATAATTACATTCCAGGAAATCATTGGGTAGAATATAACTTCAGGCTTTTTGATTAACCTTTAAGTCCTTCTCCGTATGACTCACCACTCGATACAATTCAGTCATGGAAAACTCATTGCTCAAGAATTTATGGGTTTCATTCTACTTAAGTTAAAAGAAAACCCCACAACTTTCAGAATATTTTTCATTATTGTGTTTTATTTCACACAAATGTAATAATTCCCATGCATTTGTCTTAATTCAGTCAGTTTATTTTTGCTTTGTTTTATTCACATTGCTAAGTGCTTTGTATTTTGGCATATTTTAGCCTGAGAGTTTAGGTTTATATTTTTTATCCTCTTCTGTATTTTTTAACATATATTTATGGATTCAGAAAATTTAATCAAAACATAATTTCTTTATGACAGAAAGCAGGATTGAATTTTAAGTGTGGAGGGATTCGGATAATGAGGCATCTGTGGTATAAAACCTTGAAGAGATATATTTTTGGAAAAAAAAATATACCTGAAAATATATGTTTTTGAAATGATTGCCCTCAAGGATCGTTAATTATAATATATCTAAACTGAAGGGACTCTTAGAGGTCATTTTACTTCCATCCTCTTGTTTTATAGCTAAAGAATGACCTTTTGAATTTAAATGAGCTTCCCAATTACACTAATGCCTGCTTCTTTTCTCCTAGAAGTTGATCTTGCAACCACCTACTTTCACAGACAAACTACAGAAAAAAATAAAGCACCAATTCCTTTGATGTCCAGTCTTCAATGCCTTGAAGCACCATGCTACTTCTCCTTCCTACTTCCTCATCTTTGTTTATGCTAATTTCCTCACCAGAAGTATCCTCCTTCCTGCATCAGTTTGCTCAACCTCCTCATATCTATGCAATCACCTCTAGTGTCACCTCTTTTTGGAAGCGTATCCAAGTTTCCTGGAGCTGAATTAGGCCTCCTTGAAGATGTGATTAATAACATGTAAACTACACCTAATAAATTTTCTCCTTTCCACTCACACGCTTGAGATCCTTCATAGAAGGGACTGTGCATTCAGTTTCACTCTCCTCTTCTCACAGGGCTTAGCATCCAAGTAGGTACCCAATAAATGTTTGCTAACTCGGTGAATCACCTGATCCTAGGAAATAGTCAGAGGCCTCCTCAAATTCAGTATTCTTTCACAAACCACAGAGCTTCTCAGTAAACTATTGACCTATAGGGGTTTTTGCAAAGCATTCTGCTCCAATTGTCCTGGGCTCACAATAATGAACTCCCCCAGGGAGAGGAAGGAGAAGCTGCTACTTTTAAATGTTGACATTATTTCCCCATTGTCTAGAGTGCCAGGGCCAAAGGAGGCTCATCTGAATCCATCAGATGTGCTTTGTTTTTTATCAATCGGGTGAAATGAGTGAATGTGCTGCCCTCCTTGCTCCTTCCAATATTTTACCAAGTTTCTAATTCATTTCCCCCTCAATTTCTCTTCACTGTTATTTTCCACTCGAATTCGATGTATGATACATTCTAGTAATATTCTCCCCATTTAAACCTACAGAGCACATGTCGCTTCACTGATCATCCGGAAGGAGAGGTTGCTTGAAAATAGAGCTAAATTATTTCTCAGGTGGAAGGCGTTGCATGATAAGGGATTTCACCTTTGGCAAGGCTCGTGCCCATTTCATTATATTTTGTTGAAAAATTCAAAGTCTGAGTCTCTGAAAATTGCGCATGTATAATGTCTCTGTGTGCTTTGAAAACGCTTCTTGTAAGAAAATACAGAGCATTCTTCCAGCAGGTCGGGTTTGCCAGGGGCATGCTGGACTTGTATCTTCCTAATACCTGGAGTCTGAGGCAGGACTGAGATGTCTCTATTCATTCAGCCGTGAATTCAAACACTTCTACCTCGCGCGCACGGGAACTCTCAAGTATTCCTCACATGTATAATAAGTCTATTTACTTGGCAGTCACATTTCATATACCGTGTGCCTGATAACCTACTGTTCAGTATACAAAATTTGAGATGACAAGTATTCTGACTTCAAGTAATTATAATTGGCGTAAATAGTGTTACAACTAGAGTTTGATCATCTGTGTAAGTAGATTCATGATGCCTCTTGTTTGCCAAGCTTCGTGGTAAAACCTGGGTTTGCAAAGAGGACTAAATATGTTCTCCCTTGAGGGCTTCGCTATCTGGTTTATCCTTTTGAATGGCTGCATATCCGGCCAAATCAAGTCACAGAGCCTCTGCTTGTTATTGTCTATTTGCGTCCAGGCCCGGATCCATTCTGTGCCCCTCACTACCCCTCTCCGTGCCGCCAGAGGCTGACTGCTACTTTATCTCCCTGACAGTTCCTCCAGAAATGCACATTCTCCCTATGTCTTCGGTCCTAGGGGTGACGTGGTTTCTCTGCTGCTAGTGCTTTATGGACCCTTATTGATTCTCCTAATCCTAACTTTCTTCAGTTAAACCCTTTGAGTGTGCCATTCATTTTTTTCCTGGGGCCCACTGACAAACCGGAAGTTTAGGGCTGAAGAGAAAATCTAATTTAATTTCTATATTAGTTTCCAGGGTATAGCATAACAAATTACCCCAAATTTGGTGGCTTAAAACTAACATCTGTTTATTCTTTCACAGTCCTGGAAGCCAGAAGTCCACCATCAAGGTGGTGGCATGGCCACACTTCCTCCAAAGGATCTAAGGGAGAGTGCCCCCTTGCTTCTTCCAGCTTCTGGTGGCTCCTCGGCTCTTGGCAGAAGCATCCTTCCCATCTTTGCCTCTGTCTTCCCATGGCCCTTCTCATGTGTCTATGCGGGTGAGTCACCTCCTTTCTCTAATAAGGACGTTAGTCATTGAATTTAGTACCTATCCTAAATCTAGGATGATTTCATCTTGAGATCTTTAACTAATTACATTTGCAAAGATCCTATTTCCAACTAATGTTACATTCTGAGATCCTGAGTGAACATGAATTTTGGGGAACACTAGTCAACCCATTATATCTCCACTCTTAAGAAAAAAAATCGTCTAATTCCTGTCTTCGCAGAGGGTAATCAGGATACATGTAATAAAAAGAGGACATAGTCATATAAGGTTGACAAACAGTTTATCATCAACCCTGGTTTTAGGAGCTGAAATCACAAGTAGAAGGGCAAAGTCTATATTTAAAGCACTGATGGTGTGCATTTATATTCAGGATATAAATTTGTCTGGTGATGATGGAGACCACAAATAATTACTTTGAAGAGAAAGAAAGATGGTTATTTCTCCAGCTGATGTGGCGGTTCAGATCTACAAAGCTGTCAGGAGTCCGCAGTCTAGGCTCTCTCTCTCCAGTCTGTTCCCTTCTAGAGTGTTGCTCTTGAACACCTGGCTCAGGGCGGCTCATCGCCTGCCTCCATTCTGGTTTTCATGGAAAGAAAAGGCTCCTGACAAGGCCACACTCTGAAGAATTCCTACACATCACTTTTATAAAGATTGATTGATTGATTGATTTTAGAGAGAGAGAGAGAGAGAGAGAGTGACAGAGGGCGAGTGAGGGGAGGGGCAGAGGAAGAGAGAGAATCTCAAGCAGACTCCCCCCTAGGCACGAAGCCCATTGCGGGGCTGGATCCCAGGACCCTGAGATCATGACCTGAGCTGAAATCAAGCATTGGACGCTCAACCCACTGAGCCACCGAGGCACCCCTACACATCACTTTTCTCATTACATCCAATCAGTCGAACTGCATTACATTGACCCATACATAGAGCTGCAAAGGGAGCTAGGAAATAAAGGGTTTATATGAAGCCCTGTATTCAGCTAAACATCAGGACTCACTCCCTCAGAGAGAAAAATAACAGAGTTTGTGGAATAATTAGCATTCTAAATCACCCTCTGCAAGACCTTAACTGCCAAGTGCGCAAGCATATCTATCTTACACCCTTGCAGGGTCTGCACAACTTTCTGTAAAACTTTTGATGAATTCCTACAAGGCATGTTTTTAGCAGATACTTTCTGTGCTTGCATGACCTCGTCCAAAAAAGAATGAGCATTTATTGTATGACTAGCATGTGCCAAGCACTCATTTAGTCCACGCACATTTATTGGGCACCTACTACGTATCGGGTATTGAAAAGCTAGTGGTGACAAAGATAAACGGAGTCCTTGTCCTTCAGGGGAAAAATGATCTCGAGTGGGGTGGAGGAGTAATCATTTAAAAAGATAAATAAGTGAATTCAGTAAAATCATATCATGATGAATATTACTGAGAAAACAGAGTGTTCTGTAGAGCCTGACTGGGGATGAGGAGTTTATTTTAAATAAGATAGATATGCTACCTTGAAGCTTTCCAATAATTGTGAGGGAAGGATGGTATTTTCCCTGTTTACATGTTTGAAATAACAATGGTGTTTATCATGCTCTCATTTTCTCCATGAGTGAATTGCCTAAGGTCATACACCTGGTCAACCCAGTCTCTGAATTTAGAGGCTGAGTCTGGACCCAGGGCTCTCTGTCCTCGCCACTAGACTCCATGTCCTCAACTAACGCTCTAGAGTGTTTCTCCCCTTTGATCTATGAAATACATAGTTCTGCAATGATATTTTAAGATGAAGTAGTGAGCTAATGATTTCATGCAGCTTTGTAATTTTCACATCGCATTCAAAGTCAATTTATGAAGTGTAGACATGAGCAGTGAGAGGCTAACTGGGATTACAGACCTTGGGATCATTCCATTTGAGGATCAGTTAGAAGACCATGGGCACTGTGCTTGCAGAAGCAAAGACTCAGGGGGTACGTGAGAGCAGCCTCCAAATACGAAGGGAGGTCGCGTGAAAGAGGTGACACCACTGTACAGAACCATAGTCAGGCGGTAGAGGCTAAAAATAATAGTAGCTAAAGCCTCATAGCGATTACTATGTGGTAGGGACCCTTTGTGCATGAACCAAATTACTCCTCATGACAATAGCACAAGCAGATATTATTATTATCCAGAGTCTACCAAGGAGGTGACTGAGACAAGTTGAATTATCTGCCCAAGAATAAAAGGTGAGCTGGAGTGCCCACATGTCTTCTGGCCTTATCATCCATCCTTAAAACACAGAACTATCCTGCTTTAGGGGTGGGTGTGTGTGTGTGTGTGTGTGTGTGTGTGTGTGTATGTAGGGGGAAAATGGGAATTTCTGATAACTATTCGTTTCCCCAGCACCCAGATTTCCTTGGAACTTTTCCATCCTTCATTTACATGGTCTCAGAGGTATATCACTACAATAGTGGTTTCTCCTATCTCCATAGATTGGCTCTAGGGCCAGACTGGATCAGTGCTGGGCCTGGGCTAGATATTCGGAACCAGGGCACCATCTCTTCAGGACTTTGGACTTATGATATGTAAATTCAAAAGGGGTAGGAGCCATCTTTCCCACCATGGAAGCTAGATAAACGAGGGAAGCCAGCATAAGTGGGTCAAGGGACAGAGTGGAGCGGAGATGAGGGACTGAGAATCTTTGCTTCTTGCTTCTTCCTGATCCCAGCAGCTTTCGTGCCCTAGGGTTTAGTGAAATGCTTCCAGATTCTTGTAACACCCCCTCTTTTTTAAATGTCCTTTAGCTTCAGCTATATTCTGTTGCAAGCAACTGAAGCAGTCCTAACTGGAAGACATCAACCTACAGATTTCTTACGATGTTAGTTAGCTCTTGGGGCACCTGGGTGGCTCAGTTGGTTAAGTGACTGACTCTTGATTTTGGCTCAGATCAGGATCTCAGGGTCCTGGGATCGAGCCCTTGTGGGGCTTCACACTCAGCAGGGAGTCTGCTTGAGGATTCTTTCTTCCTCTCCCTCTGCCCCTCCCCCTGCTCTCTCTCTACTATAAATATATAAATCTTTTTTTAAAAAGATGTTATTTAGCTCTTTATTGGTAATGACTGTCTCATAAACCTATTAGGAGAGAGAACTCCCCTGCATTTGTTTAATGTTGGTCTAGTTTATAGTCCATATTTTGCTTAATGAAAAATGTCATGACTCCTCTCTTAGAGAAGTAGGACATTTTGTTTGAGGGATGGGTGTGCTGGTGAGTAGGGTATGGATCTCTTTTGCTACATTTTAAGTCTATTGGTCATAGATTCTTGTGTTTTTAAAATTTATTTCTTTGGGGCATGGAGATTGAATAACCTTCCTTCTGCATGGGAACATCTTTCTGGTCCTGTTCTCTCACTCTCTTTTACTTCTAAATAAGGGAAATGGTGCTCATTTTCAGCATTTCAACTCCTAACAAC
Source organism: Ursus americanus (assembly GCF_024610735.1). Lineage (NCBI taxonomy): Eukaryota > Metazoa > Chordata > Mammalia > Carnivora > Ursidae > Ursus > Ursus americanus. Next base: position 5,127,282 of record NC_142145.1, read on the forward strand.
ATTCTGATGGCCACTTCATCTTAGCCTGTATTTGGAGGACTGTATTTTCAATGCTACTACCTACATTGGAAATATAACAGAGCTTAATTTCCCTTCTCCACACATTCAGCCCTCCACACCAAGATAGTTCCTCTACATTGACTACTTTTTTGAGTCAAAAATCCCCACTGTCCTCCTAGTTTCCCCAACACAAAGATTGGGATTTCCATTTGTCACCCTGTCTCTTCGGCTCACACAGCTCACTGTGATGTTCCATTTTTCTGTCCCTTGTTCCTGTACTTGCTCTTTGAGAACCTTCTAGAGATTACCCTTTCTCTCATTTCTAGATAATTGAGGCAAGGCCAGGTACATATTTTTATATATAGAATATAAAATGAGATGTGAACATCAACAGCATTGAATATAATACTTTTGAGCATTGAATATAATACTTTTGAGAGATTTCACTTAGAAATCAATGTAATAAACTACCTTGATAGAAAACTACCAAACAAAGAGTTTTAAGTGTAGCCAGACTCTATTAGCAATAAATATAAGGATACAATGCAAATGTGAAGATAAAAGGATGATTCCATTTTTTTAATTTAAAAGAATAAAAAGAAATTCAAACAAAGACATATTAAAGTAGTTGTAGTGTCAAAAGTGAACATGCAGACACATTTCCAGAGAGTGGGGAAAATAAGTCAGTTATTTAAATGTATTTGCTTCGGCAAAAGAGAAGCAACTTTTCATCTTTAGAAACACTTTTGAGCACTTCAAAAACAATACCTAGACTCGGAAGACAGGTACGTTTTCATCACCCTCTGTCATACTTTTTCAGTTACTTTTGGGGAGAGGTTTCAAAACGAACTCAACCCTTCCTGTGTGATACTTAGATTAAGGGCTCCACTTCCAGAGTCGGGTTTCTCAAACCTTGGCATGTTGGAATCCCTTGCTAATAAATGCTTGTCAAATATTCAGAGGCCCAAGCCCCTCTCTGGAGGTGGGGTCTATGTTTGATAAGGACCTCTGACTATTCTTAGGCACATTACATTTTGAGGAATGCTCTTCTCCCAAAGACGATTGACATCAGCCAGGTTCGTCTCTGCACACAGTAACAGAATGCCTAGAAATTTAAGATAATCTTGTACAATTTCCTCAACTGTTCTTGGCCTCGGCTTCCTCATATGCAAATGAGCGCTGAGGGACCAAGGCGAGCTTTATGGTGCCTCCAGGGTTCTAGATGCTCAGGCTGCAAATGTGGGGCCACGCATTTGCAAACCCTCCAAAGTATTCCTTGCCACCAGTTCTACTCCTGTGCAGAGAAAGCTACAGTGAGTTGTTGAAAGTTATTACTGATGTATGTCTTAGTATTGTTCCGATAGAGCTTAAAAATTTAATGAGAGTAAATCACTCTAATGACTGCTCTAGTGTTTTTATGTGTATGTTTCACTAATTTATCAGTTTGTTTCCTTAAAGACAAAGTGGTTTAATTACCCATAACAACACTGCATCATTTCAGAAACTTTAGGATATTTCTTTCTTTTTGTTTTGGTACATGCTTACAAAACTGAGTTTTTTTCTTGTATATTAGGAAAACAAATGGGCAAAGAGAGGAAGATGGATGGCAAGCTGTAATTTAATCTCAAGGTACTGATAATATCATAACATCATCGCGAGGTACAGATTGAATTACAACTTTGTCATCAATCTCTCTCCCTGTTATCCGCCACACAACGAATGGTGGCAGGGGATCTAAACGAGAGAACGTATGCAGCAACAAGACTGACAAATGAATGCAAACTACTTCTGAAACTTCTCTAAATGAAAGTATCACTTACTGGTAAGAATAAATGAATTGAGGACTTTTCATATTACAATTGGGGCTAAACCCATCAGTTTTCTTCATGAAGACAAAGTAAGAACTTCAGAACTGGCCCTTCTGCTTTAATGAAATGATGTCTAAACTCGAAATTCTGTGAAGCTTTAAAACTAACACTCAGTACTTTGCTTAAAGAGGGCTTTGCAATCTGGCATTTTCTGTTGTCACATAAGCCTAAACCACATTAAAAAAAACGATTGTTTTATAGAGTGATTCAAAATAAGATGTTATCTTCGAATCATGTTTTGTAAGTTATTGAATGCCCTTATGGGCGTTAGCTCAGTACAAGATTTTTTAAAATATTAATTTGCAAATTAGCACGGGCATCTTATATACCAGAATGTGAGAATAAAGCGAATGTACTCATATAAGGACAGGTAGGTAGATATATGAGGTCCATGTCTAAAGGTCAAGTTTCGAAGGTGCCAAATGCCTTTTCTGGTGCATTACTTTATAGTCACTGTAGAATTATTTTTAGAAGAATCTCTTCACGTTGTATATTTGTAATTATAAATGTGTACCTTTAAAGAACACGGTAATTTCTTAAGATGAAGTATATTTCTCAATGCACTGTAAAACACTGTGGAATTGGAATTAAACACAATTTTAATATGGTCCTGAAAGACTTTGGTGAGATGAAATAAAATCAGAGTAATTATTGAAAGTAATTACTTCTGAAGTGAACAAACAAACAAAACAAAACTTAAAAGTTAGAAGGGGGGGCGCCTGGGTGGCTCAGTCGTTGAGCGTCTGCCTTCGGCTCAGGGCATGATCCCCGCGTTATGGGATCGAGCCCCGCATCAGGCTCCTCTCCTGGGAGCCTGCTTTTTCCCCTCCCACTCCCCCTGCTTGTGTTCCTTCTCTCTCTGGCTGTTTCTCTGTCAAATAAATAAATAAAATCTTTAAAAATAAATAAATAAAAGTCAGAAGGGAGTATTAGAGCCACGTTGATGCTGCCTGAATGGCGTGATGGACGCGTCGCCCATCTGCAGGAAGGTACAAATAGTCTTTGACGGTTCATCTAGATGTGTATTCTTTTCCCAAATTAGAAGCGGCTCTAAACTGGACCATCACTTTTTTTTTTTTTAACTTACTGGACAGTGTTGATCAAACATTCTATAATCATCCCCAGATGTATGCTATGTTAGGTAAATGTATTTGAATAGAGAATAAGGTAATTCAACAGTCCTTACTAAACAAATATCATAGTAAATGACCACACTATCTAGTTAACAAGTTTTAGCGTTTTCTATGTGCCAGGCACCATTCAAAGGACTTGATATTTTAACTCATTTAACATAACAACCATACGAGATGAGTTCTTGTGTTACCCCATTTTATAGAGGACAAAGAGGGACAGATACATCGGGTAGCTTGCTCAGGGTCACACAGAGGACATGCTGGAGCTGTGATTTAAACGCATAAATCTGTCCGTGGACAAATGTTCTGCATCTCACAAACTGAGAGCAAGACCACTTCTTATAGACAGATTCACAGATCAAATGCATACATACCCTAAGACCATGGTGTGTATTTGATGCTTTCTGATCGTTCCAGAAAATATGCTTTGAGACTGAATTATTTCTAATTTAAGTGTTGTACTATCAGGGTTCTCCTGAGAAATAGAACCAGAAGATTTTTAATCATTTTTTTGTCTTTGGTTCTTTGTTTTTATTTATTTTTGTGTGTGGGGTTTATCCTGCCGGCGCAGGTCTCTGAGCTACCTTGGATGTGTGGCTTGACATTTTTCTTCATATTTGAAATTTCTGTGCCATTACCTTTTCGATATGTTTCTTGCACATTCTCTTGCTCTTCTCCTCCTAGAACTTAAATGTACGTATCTGTTAGAATCTGTTAGACCTTTTGATATTGTTGCAACACTCTTGGTTTCTCTGGTCTTTGTTGTGCTTTTTTGTTTTTGTTTTTTCCTCTTTGGGTCTTGTTTTGGGTATTTTTCTTGATTGAGTTGTAAGTTTACCAATTCTTTCCTCAGCTGGGCCAAGTCTACTGATGACACTATCAAGAAAATTCTTCATCTCAAGCATTTCGTTCCACATTTTCTTGTAATGTCTACTTTCCTGTGGAAATTCTTCGTCTGTTCCTGCATGCTGTCCATCTGTTCCACTGCATTATTTTATATACTTACAATACTCCTACTGCCCAGTCTGAGAGTTTCAGCATCCGGGTCACTTCCACAGCTATGTCGGTTTACTGTTTTGTTTTGACAATGAGTTGTTTTTTCTTGCTTTTCTTTGGGTATGTCTCATGAATTTTGACCGAATATTGAATGTCACATAGAGAACATCAGTGGCTGAGGGAAACAGAAATGGCCAGAAAGAGCATGCCTCTTCATCTTCAAGGCTATCAGTATTGAAGGTGGTCAGGATCTGGGCTGGTCTGGGGGTCTATAGCTGCGTGGTCATGCTCAGGCATCGGCATCTCAGGTTCACCTAACGAGGGACTGCTGCTGGGCTGTGCTAGGCTAGTAAGTTGTGGCCCTGACAATTTTTCTAAGTGTTGCTGTTCTCCCCACAGCTGTTAGCATTTTCTGCATGTCTGCACTACCAAGGGGTTTCTTTCCTCTGTGTTCCTATCCACCTTCCATGTCAGGACTTCTGGGGAGTATCTGTTGCAGAAACCACCTTCAGGTAAGAAAGTTCCAGCTTCTCAGCTGCTGGCTTCTTCAGGCCCCTGGCCTCTCCTCCCCTTGTGCTACCTTTGAGGGGTCTTGTTCAGGGCCGTTCCTCCCCCTACTGAATTGGTTTGGAGTTCTGGACACCAGAATCTTTCTGACCCTCCTGTGAGTAAAAGGTTTGATTTTGTTTTCTTTCCTTATGCCAGTCATAATGGTTCAAGATCCTTTCCTGCTTCTCCCCAGCTGTAGAGAAGTGTTCTTCCTCCAGCCAGACCACTTGTGGTCTGTGGTCAAGAGGCGTTCTCTCTTTTCTTGATAGAAGAGCAGCTTAGGAAGTTAGTGGGGCTTTATTCCCTCCTGTGGCTAATCTTGAAGCCCTGAGACTTGCTCCTCCACCCTCAGCATCTTAAGGCCTTTGCTTCCTAAGAGGGAAAAGAATAGGCAGGGAGAGCAGCCAGTGCCTTTCTCACAGTGGCCAATCCGGACACTAATATGGAGGCCCTTTCCATTCAGCCACCCTGCCCACAATGATTCCCCTGAGCCTCCAAGAAGTCTGACAGCAGGTGGGGTTCCCATGGGCCCTGGGGTTTCCATGTTTCTGGTGATATTACTCTAGCCCATGCTCAGCCTATAACAATTTATCCAAAATTTAGATGCATTCTTTTCCACTCATATGGTGACCACCACTTCCTTCCAAGCACCGACCTTTGCACGATCCTATCTCTCTTCGTGGGGATCTTTCTTCTCTTGAATGCCAGGCTATTAGGTTGCTCTACCTCAACTTTTTTTTTTTTTTTAAGATTTTATTTATTTATTTGACACAGAGAGAGACAGCCAGCGAGAGAGGGAACACAAGCAGGGGAAGTGGAAGAGGAAGAAGCAGGCTCCCAGCAGAGGAGCCTGATGTGGGACTCGATCCCAGAGCGCCGGGATCACACCTTGAGCCGAAGGCAGACGCTTAACGACTGCGCCACCCAGGCGCCCCTACCTCAACGTTTTGATAGGAACAAGAACAACTAAGATTTCTTACCATCTCCCTATCTTTGTATGTCCTTGGCAGAAACAGAATCTCAAGGCTATGTAAAGAGCCAAACATCAGATAAATATTGTTGAACTCTGTCATTTTCCATGCGTTTCCAAATCCATGAGTCTTTAGAATAGAGTTGACAAACTTTAGAATGAGAATTTTGTGTTCTATATTGATTAGAATAAATGAAAAAAAATAAGATACATGAGTGACATAGACAAAATTCTTCTTCTTAAAACTAAAGTGTACTTTTACTTAAAATATATTTTTAATAGCCCTATCCGTATACCCCAAACTTTTAACCGAATTCATTGGCTATGCAGTAGCACTTCACTGCATGTTCCATCCACAGACCCACCTAAACTATAACCGAACACTGTAGCAATAAGTCACCCAAGTCAGAGCTTAAAATATTTACTCCTAAGATATGTGTCTCACAGTGGAAATAAATTTAGACCTAGTTAGTTGAGGAAGATAGATTAAATTATATTATATTAAAATTTATGTCTTCCTATTTTTGACCTTTAAATACCTTTATCTGTTTTATATGCCCGCTTCTTCTTTTCTTAACCATCTAAAAGATAAGAAATGCATTTCACACTTCATTAAACTATACGTTTATGAGGATTCATGAGGTTCAGAATTAAGGTGACATTATTGTGGATAAAATGATGGAAGCATAATTATGGCATAATTACCAACTATTAAAACATAAGCTAAATAGCTATGTAAATAAACATAACCATTGTTTCCAATTTTTGTTGAAGTCACATTATTAGTATATTTTCTATTTAAAATAGCTGTTCTGTCCAGATTTTATCTCAGTTTTATTGGGAAAATAATGATGACAATTTTAATCTTGTGGTAAATACACATTTGAAGTATAATCTGGGGATAAGACAAAGTTTACATGAATTATGATGCTTTACGGCGTTAGTGATGGGCTCAAACCAGGAGTGCATAGCCCATGCCCTCACGTCTCTACCTAATGGCTAATTCACGCTTCCCTTTTTCCCTCTTTATAAAATTAGCTAGTGGGCCTGTAGCTGGGAAGAATGGCTGTTCCTACTCAAAACTTCTAATTTCATTCTAATGGAGTCAAATACATCCTCTGATCTTTACATTAGTAATGCCCAATTAGCAAGGTCTAGAGTAGAAAGTAGAAGAAAAATTGGCAATTCCAAGCCACTCACAGTAAAGTCATTTAATCTCATTTATTAGCAGTTGTGCTAACCCATGCTAAAATAGATAAATTGGAAGTTATCACGGGGAAAGAAAGTGAGTCAGGGGGCCACAGTTCCCAGATAACCACAGTTTCTGAAGCAAGGTGTGATTAAGATAAAATAAACCTGTTGCTGCCAGGGACAGTGATTTGTGTGAACACCCAGAGCAGTGCCTTGGATAAAGTCAGAAGTCAACACAAGTTCATTCAGTGGCTGCATTAATGATATGACTCCCGGAGTTTTCATGCGAAACTTAAAGATATTAATGTTTTGTCATTTTTTAAAAATTATCCATTCATCATTCATAGATACTCTATTGTGTGACACTGTGTAGGGTGCTGAAAAACCCCAATTAATTCTGAATTTGATGCATATTTGTATAAAGCCACATGTCTGAATTACTGCCTCAGCCCAGGCATCTGAGCCACATTGCCATCGTGAGTATAAGTTAGTTCTCCTCTCTCATGTCCTATTTTCACGTGCCTTATCCTCAAGGGAGTGAGACTGGGCATGCAAAATGCTAGCCAAACAGAAAACTGATAGCTGATTTCACTGAAATATGGCATATAGCACATAAATAGCTTTCTCAAATTAAAAACAAACAAACAAAATTCTTGAAAAAAGGTTTATTTAAAAAAAGCAGTCAAGAAGTTACTGTACAATACTTCTGAAGGCAGTTTTTGCTGTAAAGTTTATTGCGAAATACTACCACGGTGTAGTTAAATCCTTCCCAATGACATGAGTTGTCAGTTGCCACGTAATCTACTAAAGCAGAGCCCTTTGCTGGGGGAATAAGAAAAAATAAATAAGAAGCAGTTTTTATTTAATCCAAGGCTGTGATAAGCTGATAAAAACGGTAGGGAGGGATTGAATTTCCAGAAGTCATCTAGTAATAAATGGGTCAGAATGGGATGGAAAGGGGGAAAAAGACAATACCGCTCTACTTTAAAAAGGAGACACACAGCAATTCAGCAGGAATTGTTCATCAAAAGGTACCCACTTTCCAGCCTTGCTGCAAATTTCCATTTGCAGAAAGCTCAAATATCTCTGAACTTGATGCCCTAAATGAAAGGTGTGACTTCAGAGAAAATTTGCTAGCTGTCTTATTTCTCATGCAAAGGGACAAAATCCTTCAATTTCCATACCCACTCCCTCAAGGGATAGGAAGTGACATCCTTTATTTACATAAGATTTAAAAAGTCATACTCCTTAGTAAAGAATATTGGTCTTTCTTTAACTAGTTGCTTTTAAGACATAAAGAACATCTTTTAAATAAAAGAATAACTAACTGGATGGATGCCACAGGTATTTTTCTGTGAATATACTGCTAACGATTTTCTACCTCAAACGATATACATTCAAGATATCTTGTAGGCACAATTTATTGGGGGAGATTTAGATACAATTTAAAGGGAGATTCCCAATTAGAATTCATAATTGTTTGCTAGTAAAATGAAAAGTTGTATGTTACTAAAATTTACCTAAGCTGCCACTTCAAAAGTCAAAGGAATAATTATCCAAAGATTAAATAACTCATAAATATCTCACTGAACACAGGAGTGCATGAGTGTCCTCTATTTTATGGTTCTACAGTCTAACTAGAATAGATAAAATGACAGCAGATTATATGTGTGTGTGTGTGTGTGTATACGTATATGTATATGTAACAAGTTAACAAACATAGTTTCGCACTTAGTAATATTTGTGACAAAGTGTTGTCACCCCAACATTTAATGTTATTGAATTTATTTAAATTCAAATTGTGCCTCAAAACTCAGTACATTTACTTTTTTCAGTTTTATTGAGGTGTAATTGACAAAAATTTTATATATTTAACATGTATAATAATGTTTTGAATAAACTATGTATGCATTCTGAAGTCATCACCACAGTCAACCTAATTAACATACCATATCCATCACTTCACACTACTGTTTCCTCCCTCCCTTCCCTCCTCCCTCTCCTTCCTCCCTCTCCTCCCTTCCTTCCTTCCTTCCTTCCTTCCTTCCTTCCTTCCTTCCATGGTGAGAACACTTCAGATCTACCCTCTTAGCAAATTTCAAGTATGCAGTACAGTATTGTTAACTTGTTGCCATGGCAGAGTTTAGATCTCCAGAATTCATTTATTTTGCATAACTGAAATGATGCCCCCTTTAACCAGCATCTCCCCATTTCCCCCATCTCTTGCTCCTGACCGCCACCATTCCACTCTCTGCTCCTATGAATTCAACTATTTTAGATCCACGTACAAGTACGACTATGCATCATTCATCTTTCTGTGTCTGTCTTACCACTTGGTATCATGTCCTCTGGGTTCACCCATATTGTTGCCAATGGTAGGATTCCTTCTTTTTTCTAAGGTTGAGTAATATTCCATTATATATATATACATTTTCTTTATCCAGACATCTATTGATGGACATTAGGTCGCTTCCGTATCTTGACTACTGTGAATAATGCTGCAGTGAACAGGAGAGCACAGATAGCTCGTCAAGGTCTTGATTTCAGGCAAACCGTAAGAGGCTCTATGGTTAAGAGAACAAACTGAAGGTTGCCGGAGGGGAGGGGGGGGAGGATGGGCTAGATGGGGGATGGGCATTAAGGACAGCACTTGTTGGGATGAGCACCGGGTGCTGTGTGTAAGGGATGATTACTGACTTCTACTCCTGAAAGCAATATTGCTGTATGTTAACTAACTTGAATTTAAATTAAAAAGAAAAAGGTCTTGGTTTCCTTTGTTTTGTTTGTTTCATTCCCTTTGGATACATACCCAAAAGTGGCATTGCCAGAAGATATGGTAGTTCTATGTTTAATCTTTTTGAGAAACTGCCATACTGTTTTCCATAGTGGCTACACCAACTTACATTCCCAGCAACAGTGCACAGGGCTCCTTCTCCATATTCTCACTGACACTTGTTATCTTTTTATTAAAAGATTTTATTTATTTGGGAGAGAGAGAGAGCATGGGGGGGAGGCAGAGAGAGAGGGACAAGCAGACTCTGTGCTGAGTGCAGAGCCCGACGTGGGGCTCTCAACCTTGAGATCATGACCTGAGCCAAAATCAAGAGTCAGAGGACTAACCCTTGACACTTGTTATCTTTTGTCTTTCCTACAATGGCCATTCTAACAGGTGTGCCATGACATCTCACTTTGGTTTTGATTTGCATTTTCCAGATGATTAGTGGTGTTGAGAACTTCCTCATAGACCTGTTGGCCGTCTGTATATCTTCTTGTGTGAAATGTCTATTCATTTTTCTTTAATCAAAGTCTTACTACATTTATTTGCAATTCAAAAAAATGCTTTTAGTAGTTTAGGCCAGTGCCCGTCAGAGGGTGTTAGCAGTGACAATCAGTGGTGAAAACCGAAAAAATATTTTTGTGACAAAATAACTATTTCTGTTTAAGTTCTTTCTACCCTCAGTTATATCTATGGTGATTAATTTTCACATTCTTTAACAATAAAGCTGTCCTTATTAAAACACCCAAAACAAGAAAACCTGTTTGTAGAATTTACATATTTCAGTGTTTTCTCCGAATTCATATGTAGATGGATACTGGTTAGAAAACATTTTAAAAACTCAGACATCTTAAAATTAAGATGTAAAACTTATTGTCTTAGCAAAAAACACCATTTTAGGTTCTTATGCTAGGTTCTTCAGGCTTCAGGAAAACAAAATTAACATGTCCATCTTTTCTTTCCTAGTTCTGGCTACTTTGGCTCTGTGAGTGGGATCCTTTGATGTTGCAGGAATATAAGTTTCAGATGTAACTCTGATACGTACTTGGAACCTCTACCTTCCAGGATTCCATTAACACACACACACACACACACACACACACACACTCCGGAAACTTCAAAGTGTTAAAAAAACGAATCACAGCATTGTGTGTACATCTCAGAAAGAACATTAAAGGTCATAACCCATACTTTCGTTTTGTAAAATTTCATCTTTTCCTCAATTCTCTTGTGTAGGAGAGCTGCTTTGGCTCATCCATAACAAATCCTGGAAACTCTGCCGGACGCCCAGCCCCGGGATCACATAAAGTTCTGCTAAAATTGAATGAAATCTTAGCGTGCTTCAGAATTGATGTATTGGCCCAGAATCACTCCTCTAACATGGTTTCAGAACTCAAGACCCTTGCCTAGGCCAGACAGAAGTGGACCTCTTGATATATTTCTGGCTTCAAATGGATTATTTTAGATCTCCTACAGAATAAAATTGTGCCGAGAAGTCACTTTGCTGTCTATACACACAGCTCAATAGTCACAGAAAGACTGGACCCGGTAGAAATGGAAAGAGAATCCAAGCTTGTCTTTCTCGGGTCTCGCCTGTCCATCTGCTCCCCACTTTTGCCCAAGGCTTCAGTACAATTATGACATCTTCCAGTACAGACTGAAACACCTGCTGGGCTTCACCTCCTCTAAAATGTAGAGAGCTTCAAGAGTTATCATGTACTGCTTTCATTTCCAAAGGGACTAAAGCTTTTATAGCCAAGAAATATTCCAATGATATATATTTCAATCAAATTTAACAATAGAGAAGTATATTTTGTAATCATTAGGGCATCCCAGCCGTCACCAAAATGAAAACAAAAGAAGTGTAACAGTAATTTACATCATACCAATTTTCTTTGGAAAATGTTATGATAACAACAAAGACTAAATGTTACTATTATTGTTATTATCATGCCCACATTCAAGATATAACACACTAAGAAAGTTTATGTAATTGGTCTGTATTATCCATATAGGCAGTGGTTGAGTCGTGGACCACAAAATATAAACTTTAAAAGTTTAACTGTGATGTGTTCTCCTACAACTAGATTATATTCTCTGCTCCTATGTGTCAACGTATCATTAGTTTTATACATGGTTTTGCTTCAATTGTCCTGATCATTTTGATCCAATGTTCCAAACCTTCCTCAAAGGACCACATGTTTCTTCTCAGAGCTGCTACGTTAATACTTTGAGTTCACTGAGTTTAGGGTTGTTAGATAAAATAACAGAAACCGGGTTACCTTTAAATTTCAGAATTACATATGAACAGTTTTTTGGTGGAACTATGACCCAAGCATTGGGTGGGCTATCCTTGCAATATTTGGACACACTTCACCTAAAATTTAACCCGAAATTCTAATTAATTAAATGTCACATGCTTCTGTTTGCCAAACCTGGCCACCCCTACTGAGACACACCAAATTTTGGTATCGCCTGCTTTAAGCCCACCACTTCTTCCCCCACATTGACCCTTGTGCTGGGTACATGACTTTAGTTGCAAAATGTTGTCTTGCCCTGGGGCAACTGCCATAGGTATATTAGGGATTATATTTTTCGATTATGGTGTTTCCTCAACTGCAGCAGGGATTCTCTTTCCCTTTGTGCACAAGAAGAACCAAGCAGCTGGGGAAGAGTATAGCAAGCGTCAGCTCTGTACAAACGTCCTGAACGGCACCATGCGTGCTCGCTTGCAGCGGTTGGTTTCATCCGGCCACGGTGCCAAATTAGCGCCTCCGCCTATAGCCTGCGGTTAGCTGGTCTGTTTGCCATCCGTTACTCCTGACAGGTTCACTACACTTGATTGAATATTTAATCAAAAGGGCATTTGATTGTACATAATTTTCATCAAGCTTAGAATGTTTTTCTCCCTACTGAGGGTGAGGGCAAACGGACCCATGATCAGTAATTCTCAACAACAGGCTGATATCCCTAAGGGCCCGATTCATGTTAAAAATCTAGAGAGATTGAAACTCAAGAACATGTCCTGAACCTTTCTTCTGGTGTGAACGGTTTTTTTTACCAGCCTAGAAACAGTAAACACAACCAAGAAACTGACATCGTGCTGCCCATTTATTTATCACCCTGTGGCTTATAATGCATTTTTACCTATGTTTTTTTTTTTTAAATTCATAAAACGCTCCTAGTGAATTAGGTCAGTAGGACTCCATCCACAGCAGAGTTAATTTTATTCCTTAAACTAAGAAGTTCACGCTCTCCCGGGATTGCTCGCGTTCTATGGTGGTATTCGCTTGGAAAAGGCAACCGCTGCTGAGCAAATAAGATGAAAAAAGCACTGTTACACTTGTCAGCTCGAGGACAGTTCTAACATGAAAAGCACATATTGACTTTTACTCTCTGTTAGTGCATTAGAATGAACGTGACACAGTGTTTCTTACGTTACATTTACCCTTGTGTAGGCTTACATGAAATTAGTTGCAGAATGTTAGAGAGTAATAGGGGCAAAATTCTGCAGAGATCGCATGTTTCAAGACTTTCTTTTTTGTTTAGAACAGTTTCAGGATTCACAGCAAAGTTGAACGGAAAGTACAGGGAGTTCCCCTGTATCTCCTGCCCCGACACACGCACAGCCTCCTCCATGACCAGCATCGCTCACCGGATGGGACGTTCGCTGCAGTTGCACCTGCAGTGACACATCATGATCACCTTGAATCCAGAACTTACCTTAGGGTTCGCTTTTGCTGTTGTATATTCGATGGGTTCAGACAAAACGTATAATGATATGTAAATAAATATCCTTATAACATACAGGGTGCTTTTTCCACCCTAAAAATTCTCTGTTCTCTGCCTATTCATCCCTCCCTGATACCCAACCCCTGGTTAGCACTGATCTTTTTACTGATTCCATAGTTTTGCCTTTTCCAGTACGTCATATAGTTGAAAGGTATGTCAGGTAACCTTTTCAAAGTGGCTTCTATCACGTAGGAATATGCATTTAAAGATTCTTCCATGCAGGGGCACCTGGGTGGCTCAGTTGGTTAAGTGTCTGCCTTCAGCTCAGGCTCCGATCCCAGGGTCCTAGGATTGAGCCCCGCATTGGCTTAGCGGGGAGTCTGCTTCTCCCTCTCCCTCTGCCATTCCCCCTACTTGTGCTCTCTCTCTCAAATAAATAAATAAAATCTTTATAAAAAAGATTCTTCCATGTGTCTAATGGCTTAATAGCTCATTTGCTGTTTAGCACTGAATAATAGTCCATTGTTGGTATGTACGATAATTTATTTATCCATTCACCTACTGAAGGATGTTTTTGTTGGTTCTACATTTTGGCAATTATGAATAAAGCTGCTATAAACATCTATGTCATATTTTTATGCAGATATAAATTTTCAGCTCCTTAGGTAAATACCAGGAAGCATGATTGTGGGGTCATATGAAAAGAGTATGTTTGGTTTTGCAGGAAACCATCAAACTGTCTTCCAGAGTGGCTGTGCCATTTTGCAGCCCCGCCAGCAATGAATGCGAATTTCTGTCACTCCACATCCTCACCAGCATTTAGTGTTGTCAGTGTTCCGGATTTTGAACATTCTAATAGGTGCGTAGTGGTATCTCATTATTCTTTTAATTTGCATTTCCCCAATGACATAATGTGAAGCATCTTTTCATATGCTACTTGCCATCTATCTATCTTCCTTGGTGAAGGGTCTGTTTATGTTGGCTCACTTTTAGTCAGGTTGTTTATCATCTTATTGTTGAGTTTTAAGAGTTCTTTGTATATTTTGGGTGACAGTTCTTAGTAAGATGTGTTTTTTGTCAATGCTTTCTCCCAGTCTGTGGTTTGTTTTCTCATTCTCTTGATGTTGTCTTTTCTGGCTCATAGGCAGCCATTTTCTCCATATAAACTCATATGGGGCAAGAGAGCTCTCTCGGGTTGCTCTTATATAAGGACACGAATCGCATTCGTGAAGGCACTGCTCTCACGAACTAATCACTTCCCCAAAGCCCCACCTCCCAGTCATATTTAGCATTAGGGTTTGAGATAAACTGTAGAATATCATGGGTATTGCCATTCTTTCTTAAAAGGTGTTAAGTACCCCAACCTGTCATTCTCCAATCATACCAGCTAAAGTTCTAATAGTTCTTCCAGTGTCTGCCCATAGCCGTCATGCATTTCTTCTTTTTTATGCTCAATGTAAGTGTATATCTCTATAACTATTGCTTGGAAGGAGTTGGAATGTCCTGCCCACTCAGTACTAGTCAGTGTAGTGAACCTGAGACTTATGGCCAGATTAACTAGAAAGTCCTCCCACCCAAAGGGGAGACAGCAACAGCTGGAGCATTAGCTGGGCAGCAGTCCTTTAAACTCCTTTGGGGCTATTTAAACTGTAAGTGTCTCCTCAATATCTCCTGACTAATAGTCAATACATTGAAAGACCATTTATTGGCAGGTTGACCATCCAGTTTGATCAGCATGTTTCCACTGATTCCCATGGTCTTCCTACAAATCCCATTAATCAGCTCCCAATCACATCAACAGAAAGCCATGTCTTTGTCACCATCCTATCTAACGTTAATTACACTAAAAGAACTTGCTATTTTAATGAATTCTGTAGTGAAGTTTTGGTAAAAGAATCTTTCTAATCTGTCACTTTGAGTACACCTGCTTTTTTTTCTTGCCTGTATCAGGGATGCATAAACTTGAAATATCTCTGTAGATGTTCTTAAAGATCATCTTCCTGAGTTGAAAGAATACATTTCAAAACTTTGAGAATTATGTCACATTAAGTGCATCTTATCACATTGACTTATTGAAAAGAAAATGGTGTAAATCTCTTGGTCTTGCCATACGTCTGAAAAGCGAGGTACATTTGGAGCTATTATCAATATTATCATAAGTAGTATATTGTTCTTAACAGAATGGGTGAATATGATGACAGCCAAATCAATGTCCTATTTTGAAGGTGCTGACTGCTGAAAAGAACATGGGTGAGTTCTTCCCTCAGAGTGGGAACACTTTGTGAAAGATGGCGCACGCAGAGCAGTATGAGGTGCTAAGAAGTGTGAGGAGAGGACAGAAATGTAATTTTCAGCTCATCATTTGTCCACTGCTGCTTTGGGATACAATCTCTGTTTCTCCCTTTTCAGCTTGCTTTCCCAAATGAGACTTGGGTCTTTCAGGATGTGGCTCATCCAAAATGAGTCAGTCGTCTTCTCTTGAAGTGGTTGTGTGAGTAAGGAAAAAGTGCAGGAACAAGATGTTACCAAGATCATTTCCTTTCATCGTCTTTGGCTCCCTTTGCTATAATGTTCTGCTATTGGCAGATGATTGCAGATCTGTTACAAATGTTTGTGCTTTAGTTGAATGTGATCTGGGGTATTCAGTGTCTCCTTTGTGAAATCACTGTCTGATATGTGTGCCCCTTACTTCCAGTTCATAACACTCAAGAGGAGAAAATCACAGAAACTGCCCACTTTTCCCATTTATTTTGTGAAGTTGTGTTCAAGCAGGACGTGAGATTGGCTGGGGGAAAACAAGGACTTCCAAAGATCTGCTTTCAGTCTTTTCTATATGAACATATCATCATTTGAAATAAAAAGAGATCGAATTAAAAATATGGTTCTCTAAGAGTACTGAAGAGCCGGGGCGGCTAGTTGTCTTTATAGACAAGAAATAGCATTATATTGTTTTGTTGGTTCCTAAAGTGCGGTCTACCTGCAAAGAGCAGTCGGCAGCAATAGACAGGTATGAATGATGCTTACATTCAAAGCAAGGTCAGATGAGGACATTGTGATCCTCCTGGGGCCCTTTCAAACTATGAATCCACCTACCTCGAAGGTCCTATTATTGGTGCTTGAAGCTGTGAGCCATTGTCGTAGATGAGGGGTCGTGAATAATATATCAAGTAATGTTATACTTGAAAACATGGAAGTCTGTTGTGAAGAAGGTACAATTTGAATTAGGGGTTCTCAAATTACCAGTTTGGTGGTGGGCTTCGGGGTCAGGGAACTCATGTCAGAATCACCCAGGAATTTCCTTTAACATTGCAAAAGTCCAGTCTTGACAATAAGCTTTTGAATCAGAATACCTGAAGGTGAACCTCATCATGTTTATTTTCAGATATACATCTCTTAAAAATTATTTATTCAATTTGAGAAAAACCATGAAATTCACCTAAAGAGTCATGTGTTAGAAATATAATGACCATCTGCTTCAACCAATGGTGAGCCGGGAAAACTAAGGACAGGTATAACTCTAGATGAAACATATTAAACTTCTCAAAGTTTCTAGGAACTAATAAGATGGGAAGGAAGCCCCAAAGGATGTGAAGAAGATGGGAGTCACAGCGGTAAAATGAGAACTCAAAGGAATTTTGCCAAGGGCATTGGCCCGTGGGTGGAGGGTTTGGGTGGCTTAGTTGGCTGAAGGTGGTGGGTGAAAGCTCGAGTCTTATGCAAGAGAGAAAGCTGATAAATAGCATTCCCACTTCCATGTGACATCCCTGAGGCAAACTGGAATTGAATTACCCCCATTTATAGGTTTTTGAGCACTGTTTTGTGTGCTCTGGAAAGTCTTGGAACACTTCAAACTTGAACATGGCTTAGGATTGTCCTGAAATAATATCCCTAGGGAACCAATAATAGCAAATTCAAAATACAAAGTACTTTCATTGTGAGCCTCACGTTATTTCCACAAATATTTCTTTCGTGATTTTGTCCAACACAGTAAAAAAATAACTAGGCACGTAAGCAATCTTTGAATGAAAATCAGCAAAAATAAATAGATTTCTAAAGAGCGTGTTAAGAAAAATTAAATGTGAGTTTAAATATATATAAAGTGAAAATTCTAAAAGGAGACAATGCAGATTAAATAAATTTCAAATGAAAGAGTAAGAAGGAATGCAAAACTCTAATGAAAACTCCATAGAGGAGTTTAAAAACTTAGACATGGCTGAAAAAAGAATTAGTGAGACATAAGTTAGATCAAAAGCAATTTCCCAGGGAGGAAAGGAAAAGAGAAAATAATGAAGACTTAAGGAAGCTAGGATGGGGGACATACAGACAAAAGAATATCTAATATTATCTTCGTGAAAGTCCGAGGGTGACTAAAAGAGAAGATGGGAACTCCTCTCTGAAGCCAGTGGGAAAGAGTCTACTTCAGATTGATGAAATTTGATATGATATGGTAATAGCTCTGGGTGAAAAAAAAAAAACATTAAGAAGAAGGTGGCAAATAGATGGGTAACTCTAAATTAATTCAACTACATGAAATAACACTTTGTGGTACTTAACAAATATTGAATTAAAATACACACCCCAGGGGCACCTGGGTGACTCAGTCAGTTGAGCGTTCTACTTCAGTTTGGCTCAGGTCATGATCACAAGGTCCTGGGATTGAGCCCTGGGTCGTCGGCTCCGTGCTCAGAGAGAAGTCTGCTTGAGATTCTCTCTCCCTCTCTCTCTGCCCCTTAACCTGTTCAGGCTCTAAATAAATAAATGAATGAATAAACAAACAAACAAACAGATGAAATCTTTTAAAAATAAATAAATAAAATACACAGTACCAGTAGTATGTACGTTAGAAGGAGATAAATGGGATTACTGTTTTCAGTTTCTAGTATTGTCTGGGGCGAAGGTACAGTAATGGTGAATATTAAAGTTTGATGTCAAACAGCAGTCTATAGTTTATGTAATGGAAACAAGAACGTATAACTTTCAAACAAGAGAGTGAGTAAGTGCAAATATAATATATTTTTTTAAGACATAAAAGAAGGCGAGGGAGGAGAGAGACAAGATCTACAAAACAAGTGGCATATACTGGCTTTAGAAAACTTACTATAAATTATTTATGAGTGATCTCTCTAAAACACAAGGATAGAGAGAGGCTAGAAGTAAAACAGTGAAACAAGACATGCCAAGAAAATGCTAAGCAAGAAAGCTAGTGTAGATATATTGCTATCTGATAAAATTGGCTTAAAGGCAAAAAGATTACTGGACATAAAAATATGTCACTACATTGCGAAAAAGTATACATCTTCACCAGAAATATAAAGCAGTTTTAATACTGTATTCTTCTAATCATATCGTCTCAAAATATATAAAGTAAAAATTTATAAAACAACAAGGGAAAAATAAACCACTCCTAAATCGTGGTTGGAAATATTAACATACCTTCAAACTGAGAAAACCAGTGGAGAGAAGCCTTCAGTGAGAACACAGATATTTGAAACAATAAAATTAGCAAATTTGATCATTGGAACGGACATATATGGAAAACTACCACGACGGCAGAACGTGTGTATTTTTCTAACACACGTGAAATATACATAAATACCCACACGGTACGAAGTCCTGAATGGCAGCATATTACTGGGGGACCTTCGTAACAAGGCTGCATCTCAGGTGATAGAGAAGAGAAAGAAGTACCACTTTTTAAGCTTTTGTAGTGATGATATCAGAGGTGAACTGTTTAATATCAAAACATTTGTTGTCTTGGGGAAGCCTGATGTGATTATAACGTCGTTCCACTTCACAGATGGAGTACATTCCTGAGTAGGCGTGACCTGTGCCTCAAGCACAGTTGGACGCCATGTTGCTGGGGATCTTGCGGTTATTCTCCTAGCATGGAATGTGAACATAGGCACACACACACATACATCTACATCCTCACTAGTGGACATCACATATTATAATGTTATCGTCTTATCTCAGATGCCTGTTAGGAGCAGACGTTTTCACTAGCTTTCTTTTCACACAATTTTAATGATTACAACACTGGATTACTCTCTCAGGTCACTCATCATCCAAGGAATGATCTTGCATGACAGATTCTTTGCAAACATCACTCTCAATACTTTTTATGTTTAAATTATGGCTACGGATCATTATGCCCTTATAACATTTCCACTGGCGTTTCTCATTGGAGACTCTGATAGCGTCTGGCCCATCCACGAGTCCTGCGTAGAAGTCAGTAAGGGCCTGCCAACGAGGTTAGGGTATGAATCGTGTTCACAGATGGTTGGGAGCACATTTTCAATTACAGAAAGCAAGGAACTCATGAACAGAGAAGGTATAAATAAAAGGTTACTGGAAACAGTGATCTTATTCAGAAATTGTTGCTTGTAACAATGGTGTGAACACACAAATATGAATAACATAGAAAGATAATAATTCAAGCAAAAGCCTTTCCCCCCCCTTGAAGCATACTCTTTTAATCTCTTTTGGAATTTGAAAGTGACATTTTCCTCTAGGAAATTTCTAAAGAATTTGAAGTATTTTCCTCCCGAAAGAGATTTCTTCCTTAGGATGTATAGTTTTTCCCTTTCTAAGGAATGTTGGTAGTAGTTTCTACTTTGAGTTAAATCAGTTTAGGCCAGTACTCACCTGCTTCCTCCCTCCCACTCCCCCCCCGCTTCTCTTTTTTCTTTCATTACGTGTCAAGTCTAACCATTATAAACTTTATAGTCACTTGATTCATTGCTATAGTTTGATCCAAATGTTCCTGTGCTCAAGAGTAAACCCCTGCTTTCCATTCATGGAAACCACCCTTCTGTACAGGTAGAGAAAAGGGAAGCTGGGGATTGAGTAGCCTTTGGCTTTAGTACTGGAAACAGCTGCGGGATTTTCAAAGATAATGCCACAGAAGAATGCCGTCCTTCAATTTGTCTCCGAGATAATGCTTCCAGGAAGCTCTGACCAAGCATGCCAACTTCTCTGAGTCAGTAATAGTCTCTCATTTTGCAAAACTCAGCCTTTTAAGAAACTTTGCAGGTTGAAGATTTGTAAAGAGGTGACATGAGAGAGAGCAGGGGCTAAGGAAAGAGAGCAGAGGGTTCTACCTCAGAACATTAGGGTTTGAACTCTGTCTTGTGGATTATATGGATTTGGGGTAACCACTAGCATCAATGCACCTCAATTTTTAAAATTTATTTTAAAATTATTTTGAAAAATAGTAAAAACCTACAGAAGAATAATCTAAGAGACCATGTGTAGAGGCACTGTATAAAGAGGCAGTGGAAATTTTTATGAGAATATTCTGGGTGATCAATTCTTCTTTCCTGTTAGTCAATCTTTCTTGGTGCTCACTGCTGTCATTGTTCTTTGTACAGACATCTAATGCTGCTTCTGTCTTTTGATAAAAACAGGGATAATGCTTTCTATCGCAAAGGGCCTCTGTGTTGATTAAATAGGGAACAAAGTAAAACTCTGCTCCATGAGCCTGGCCTGAGGCCAGTGATCGGCGAGGTCGAGGAACCGTGAGTGCTGCTGCCTCCTGGGGCTACTGTTACGCTCACCACGACACTTACATTTTGTTATTTACGCATCTCAGTTTCCGTGTTTTGCTCTTTGAGGACGGACACTGTGTATCATTCAGGAGCGCTGGTGAACCTTATTTTGAGCTCTTGAGCAAATCTCAATATTTACAGTTATGGCTTATGGATTATTGTGTCCTAAGCAACAATAACCTTCCCTCGGAGGAAGCAAGATTGCTGGGACAGAATGCAGAGGATATAGTAATTGGCAGGTGCCAGATTTGCGGACTGTACCCAAGCCACATGGCCCATCTCCAGGTAGCACGCAGTTCAAGATGTTCGATATTTTAGCCACACAGGAGAAGCGGGGGGCGGGGTGATAGAGCCCAGTGCTTAATTGTTTTCACACCCTCATTTGAATGCAAGCTGAGTTTCAAAGATAGACATCCTTTCATATCAACAAAGGACAGATTTCACTGACAAAAATGAATGCTAAAACCACCACCTTCAAGAATCATTGCATTGCAAATGCTTCTTTGATGCCCGATTCTGTTTTCTATCAGCTGTGAACATTTACACAAGCATGGGGGCCACGATATAATGTTCTGGCAGAATGCTATCTATCATCTCCTCCAAGGACGAGATGCCAGTGAACACAGTAGAGTCTACTTTAAGCTGCATACAGAGGTCAAATTAGTCAGACTGCCTTTGGAAGCAAGTTTTAGTGAGAACGTTCTTATTAAATGTTGATATACAGACAGAATGTAACCACAGAGATATTTTAGTTTGACTATAAATCACTGCTATGAAGCCAATCCGACCTAAAATTCTAGGATTTCATACTAGTCCTATCAGGTAAAAAGTTAATAAAATGCTTTAATAGCAAGTTTAATAAGCATATCAACACTAAATTTTAAGGTGGTGTTATTCATTTGCTTGTGTTATGAAAAGCTCAGAAGTGAGCTCACACGTGCATACACATGAATTTTAATTTTTTATTATGCCAGAATGATTCATTTGCTGCCAAAGAATTTATCTCATAAATAAAAAAAGAAAGGAAGAAAGAAAAGAAAGAATGAGGGAAGACAAAAAAAAGAAAAAAATTGCTTATAGAGTAAAATGAGAAAATGGAAGATATTACTCAAGTTTGAACATTATATAGTTTTAAATACAGTTTATTTTTTGAGCGAACGTCTGTATATGCCACAGAGACATATTCTGAAATGTACATATATCCAATGATGCATAAAGTGACCAAATGGAAGTATCAAGGCTCAAGAAACAGTGCTTCTGTTTTGCTCTATGTGTTAAAATGTTTTCCTTTTTGTTTAAAGATGAATGAACTGCTTCCGGATTATTTCAACTGTACATAATAATGTAAAACAACATAACATGGGCCATCATACTAGACTGTACTAACAGGGTCACATCTGTTATTAAGTATTGAACAATTAAGTCCATACAAATGACCAAGGAGACATTGTTTGGCCTACATAATTATAATTGATGTATTTATTGAGTACCATAATGTTTTATGAGCTATTGAGATGCTTTTGTAATTATGACCCCCCAAGTCCCCAAATCAGCCTGTGTTTTTAAAAATAAAATTTCTCGGGCACCTGGGTGGCTCAGTTGATTGAGAGTCTGCCTTTGGCTCAGGTCATGATTTCATGATCCTGGGATCAACCCCCACATCGGGCTCCCTGCTCAGTGGGAGTCTGCTTCATCCTCTCCCCTTGCTTGTGTGTGCTCTGTCTCAAATAAATAAATAAAATCTTTAAAAAAATAAATAAAAATAAAAATAAAAATAAGATTTCTTTTTTCCCACTGTCCTTAAAGATATACTCCAGGAGAATGGGTGTGAGACTCATAACATACATTTCTTTTTTTTTTTTTTAAAGATTTTAGTTATTTATTTGACAGAGATAGAGACAGCCAGCGAGAGAGGGAACACAAGCAGGGGGAGTGGGAGAGGAAGAAGCAGGCTCATAGCGGAGGAGCCTGATGTGGGGCTTGATCCCATAAAGCCGAGATCACGCCCTGAGCCGAAGGCAGACGCTCAACCGCTGTGCCACCCAGGTGCCCCATAACATACATTTCTAAAAAGCTAACCAGGTGATTATGGCTATCAACCTCAGTTTAAGGAATCATAGTTCAAATACAATAAACACTGTTTTTTATGTATGCAGTATTTTTCTGTTAGTATTGACGTCTTATATGGTTCCTCCAGGAGCAAGAATCTTCCAGGCACTTAGTGTCACCGGGTGTTATCCAAACCCTTTCTAAATTTTTCCAATCTTCGCTCAGAGAAAAAAATGATACCAACAAAGTACAGCTGATTCTCACTTCACAGATTCTGTGTTTGTGAAATCGTCTCCTTGAGAATATTTCTTTGTAGCCCCCAAATCAATGCTGGTGGTGCTTTTATGGTCATTCGTTGGCATGTACAGAGCGGGGTAAAAAATTCAAGTCACCCGACATGCACATTCCCAGCTGCACAAGCTACACCCTCCTCTTGCTTCAGCTCTTAAGCTGTAAACACATGTCCTTTCCTGGGTTTATTTAGTGTTACTTTTTCTCATGCTGGTGCTTTTGGTTGGTGATATGCACTTAAAATGGCACCCAAATGTTCTGCTGAGGCATTGTCTCATGTCCCCAAGCTCGAGAAGCCTGAGGGTCACTTCCAGAGAAAATGCGTGTGTTGGATAAGCTTGCCTCAGGCATGAGTTATAGTGCTTTTCCTCAGGAGTTCAACCTTAGTGAATCAACAGTGTCTATTAAAAATGTGTTTTGAAACAGAAACATATGTAAAACAAGTTTATAGTTTGATCTATAGAGAAAAATGTGAGCACAAACTCTCAGGAACCTAACCCTACATTTCCCCTGGGAGCAATGGTTTGGGGTTCATGAATTCAGTGTGCGTAATGACTTTAATGAGAGCCAACTGTATATGTCAAATAAATTTACCTCACATTTTAAATTAATATAAATATAATTGAATGGCTTGTTGGTGATTCTTAAAGACTCTTCAGAATTTAAAAAACACAGTCCACTGAGAAATTTATATAAAACTATAATCTGCACTTGAATAAATGTGTGTTTTCAACTGTAGCAATTGTGCATATATTACTTTAAATTCATCTTATTTATATAAGAACAGTATTTTATATTTATAACTAGAGTAATAATAACTGTTACTATTGAGTGGTAACAATATTTGTTTAAAAATTGCTAAGTGTTCAGGATAGTGTATAACAATATCATAGATTTTTCCATCTAATCTTTGCAACGATCGTGGACATTATTATTAATCCCATTGTGCAAGTGAGCACATAAGACAAAGAGGTTTGGAGACTTGGCCCAGGCACACTGCTAGTGAAAGACAGGTCTAGTATCATATATGCATTATCTATAAATACATACATGTACTAAGTAGATTAAACACATATTGGAATACTTACTTGTTTGATGCCTGTCACAGGAGAATGGAATCCCAATGAAAGAGGATCTCTAATTTTCCTTGTTATGTTGGCTTCCTTGGGGTCTTGGGTAAGGCCTGGCAGACAAACAGTATAGAATCACACTCATGGGGCACCTGGGTGGTTCAGTCATTAAGCGTCTGCCTTCGGCTCAGGGCGTGATCCCTCCGCTGGGAGCCTGCTTCTTCCTCTCCCACTCCCCCTGCTTGTGTTCCCTCTCTCTCTATCTCTGTCAAATAAAACCTTAAAAAATAAAAATAAACCTACTGATTTAAAAAAAAAAAAAGAATCACACTAATACTTGGCTGTATGTTGCATGGAAAGCAGAGTTTCAGCCCATAATAAATGCTCGCTGTTACATCTCATTGTCACAAAGATAAACAAATCCTAAGAGTATTATACAATGAGAAGAGTGTTGAGCACTCTCTCTGGCAATAAATAGCATTGTCAATGCTGGAATCAATCTCTGAATCAATCAATCATGTATTTGATCTATAAAATGGGAAACTGTTATATGTCCGTCACCTTATCTGTCATTCACCTCTATTGGGATCCTTTATGAATCCCAAATGATACACTGTTTGTGAAAGCAATTTCAAAGGCTCAGAGGCATGGATTTTCCTCTTCTACCTCCTCCTCTAATAGTGTCTATCATCTTGTCATTGCTTTGTTCAACATTTAGAGTTTAATGATTCCTTTTCTGAATTAAATTCAAATATAATTCTGTATATGTCAGGTTTTTTTACTGGTCTGGCCTGAATTTATAAGATTTGAACCATTTTGAAGAAATACCATTAAAATAAAAAAGAGGACTTTCAGCAATTTGTATTTTATGTTTCCTCTGGGTTAATTTTAGCCTAATTTTTGATTACTTATCCCTCAAAGCACATCTGAATTTAGTGCTAATTACCTCTTTGATCAACCATCTCAAGAAGAGATTGAGATTTTCCTAACAGAGGACATCCCTGCATCACAATGAAATCATTAGCAATGAAAAGCAGTGATATTTTATTGTTCTGTAAGTGACAATCAATGAAGTAAAATTTTGAAAAAAGATTTTAAAAAATTTCTTTACAAATCTAACTTGAATTCATGCAATGGCACTTAAAATTCTGGCTTCATACTCCCCCAAAGCAGATAGTTTCTCTTTTCAAATGGCTGGTAGGAAAATTTAAGAGCTACATTTTAGATTAGAGCAATTTATTTCATTTTTATGATGTGATACATTTTAATGCTTAATAAGCTCAATGAGAAAAGAGTCTTCTGTGAAGCATTTACTCAATAAATATTGATGTGGTTTGATTTATAACACTGTGCCCTGTCAGCTCTTTATGTTTTAGGTAAACAAATTTAAAATGCTTAAAGAATTACAGAATGCTAAAGAATTTCACTTCTAAGAGTATGCTTGCTGTAGTCCATAGACCGGTTGGCTTATAAACAACAGAAATTTATTTCTCACAGTGCTGGAGGCTGGCAGTCTAACACCAAGGAGCCAACAGATCTGATGTCTGATGAGGGCTGAAGTCCTGGTTCATAGACACACTCTTCTCCGTGTCCTCACAGGGCAGGGGGAGCAAGGGAGCTCTCTGGGGTCTCTTTTTAAAGGACACTAATTCCCTCATGACCTAATCATGTCTCAAAGGCCTCACTTCCTAATACCATCACATTGGGGGGTAGGCTTGGACATATGTATTTTGGAGGGGATACAAACATCCAGTCTATAGCAATGCAGAATGCTTAATTGTCTTGTTTTCATTTTAATTTATATATCATTTGGTAGATAACACTTATTTATTATCATTATTCTGCTCCTCACGTTGTTTTTGCTGTGTGACTAGGGAGGTACTTACTGGATTTGAAAATATTTTCCTGTCTCAGCCCAAAAGTCCTTATCCTTCATTATGTCACTGGTCAAACACAAATCCTAAAGTGGGGATTTTGGGGGGAGGGGGCTCCATGCGCTGGCTGTGGTGGTGGCGGTGGTCCATCTCACACACCGTCTTCTTATATCCGATGTGAGACTTTCAGACGTACTTCTTGATTTACTTGTATGTTTCCTCTCTTCGACCATGGCTCATCCAGTCTTCCCATTTGCTGATGTAACCATCAGGTTGCACTTCCATTTAGCCTGTCTTTGGGGGGCTAGCCATGGCAGTTCTGGTCACTTCTCTTCATGTAGCAATGATGCTACACCTGGCTCGTTAGAGCGTTCTCAGTCAGCACACAGATATTCTTCCATCTAACTCTGTAGAATTCGATGTTTATCAATTTCAATCCAGTTGGGTGACCTGAATTCAGTCATTCTATAGATTAATGCTGGTAGGTAGTGACGGGTTAAGCAAACATAGCTCATACCTTCCTGTAACTCATGCTCTGCTCATTTTCTGGATCTTGTCGTTGCCTAATCCTCTGTTAGTTACATAATATTAATCTAAAGTATACAGCTCTCCAACTCCACCCTCCCATTTTTCTCATTCTCCCACTTCACTTTTAGTACGTTAAAAAAATATTTCATTGAGGTATGAGAAATTCAAATCTTCCCTTTTCTCCTAGTCCATAACCCTTTTTATGGATGGGTGAGGGAGTGTCGGAAGCTATAGCATGGAAAGTGAGAAGTCATTCCTCTTACTGTAGAAAATACCAGTGACAAAACCAAGTTGCTCAGAGAAAAGGTGTACAGAAGTCAAGGGACGCACGCTCTTCCTCCCTGTGCTGCTTCTTTTGCGGCTCGTCTTCTGCTTTTGCTTTGACTGCTTCTGTTAGCTAGCTAGAATTTGTGGAGGGTACTGGGGGCCTGATATTTATCTTAGAACTAATGGATATCTTCACATTCGATTTTCCAAAATGGTCATCATTAAAGTGCGTTCCCTGGACCAACCAGCAGCAATATCACCTGGGAACTTGCTAGACACACAGATCTTGGGCTCCAACGAAGTCCTACTGATGAAGAAACTCCAGGAGTGAGGCCCAACAATACGTGTTTTCTCACCACTGAGGAAATTCAGATGCACACATTGAACTTTGAGACCCACTGGATTACAAGATCATCAAGTTCCATTCTAGTTCTGAGATATTTTGGTTCATTGAAGATAGATGTAAATGACAAAGAGTGTAATATATTATTGAGGTTTTTAAAATGTTGTATCTATCATATTCTGCAATATCTCTGGAATAGCTCTTAATTACATCACAGAATGTGCAATCCCAGGAAACTCCAGCAAGAAACAGCTTCATTTTGCTCTTAGAGCTTTCGAAACCACTTAGCCTGATTGTATTTTTACTTTCATGCAGCTGAGATATCATAAATGCTCACAATGCTGACCTTTAGTTGCACAGCCAGGACAGTATACATTTTATTTTAAACCCTAAAATGGTCTCTTAGATATCAGTTAAGGTTGTACTTTGGGGCCAGCAGTTTTAAGTAATTGAAAGAACTTCTTAGGTGTTTAATTAGGGTTTTTAAACATAGCATCTAGTTAAGATAATTCAAAGGAAAAATGGACTCTAATTAAATTTTAGAATGCCCAGCTAAAATAATTTTTTCACAGGTAGCTTGCTTAAAGTAGGGAAATTCGATCTTGGTGAATCTCATTAAAATGATGAAGATAAAATCTATTTTCCTAACTTAAGAAAAAAAAAATTGAAAGTGTTTTTATTAAGCAGATTTTCCAAGCAGATTTTTACATAGGGAAATGAGACGACTGAAAAAAATAATATTTCTTATTGTTAGACATTTTGGAATTGTGATCAAGTTTTTTTTAGACTCATATTTCTGAATTTGCTTGTACCTAAAATTAAGTGAGATACAATAAAAATGTACAGGCTATTCCCCCCTCCCGCCAACCCTGATCTTTGTCTTGATTAAGACTGGGAAATGCTAGAATTGGGAAAGAGTGTTTTCTGAACAAAACTACAGAGCAGAAAATGGGCTATTTGTAGTTACCACTCACTGTCTTGTATTATAACTGAAATAATCTCACCTTTAATAATTAGGAATCTGGAGAGGAAAACAATTCCAGGATTTTAGAAAGATTAGTATCAAATTAAATGCATTAATTAATTAGCATTAGTGACAGTCAATAATTTAACTAATACCATGGAGTTATGTTGGCAGATCTCTAAGAAAATATGTTTATATACCTTATGACTTATTATAAAATTATTAATGTATCAGGACTTTGACAGTATAAAGAGTTAAAATATCCTCATGAAGTAATT
Organism: Ursus americanus; assembly: GCF_024610735.1. Lineage (NCBI taxonomy): Eukaryota > Metazoa > Chordata > Mammalia > Carnivora > Ursidae > Ursus > Ursus americanus. The sequence goes on from NC_142145.1 coordinate 5,155,708, forward strand.
AGCATAAGTGGAGCATATTCTCGCTTATATTTTAAGAGAGCATTTATTTTATTTTTTATTTTTTTAAGATTTTATTTATTTATTTGACAGAGATAGAGACAGCCAGCGAGAGAGGGAACACAAGCAGGGGGAGTGGGAGAGGAAGAAGCAGGCTCATAGCGGAGGAGCCTGATGTGGGGCTTGATCCCATAACGCTGGGATCATGCCCTGAGCCGAAAGCAGACGCTCAACCGCTATGCCACCCAGGCGCCCCTTAAGAGAGCATTTAAAGACTTAGAAAAACAATGTCACAAAGCTTGGGCATCCGAACGAAGCCACATATGACTTCACAACAAGCTCTGTCTTCCTAACGCTTCACGCGGAGCCTTAAGTGGCCATGACCAATTTGAAATCTGATTAGAGCCTTTGGCAATGACACTTGTCTGGTATCTCACTGGCCCTTGGCCCTTTGGACTTCAGGACTTCCTCCACTCCCGAAGGTTTTTTCCATTTTAAGTGCAATTTTTGTATGTCGCTCGGCCCAGCTGCAAACACTGTGTCTCGCCAAGGGGTAAATTGAGACCCTCAGATCTGACGTGCTCATCTCTCGTGGGTCATGATGTGGGAAAAGTCCAAGAAATTTCCATTGTGAAAAGCTGACGGCACAGGACTTGAGGTCAAGCCATGTTTGCTCAATGAATATGTCACTGCCCACACAATAAGGACTGAGAGGTCCCAACCTCTTACCTGGAAAGACAGCTGACACCTGGCAAGGAACCTTGCTCACTGGTGAGACAGCCTTCCTTGCTGGCTCACCCAGCACTGTTACGGCCAAGCGTCAAAAGGAGGATGTGATTCTGAAGGCGCATGGCCATGGCCCCTCCGTCACAGAGCTCCCCCCAGATAAATGAGAGCACATCTTTTTATGCAGAGGCTACTGGATCAGAACTTTGGGCCTTGTTGTAACTTTGATTTGCTGTGGAGGTTTTTCCACTTCTTCACTTGTGTTAAGAGAATTCGTAATCGTTGGTTGAAGCACTTTAGTGATGACTGCTTTAAAACCTAGTCAGTGACGCTAGCATCTGATGTCTTTCTGACACTGGCGTCAGTTGTCTTTTCTACTTCGTGTTGTGCTTTTCCTGGTTCTGGGTATGACGTTTGCTCTTTTCTTGTATTCTGGACATTCTGGGTGTGATGTTTCGGGGACTCTTGATCTATTTAAATCTGCTATTTAAGCAGCCAGTCACTTTATTCGGGGTTAGCTGTAGGTCTGGGCATACTTTTTAGGGTTCATATCCAGTATCGATTTCATTTTCAAAGGCCTTGCAATACCATTCTGCTATGCATTATTCCTCTGTTGGCCCTGAGGCTTCCATTTCAATCTCTGCAGGTGCATTGGGTGGGGGTATCCTGCATCATTTTTTGCTATGGGGTGGAGGGCCTGGGAATATCAGGCTACCTGATGCTGTGAGTGCTAACAGATGAGCCACCCATGCCGCTGAGTGTGGGACCAGTGGTTATGGGTCCCTGCTCAGGTTCTGCTGATGTTGACACTGTTGGGAGATCCAGCCACCACTGATCTAGGGGGGGAAGGGTGGTTCCTACCCACTGCTGCTGTGGCTGGTAGGGCCTACTGTACCCAATTGTGGATCAGATCTTCATTGCTCCACTAGGTTTTTGCTGGTCTCTCCTTTCCTGGTACTTTGTCAGGGAAAAAAAATCCAGATACATCTATACAAAGTTCTAGAAATAATAAGTCTAACCTTCAGTAATAGAAATCAGAATAATAGTTGTCCTGGGGTGAGGAGATAGGAATTAATTAGAAAGAGACATAAGGGAACTTTCTGGAATGATGGGAATGTTCTATCTCTTCATTAGAATGGTTATGTGAGTGCATCACTTGTCAAGACTCATAGAAATATATCTAAAAATGTGCATTCTATTATATGTCAATTATATCATATCTAAAAAGTGAGAAAAGTTTGTATTAGTCTGACAAATTGGCAAGGGTCAGATCTTGAATAGCTTAATAAGTGGGTGAATCAATCAGGCTATTCAGATTTTGTCCTTGTGGTGATGGAGATACACTGCAGTTTTCGAAGCTGAGTTGTGCTCCAGTAAATTATACATCTCAGGGAGGAAACTCCATGGAAACATAGAGGAGACTCACTGAACTCTAAGCAAAGCCCGCAGAAGAAATGTGAGAACCACAAGGAAGGAGGGGCCATGTGGACTGCGAAGGGCAAGGTGTTTGGATGATGTTGAATGGACTTGGTCATTCATCAGGTGTTTAAGATGGAGGCAAAGGAGGAGTTTGGATGGCTCCTAAGTTGTGTCCATGGGTTGGTTGGTAGATGCTGTCCTGTAGCGATGAGATGCAGCAGGCCGGGCAGGAACTCAGGTGATGAGGGGAGCACAGTGTTTCAGGGACATCAAAAACTCAGTAATCAAGACAAAGGCAGGATCAGAAGGGGGTGTGTTTGTATATGAAGATCATGCGTTTTGTATGGACACCTTGATTTTTCAAGTGTGAAGGACTGAGGCCAATGGCACAGAGAAATTTGGCTTTAAAGTTCCAAACAGCATTAATTCTTTCAGGGCATGACGGGGGATTCTAGACCAGCTGACTTTAACATTATGGGTTGACATTATATACAAAATTTTCCGAAGAAGTTTTTATTAGAATCTCAGTGTGGTTCACGACTCAACAGGTTAAGAATTACTAGAGCATAGTTTAGTGAAGCAGAGACAGGGTAAAGGAAATGGCACGTGAAGTTTTTTTTTGTTGTTTTGTTCTGTTTAGTAAAATAGGAAGCAGGGTCATTTGAAAGTGAACCAGTAAAGTGCCTTAGGGAGGCAGAAGACAATGGACAGTTTAGAACAGCTGCTGGGGAGAATAAGAGAAAGAGTCAACTCAAGATAATTAAAGAGGTTGGGGACTATCAGCGACGGCTCAGTTGACTAATTCCAAAAGCAAAAAGTTCTAAGAAAAGGTTTTGTGTACTGGCATCATGTTTGAATAAGTATGTATCTTCTCAATTGACCTCTGGGAGGTAAATAAGACTCATTCATACATGCAAGTTGATTTGTTTCCTAAAAATGCAGTCATATAATTTTATAGACATGACTTGTATTGGAATGATAAACCAAACAACGACTTTTTGTTATTTTTAGTAGTCACCATTTAGAAAATGGTGACATTAGAAGTCCTTAAACACTTGATAAAGCAAGCAATTTCTTTTAACTAAACGCTTCCCCAATCCTACAAATGTCACCGATCAAAGTCGGCACTGTTAGGGATTTATACTGAACGTAAGTAGCACACGAAAGCAGGGAAGATTCTGGAGCCATAAAACCATAATCTTCTCTTAAAGTACGGGATCCCATTGCTTTGTTAGGGCTGAGAGGTATAGTTTTGCTAGCAAGTAGATAAAGGCATCAGAAGGAAGGTGACAAAGGATAACGAGTCAGGGTATTTTTCATAAGCAGAAAGAAGGAATGCTTTGCTTTGTACTAGACACTCCAACATCTAAGGAAGTTTGTGAAATAATAAAGTAACTACGTTCCACTTCCATCAAACGCAAGTGACGCACTGTCTTTTCAAGTGTCAAGTGATCTCCCCACAAAAGGAATATATATGTTGCTAATATTTTGCAGCTGTTTATTGAGCGCCTGATATCTCCCAGCTTCTAGTGGTAACAAAACGCATTTATGTGGAGAATAAAGTGTGATGCTATAATTAGGCAGGAGCATTACCTGAGTAACAAGAAATAAATGTAGAGAAGATAATATCACAATAGCTACGCATGGAGTCAAAAGCAAAAGATCCCATTTCCGCCACTCCCCAGCTCCTGGCAAGCCCTATCCTTAAAAACATTCTCAATCGCAATTCCTTGTGAAAAGCTTTCCCTGATTTCCTCAGCGGGCCTGGGTTCTTTCTTGTCTACAGTTCTACGTGACTTCCTCTGCAGTTATAGCACTTAACACGTTTTGCGCTGGATTACTAGTAAGTGTGCTGTTCTTCACAACATTAAAAGCAAAGAAGTGGGGCTCTCTCGTTCTCCTGGGTCTTCCAATGCAGGATATAACATGCGGTCCAGCCTGACAGTCAATATCACAAGGAGAGGTTTGGTAGTGGGAACAGATTCACACTGTTCTCTCTTCTCCAGGCTCATTTAACTAACCAAGGACCACCAGCAAGCATAATCACCAACCACATTCCCTTCCTCTCCTCCGCCTTCTCTGCCTCCTTAGCCGTGTTTGGGTGAACACCCTTTGAGAGACGTGCATAAAAAGATAGTAGAAAAGCCCTATTTTCATCAGTTAGGTAATATATTATATTAAAAACAGTAAACTTTGGGAGCAATCCCACCTCCCAAACCTTGTACAAATATATCTTCTGACCAATTCTATCCTATCCAACACAATCTCTCTAAGCTTTAGATCTCCCACTGGAAAAATGTAGACATGTGGTGAGTTTAAATGAGACAATTAAGCATTTAATTCACTGGCTGCCTTCGAGTTAAATGTGTAATAAATTTATTTCTTCTTACTAATATTGTTATCAAATAATCTATGTACCCATTTTAAGGGAAATGGCCTCACTGACATCCAGCATAACTATTTTTTGATTGTCATATTAATTAAATATGTGTTAATATAAAAAGAGAACAAACTCCCCACAATCATAAAACAGAATACATTTACAAAAACAGTAAGACCAAAAAATTAAATTAACAAAATGTATTTAATGTAAGAGATGCTGAAATAAATTTTCTCTTCAAAAAATGAATCTGGGCTCAGTGCCACGTTCTCTGTGTGATGACTGAGCTCTACCACTTATCTCTCCACGAACTTCAGAGGGAGGCATCAGCACACCATGCCATGACATTACTTGACTTTCGGTTGGCTTAGATCAATCATGGTACAGTTCTTGTCTCCTTACAAGATGATGCAAAGAATTCGTAAACATAAATGGAATCAAGACAATAAAAACATCTGATCAAATTTGAATACAGAGTAGTCATTCAGATCATCAACATAGTATTATGCTATATTCATTGTTCTTATTTGATAATTTGCTTTTTCACTAATCAGTACATTTTTGAAATATGTTGTTCTATTACAGATCAAATTCATTTATTTCAACAAGCACACGTTTTTTATAATCCTTCCCTATTAATGAAAGTTTAAGTGATTCCAAAACTCTTCCCATTTAAAATGGTGCAGTGAATACCCGTGTGTATGTCTCTTTGTGTTAACAACCAGGTGCAGAGCATTCCATACTTACATTCAGGCTCATACTCACATTCTCTCTCTCTCTTATCTCTCATTCTCTATTTCTGTCTTTACCTCTATCTCTTATTACTTCCAGTTTACCCACATGTAACGCACATATATGCACGCACATACACCAAACGTTAGGTCACTGCTTTATAAAATAAAAATCATATTATATGTACTTCTCTGCATTTTATTTTTATTTTTTGTTATTTGTTTTGTTTTTATTTCTAATTGTGGCAAAGACACATAACAAAATTTACCATGCCAACCATTTTTAAGTGTACAGTTCAGTAGTGTTAAGTGTATTTACATTGTTATGCAACAGATCTCCAGAGGTTTTTCACCTTGCAAAAGTACAACTCTATGCCCACTCCTTAAATAATAAGTCCTCATTTCCTTCTTCTTCCAGCCCCTGGTAATCATTCCACTTTCTGATTCTATAAATTTGACTACTTTAGATAGCTCATGTAATGGAATCATATAGAAAGCCGACAACTAAATCCTTACATATATGGTCAAATCATCTTTAATAAGGGTGCCAAGGCCATTCAATGGGGAAAGTCTCTTCAGTAAATGGTCTTGATGATAGGCTGGTGATGGGTAGTAAGGAGGGCACGTATTGCATGGTGCACTGGGTGTTATACGCAACTAATGTAGCATCGAACTTTCCATCAAAAAACAGGAATGTACTGTGTGGTGACTAACATAATATAATAAAAAAACATTATTTAAAAAAAAGAACAAATGGTCTTGAGGAAACTAGATAGCATTATGCAAAACAATAAAGTTGTACCCAAGCCTCACGCCACATAAAAAATTAACTAAATCAAAGACCTAAACATGAGACCTGAATCCATGAAACTCTTGGAAGGAAACACAGGGAAAAGCCTCATGACATTGGTTTAGGAACGATTTCTTGGATAGGACATCAAAAGCACAGGCAACAAAAGCAAAAATAGATCAATGGGACATCACTTAGAAACTTCTGTGTGTAAAAGGACACACTCAACACAATGATAAGGCAACCTACAGAATGGGAGAAAATATTTGAAAATCACATGTCTGAATAGGGGTTAAGATCCCAAATATGTGAAGAAATACAACTCAACAATAAAAAAATCCAAATAACCCTATTCAAAAATGGGCAAAGGACTTGAATAGATATTTCTCCAAAGATGATATACAGATGGCCAATAATAATATGAAAAGATGCCTGTCATCACTAGTTTTAAGGAAATGGAAACCACTCTGAGATACCACCTCACACCTTAGAATGGTTATTATCTAGGAAAAAAGAGCATGAGTGAGGATCTGGATAAATTGGGACACCGGTTTGCTGCTGGTGGGGGAATTTAAATTGGTGCAGCCGAAATGAAAATCAATATGGCTTTTCCTCAGAAATTCAAAAATAGAATTACCATAGGATTCAGCAACTCCACCTCTGGGTATATGTCAAAGATAATTGAAAGCATAGTCTTTAGGAGATATTTGCACCCCCATGTTCACAAGAGCCAAGCAGTGGAAGCAACCTAAGTGTTTATCAACAGATGAATGGATAAACAAAATGTACATACGTACATGAAATATTTTTCAGCCTTAAAAAGTGAGGAAATCCTGTCACATGCTACAACACAGATAAAACTTGGGGACATACTGCACTTTAATTTTAAACTCAACAATAAATTGAGGCAATCCTTTCAAATCAGTATCCATCTCACATACTATTTCCTGTGGCTGCATATTTTTATATTTTTCATGGTATGGCTGTTGCTTAGTTTATTCAAACATTCTTCATTTGTTTCCAGTTTAGTGCGCTATAAAAATGTTGCCATGAATATTCTTTTAAATATATCTCTACATATTTGCCACATTTTATTATTAATTTCTATATGTGTGGGGCTATAAGACACAGCATATAGCCAGTACTATTCTTATAGTTTAGTGTGGGGTTATTTTGGGGTGGGGGGGTGTAAATATATAGATATTTTTCTAATTGTTCTAGTTTTTCCACAGATATTATAACATACTCTCTATTTTCAATGAACATTCCTTATATACGTATTAGGATGATGGTTTATTTCATCTGTTCTTTACATTTTTGTGTCTAATAGAATGGATTGAGATATATTGAAATATCCCAGTATGATTTTATTTTTTCAAGTTTTCTTTGAATTTTTAGTAATTTGCTTTTTAAAATGTCATTTGTCTTTGTAGTGTTTTTAATCCTGAACTAATATTCGTTTTGCATTTCTGCCAGTCATCTCCCCCTTTTTGTTTTAGCAAGCAATTACCCATTCTTTTTTTTTTTAATATTTTATTTATTTATTCAATTAGACAAAGAGAAAGAGAGCAAGTGGTGGGAGGGGCAGAAGGAGAGGGAGAGAATCTCAAGCAGACTCTTTGCTGAGCATGAAGCCTGACCCAGGACTTGATCTCATGACCTTGAGAGCTCATCCATAGCTGAAATCAAGAGTCAGACACTTGGGGCGCCTGGGTGGCACAGCGGTTAAGCGTCTGCCTTCGGCTCAGGGCGTGATCCCGGCGTGATGGGATCGAGCCCCACATCAGGCTCCTCCGCTATGAGCCTGCTTCTTTCTCTCCCACTCCCCCTGCTTGTGTTCCCTCTCTCGCTGGCTGTCTCTATCTCTGTCTAATAAATAAATAAAATCTTAAAAAAAAAAAAAAGAGTCAGACACTTAACCAACTGAGACACCCAGGCACCCCTGCCCATTCCTTTATATTCTACTTTGTAAAATATATTTTAGTATGGTTCTTATAAATTCATTTTAATAGCATTTAGCCCATTCCCATTTACAAAGCCCTGATATATTCTATTCCTCTTGTCTTATGTATGTTTACTATTTGTCATTCCCTCTTTCATCTCTGCAGTATATCTGTTGAATTTATCAAGTCACTATGTTTTCTCTTGTGAGCCTTTTTGAAAGACAATTATATAGATGGATGGATGGATGTATATATACACCTATATATACACATATACATACATATTTCCACAATTTGTGAAATGCTTGAAAACATTAATAACAAATGATAAATGATTTAAAGTACTGTTGCTTTTAAAAAACACAAATATGATCATAAAATAATTAAGATTTTGTGTACCTGAAAACACACTCAACTGGTACTTAGGCAGGAAGCAATTTCTCATTGTAGGGATTTCATATTCTCTGAACCAATTCTAGTGAATGTGGTAGGAACAGTAGCTTGACTGTGTAATTATAAGGTATCTTGGTTTCCTCTGTAAACTTACATCAGAGACCTGTCTTTACTGTGAATAACCACTTGGATGGAAAGTAAGTCCCTTGATGAAAGTGCCCTTTAATGAACTGTGTTTGCAATTTTCTAAATGACAGCCATGAGGCCAGAACATAATTACAACTCCTCCCTAAATAATGGGAATATTTTCACTAATCAGGCCGGAATGCTATTATGTATTAATGTCATTACTAAGAAAAACTTAAGAATAGTTTAATTAAAAGTTGAATGTGTTTGAGGCTAGAAAGACCATCACTGAATCCAGCTGTTTGTCATTCTTTGTAATCAACTTTCTTTGCATTAAATGGCAAGAGTAATGTGTTCAGATCAGGAGTTGCATTACCATGCACTGTGGTAAAGGGAGGAAGAGCAGCTGCTTCCTCTTCCTCATGCTACAAATACATTTTTTTGCAAAATCACTAAAAGTGCTAGCCCTTCTGGTCCATTTGATTGCAGACTGTATACTCTAAATCGATTATGTTGGCTGAACCTCCCGAGCCAAGTTGAATGCATAGAGTTAGTGGTATTATCACTGAAGGTCATCTCCACACAGCCTTTTGAATTATTTACTATTCCATTTATTAAATGTGTAACTGGGAAAATCAGTTAACTATATATATATATACACACAGATATATATATATAACTTGAGATACAGTTATAGATATATAATTTTATTAAACTTCAGATATATTATATATATATATATATATATATATATATATATATATATATATATACACACACACACACACACACACACACACACAAATATGTATGTGTGTGTGTTTGTGTGTGTGTATCCTGCCAATTTTAAACAGGATATAATAGGTAGGAGGTAGCAGCAAGTCATCACTGGTGTATCAACAAAATAAAGAAAATTATAAAATTATAGCTTTTGAAGATACCAGAGCGCTGTGATCAAAGATAAGATGCATTTAAATTCCAAAGTGTGAGCAGTCATTCTTAGGTGAGCTGACACCACTGATTATTTTCTCACCTGAGAAGATTTTCTGGGTCAGGGCATGAACAGAATATTTTACATGCCATAAATAGAAGGAGTCCAGCAAAAGAAAATTGGCAACAACAACAAAATAGAGGAAATTTCCACATGGGCTCCATGACAGTTTAGAATCTAGAGGAACAGGATTACAATTACACTATACCTCTTGTCAGTAACCATGCAAGCCAAAAAGAGCGTCTAGTGAAATATTTAAAGTGTAAAAAGAAAATAAATGTATCAACCTAGAATTCTACATCCAGTGAAATTATCCTTCAGAAGGAAGGAAAAAATAAAGACTTTCTCAGATGAATTTAGATGAAGGAATTCATGACCAGCAGAAATGCTCTCTGGGAAACATTAAAAATGCTTCAGGCTGAAGGAAAATAATATCGGTCAGAAACTTGTGTCTACATAAAGGAATAGTGTTGGAGAAGGGATACATGAAGGTAAAATAAAATATTTTATTTTTCTTGTTCTTTTTTTAAAATATTTTTTTATTTATTTGTCAGAGAGAGAGCAAGAAAGCACAAGCAGGGGGACAGCAGGCAAAGGGAGAGGCAGGCTCCCCGCTGAGCATGGAGCCTAATGCGGGACTTGATCCCAGGACCCTGGGATCATGACCTGAGCCAAAGGCAGATGCTTAACTGACTGAGCCACACAGGCATCCCTTTCTTGTTCTTAATGAATCTAATAAATAACTGTTCAGAGTAATAATAGTGACAACATATTGGGTGCTTACACCAAATGGATGAGTGAAATGAATGACAGCAGTGTTGTAAGATATGGGAGGAAGAATTAGAAGTACTCCATTATAAGATAGCTGTACTACCTATAAAGTATCCTTTAAAAGTTGATTCAGATTAGTTTAGATTACTTGGGTCACTCTAGTGGAACCACTAAATATTTTTTTTTAAAGTGGTATAATTGGTACACTATGAGAAGAGAGAAAAATGCAATCATATGAAATGCTTAACGAAGACCAGAAAAGGCAGAAAAAGGGAAAAAAGAAATAAAGAACATTTGCAACAAATGGAGAACATTTATAGACATGGTAGATATTAATCCAACTATATCAATAATCACTTTAAATATGAATGGCTTAAACACACCAATTAATGACAGAGATTCTCAGAATGGTTGAAAATATACTCAACTCCTTATTGTCTACAAGAAACTCACTTCACACATGAAGATGTAAATAGATTCAGGGTAAAGGGATGGAGAAAGAAACACTATGCCACAATTAATTAGAAGGAAGCTAAGTAGCTGTATTAAGTTCTGACAAAGCAGATTTCAGGACAAGGAAAACATTAGGGATGAAGAAGGCACCATACAATGACCAAGGGGTCAAAACATCAAGAAGAGAAAATATTCCTTAATATGAATCTATCTGATAATAGAGTGCCAAAGTAGCTGAGGCAAAACAGAGAGAGGTGAAAGGATGCACAGAAAATCCACCAATATTGTTGGAAATTTCATCCATCTCTTCCTCAGTAATTGATAGAGCAGGCAGAGAACACATGAAGGGAGGTTAATGCATACTGCTTTCTGAAAAAAGCCAGTTTGCAAGGGCTTCCTACTGTCTGATTCCAATTTTCTGACTTTGTGGAAATGCCAAAACTCTAGAGACCATAAAAATATCAGGATTTCCAGAGGGTTGGGGGGAATGCGGTGGAGTGGAAGGAATGGGTGGAGAAGAATGGAGGATTAGGGAATTTGTGAACAGTGAAGCTATTCTGTGTGGTACCGCATTTTTGGACACAAGAGATTATTCATTTGTCAGAGCCCAAAATTTATATTGGAGACACAAAACTAATGTGAATGACTGGATTATAATGGTAGCTTTATGCATTTCATAAGAGGGAAAATGTCGAGATTCTTCCATGCAGTTGGAAATGAGGCAAACTAGATTTCCCTCTGAGTGTTCAGTCATCAAAATGAGATCAGAGCAGACATATACAGAATGACTCTAAAAAGAAAGAACAGTTCCCAGGTTATGGAAATATCGAGAGATCTTAATCATCCCAAGAAAGGAAATACTAACAAAAAGAGGGAACATTTTCCCACAGTTCAGCTCCAGAAGCCTAAGAAAGCCAAGAGAGGCACTGAGAAATAAATGGCATCACTCAGGAGGAAAAGCAACTTATCAGGGAAGATGGAGTGTTGGCCGATGGTTTTGCTATGTACAGTTGCACTGAACAGACAAATTATGTGTCAATGTATGCACAGTCCTTCACAGCATAGTGCTTTTAAGTGATGTTATCTGTTAAAAAAAGTGGGGTTCTGAAATACAATTGTTCTCCGTTCTTTCTCTTCACTAGCATTGAAATTAATTATTTAAATTGAAATGGTTAGAAGCTCTATATTTAATAAAAAGTAAAAAAGCTCTATATTTAATTTAGAAAGATAGATGAATTATCAGCACTTAAATAATTTATTAATATGCATGAATTAATTAGCCCTCTACAGTTATATACTATATTCAATTTCTTAAAAAATATCTGTATTTTCCAATAAAATGAAAGAAAAATTTAGGCCTATAAGCAGTAGTGTGCTGAAACGTTTAACAACAGGTTCCCCTCCTCCCCTGCAGAAAGCTCCTATATGTAGCATTGCCAATTTGTGTCGTGTAAGTACTCTCACCACGTGTGGTTTCAGCCATGTGTACATCTGATCTGGGGGGGAGGTCCATGCTATCTGGTGTCCGCACACGCCTAGAAGCGGCATACTTTGATTTTGTGGTTTTCCTTGCCTGTGTTATTAGTTGCCCCTGGACCCTTGTTAAATGACTCTTGGAGGGCCAGTTTTTCCCATGGCAAAAAAAGCATGAGTATCTGGAATCTCTCAATACATCTGGGATTTCTAAGAAAATCAGCAGTAAGTGAATGTTTAAATGTCATTGAAACAGTGAAGAGCTTCATCCATTCCCCTAGAGGCAGTAGGTGTGAGAGGAAGGAGGTGGAAGTGTCCATTTTCCCATGCATCATTAGTTTGTGAAGGAGCATTCTAGGTTTAGATTCAGAGAACCTCATCCAGATATTTCACTTTGGACTAAAATACTAAAACATCTGCTTTTTTCTCTCATCATGTTTTGAAAGGAAGGATAATGTGGTTGTATGCCGGAAGTAGAAGGGGGGAGCTGGCAGGATCATGTAACAGCCATGAATGTTTCATAATCAGGTCTAACCCCCCAATCCTTCCCCTCTCTGTGCATCCTCAGACCCAGGAGGAACTAGCAGGCTCACTCTTATTACGAGAGAGCTAGCAGGTGGCCACGCAGCATCTAAACTAACACACAAGCAAGCCTTCTGTTTCGCACTCTAATTCTTGTGTCCTAGTGTGTCCCCAGCGTTTGCACAGTGATCCGTTGCAGAACTAAAACAGTAAAAATGGAGGAATTTTGAACTTACATCAGCAAAGTATCTCAAAATGTCACCTTTTTACTAATTAGAGACACAAACACACTTAAGTAATGCTTTTAATTTGAAAAAAGGTAGAAAATGCAGAAAAATAGAAATATGGAACTATCAGTCATATTCAGAATTAGTAACTAAAACAGTGGCATATATGCTTCCATCTTTTGTTTAAGTACCTTACCCATCTATCTAATATCTAACTCACTCCTCCCTTTCTTCTTCCCTTCCTTCCCTCCTCCCTTCCTTCCCTCCTCCCTCCCTCCCTTCCTTCCCTCCTCCCTCCCTTCCTCCCTCCTTTCCTTCCTTCCCCCTTTCCTTCCTTCCTTCCTTCCTTCCTTCCTTCCTTCCTTCCTTCCTTCCTTCCTCCCTCCCTCCCTCCCTCCCTCCCTCCCCCCCTTCCTCCCTTCCTTCCCTCTCCCTTTCCTTCCCTCCTCCCTTCCTTCTTTCCTCCCTTCCTCCCTCTCTCCCTCTGTCTCTCCCTCCCTCCCCCCTCCTTTTCTATCATCTCTATATGTACACATGTATCTAAAATTTCATTTGAATTTTCTCCATTCTTCAAATAGTCAGTCCTAACAGTGATTTTATATATATTTCATATATAGATTTGGATCTCCTTTTACAATATTTTGGTGTTATTTTTTTTCATCTGTCACTTGGAGATAGCTTATGCATTTTATTTGTTCACTAATTGATACTGTATTTGTTGCCTTTATCTAACTGATTAGTTACTGTCTTTATTGAGGGGGTTTATATACTTACCCTTATTATAAACATATTTGAATTGATTTTTGTCATCTTATATATTTCTCTTTTCTATTTACTAAATATCTTGTTAGTTTCAACTTTTCTCTTTTGTAAGCTTCAGATGGATTGATGCTATGCTTTTATGTTTATTTTATTTTATTTTTTTGCTTTTGTCATTAACTTTTTTAGTGGTTTGCGAATTACTTCTATTATTTTTGAGGTCACTCTTAAATGTTTAATACGTATCTCAAATTTTAGTTTTTATTGCAAGTGCTAAAACAAATTGTCATCTCCAGCCTCTTTCCAAATAAGACAGAACTCTTACTTTTTAGCATCTCTGTATATCTCATCTTCCATCTCCCAATAGAGTTTTGTATAGAAACTTAGCTTAGCTTGTTTCTAAATATATACTGATACATACAGTTATAGATGGGCAGTGAGATCCTAGATAGATAGATAGATAGATAGATAGATAGATAGATAGATGATAGAAGATACAAATGGATAGTAAAACACAGATGTCTTCAAGATTCTGGTGTTGCTGATAAGAATTCTGATATCCATCTCACTCCAACTTTTTGGTGGTCAACCTGCTTTTTCCCTCTCGTTGATATAAGTATTTTCTCTGTCTCCTGTGTGTCTGCTGTTGTATTACTGTTACTTTGGTTTGGCGTGTATGCTTGATGATTTTTTCCAAGATGAGGAAAATGACTTTCTGTTCTGAGAAACTCTGAGCAACTTCTTTCTTCAAAAGTTGCCTCTCCAGCCTCCTCTCTATTAGATACGGGTTAGAGCTAGCAGACTTAGCTTCCAAAGCTTCAATTTGCTTTTGAAAATTTTTCATCTCTTGTGTGTGTTTAGTTGCGTTCTCAGCGAAATCTTCCAGGCAGTAGTTCACAGTTCAGTTGCTCTCAGTTTTGTATTCAACATATACAGAGGTTTCTTTTGTTTAAGAAATATTTTTATTTATAAGAATTTAATCATTTCCTTTTCTTAGTTTTCTTTTATAATTCTTAACCTCCTCTTCTCTTGTTCATGGTTGGTAACCTGTTGTCTTGTTTTAAGGGCACTACTCCTGTTTCTCATGGAGGGTGTTAAGCACACTTCCTTTAAAAGCCTATCAAATTGCTCTGCTCCCTCTTTTCCTCTCTCATGTATCTTCCATTTGTGGAACATGTTGCTCTGCCTTTCACGGAGATTACTAAGAGCAAAGTTTTTTTTTTTTTTTTTTTTTTTTTAAAGATTTGAGAGAGAGAGTGAGCACGAGCAGGGAGGAGGGGCAGAGGAAGAGGGAGAAGCAGACTCCACATTGATCAGGGAGCCTGACATGGGGCTCCATACCAGGACCCCGAGATCATGACCTGAGCCCAAGGCAGACACTGAACCAACTGAGCCACCCAGGTGCCCAAGAGCAAAGGGTTTTGATGTGATGATTTTTCAGTGGAAAGTTGCAGTGTCCCTCTCTGCGGTCATGCCCGTGGCTTGCCTACCAGGGCAGCTAAGCTTCCTGTCAGGTGGTTCCTGGCTCCCAAAATTCCAGTGCACCAGGAGGGATGGAACATAAACGGTGAGTCCACGTAAAGGACAGCTTAGAACTGGCGCAGTGTCACTTCTTCCACATTTGATTCATTAACCCAGGTACCACACAGCTTCGGATTCTATGTGGGAGGGGCTGCACCAGTGTGTGAAGAATGGTTCTCTTTGAAGGGACTCTTCCGAGCTCGGCTACTGAACAGGAGAGAACGAACTTGTCCCTGCTTGTTGGAATGCAGTTAGCCGTCCCACACACTGTTGCAATGGTGTCTTTTGTTTCTTCACTGAGTCCAATGATTGTTTCAATATATTAATGTACAAAACTCTGCAGCTTTGAACTTCCCAAGTAGAATTAATTAATACCTGCTTAACTCTCATCATGGAAAAAGAATTTTCACAATATATCTTTGAAAAGAAAATCATGTTATTTTATTTCACTTTTATTTTTATTTAAAGAAAAAGAAGTTGTGGCCCATATATACAATGGAATATTACTCAGCTATCAGAAAGAACGAGTTCTCAACATTTGCTGCAACATGGACGGCACTGGAGGAGATAATGCTAAGTGAAATAATTCAAGCAGAGAAAGACAATTATCATATGATTTCTCTCATCTATGGAACATAAGAACTAGGAAGATCGGTAGGGGAAGAAAGGGATAAAGAAAGGGGGAGTAATTAGAAGGGGGAATGAAGCATGAGAGACTATGGACTCTGAGAAACAAACTGAGGGCTTCAAAGGGGAGGGGGGTGGGGGAATGGGATAGGCTGGTGATGGGTAGTAAGGAGGGCACGTATTGCATGGTGCACTGGGTGTTATACGCAACTAATGAATCATTGAACATTCCATCGGAAACCGGGGATGTACTGTATGGTGACTAACATAATATAATAAAAAAACATTAAAATAAAAAGAAAAAGAAAAAGATCAAACCATGTATTTGTATCTGTAATTATAGAAATCAAATAGAGGGGAAAGAACACCATTTTTGAAGTTTAAAAATGTGGATTCTCATGCCAGATGTCCCAGATGTGATATTTAATAGATAACTTAATCTTTTGGCTCCTTGCTTTTTTCCAATTATGCATAAAAATGAAGGTTTCGTTCACTCTGAACATGTCTTTTGTCGCTAAAACTCCATTCAGAGGATTATTTATCATCCGACTGATAAATACAAACATCTAATTAAAATATTGTACACATTCTAGTGATCATAATCCTCAAAATATAGATAGGCCCAGGAAGAAAAAAGCCATATTTTTCTTTTATCATTTTTAATAATTTCTTTAAAGTCTCAATCTTTCTTCAGCCTCCTAGCATAAATCCAATTACATAGATGCACACCCCCCCCAGATGTCAAAAGAAGTCACCCTCAGATTATTTCTTTTAATTTTCTAAATACATCACATTTATTTAGAAAAAGCTTATACATCACTCCAGACTTTGGCTTAGTGGTGAACCTGAATTCAACCATGCACCCTGTTTTCTCATCAGAACCTTTTTAAGTTGGAAACGTATTTTTGTCAAACTGGAACATCACATGATAAAATGATAAAACTATAAGCTGCTATATTCAGTAAGCATGAATGATGATATTTGACTCAGAAGGTGCCCCAGATTTCTTTATTTCTACATGAGAAGGACCTTTGTCTAAATCGTACTCCACCCACTAGTTGTCCCTTCCCACCCGAGCTGGGGAACTCCATGACCATTTCTGTTGTTGTCAATCCCAGGGGACAGAACACTTGGAGATGATGCCATCAGAATGAAATGACTGAAGCAGAAACATTGGCATGTTGCTAGCATATGTTATAACTAAGCCAAGAAGACATTAAAGAAGAAAATGGACCATAGCTGCACAAATGGGAAAGGAGGACACTAGAAACACAGGACAGGGAGACGTTGACCTTAAAAGGATGAAATTTGAATAATAATGGAGAATTTCAGAATTTTGTGGGATTCATGCCAACAGTCCTGATACGTGAAAAAGATCAATTCAATACAGATGGTGCATGACACAGACAGCATCAGTCACTGAAAAGGGATTGTAATGTTATAAAGAGGAGGCTGTCTTAAAACAGCTCAGCTCAGAGACTTCTTTGGTTTTGTCTGGCAAATAGTCTCACCAATTTCTTAGTTAAGAGAGAGGCTGGGTATTAAGTCAGAGTAACACTAATTCCTCTTTTTGGATTCTTCCATGTATTATTTTGATTCAACCTCTAAAAAGCTGTATAGGGGTCTCCTCTGTAGTGATCATTCTTTTTTTTAAGATTTTATTTATTTATTTGACAGAGAGAGAGCGACAGCCAGCGAGAGAGGAAACACAAGCAAGGGGCGTGGGAGAGGAAGAAGCAGGCTCCCAGCAGAAGAGCCTGATGTGGGGCTTGATCCCACAACACCAGGATCACGCCCTGAGCCAAAGGCAGATGCTTAACGACTGAGCCACCCAGGTGCCCCTGTAGTGATCATTCTATATTAGTAGGTTTATTCTTATAAAAAAGATCATTAAAGGTAGGAACCTGCCATGGTGGGCCACTAATCTACAATGACTGTCACTGTTTGTTCCCAGAATTAATGAGCTAGGAGTTTGATCAGATGTGATCCAGTCTGATTGTATCACATGTGACATTCAGCTGGATATTTCTAGACTGTGAAATGATTCACAGTGTTTCTAACCACATATCTGTTTATAGGTCATTGTTTCTCAAAGTGCATCCCCTGGAGTTTTTGTGGAAAACACGGATCATTTGACCTAGCTTCAGAATTTTGAGATGCCAACTAAGGATTGAGAATAACGTTGTGTCAGTTTCTTGTCATATCCGTAGAGTAAGAACTTCATGAAGGTTATAAACAGCACATGTTTCTTTCATTCAAACCTTCTTCATATATCCTAAGGACATTTACTGAATATCACTATGTATTGGGTATTATGCTAGACGTAGCAAAGGGAAGGAAATGTGGAACCTCTCAGCACCTTTTCTCTGCTAAACCAGTACAAGTGAAAAATAAACGACAAATTATTGGCATTATGTGAAGTAGAATCATCCTCATCTGAGTGAGTGTTCTCTCTTTTGTCATCAATAATATTGTCAGGTCAATTTTGATTCAAAAATGGGCAATAGAGATTATTAAAAATAATGCACACACATTGTGTGCAACCATGGGGCAGGTGAGAACGTTTAGCTCTAGTGTCGACTTTGGAAAACGCTGTGTCAGCAAAGCAACAAGATGAGAATGCTCGGAAGGAAGAATGATTACAGAGGCGATCATAAACTTGAATAAATAATTTATCTAGAAATCACAGCATGTTTAGAAACCTGCCTGATTTTAAGTCTGAAATTGAGAGTTGCTCCTTGGATGGTAAACAAAACTGTTTTGTCAAATCAATTGTTAATTGGTTATACAATTTTTTCTATAGTCAGTGCTATTTCCCCAAATGGCAATTCTGAAACAAAATTTCAGAAATATGGCAATCTTAGATTTTTTAATATAAAAAATACAGGTAAAATATTAGCAGTTCATAAGCTACAAAGATCTTGGACTTCCTAAGCGGGCTGCAGAAAGTTCCTGGCCAGCAATGGTTTAAAAGATATCTCGGAGCCCCTTCTCATGATCAGTTTGGGTGCCTGGACATTGGGCCAAGTGCTGGGGTTAGGATACAATATGAAGGAAAATGTTGTACATTTCCTTAATAGAGATAGGAACATATGCTTATATTCATATCCATCAAAGAAAGAAGTAATCTCTGACAAAGTTCTTGCTACATATCTAAAAATTTAAAACAGTTACTGAGTCTCTGGGTGTTAAGAAATATTGCTACGTTCGTACATTGAGTTCTGTTATAAATAATTGCACATAGGGCTGAAAATAATTACAAAAAATTCTAAGAACTCTGGAAAAATTACTCAAACCTAATTTACTGATAAAAAGAGAGACATTTGACAGTTCTAAAATAGTTTTTCTTTTTTTTTAATTCCCAGCTAATTGTTTAGAATAGTCATGTTTCTTCTTTTTTAATTTTTTAAATTATTTTTTTATTACAGCCAGGTTATAGAATCCCTGTCAACAAGGTTATAACAAGGTTATGAATGTGGGAAAGGAAGAATATATATTCCTCTCAACATGGTACATACCTACGTTAGGTAGGATTAGGTAGGATTTCAGGGGTTTGTCATCAGCTGCCAAGGAGTTTGGAAATGGCTAAGCTGGGATATTTAAAAGAAAAAAAAACAACCCGAGAAGGAGGTCATCAGAGAGATAAGAATGCATTACCTCAGGGAAAAAGGTGAAAATTGAGAAGAAGGTAGTCTTCTTTGTTTTTCTCATTATCTCCCACCCCCTCCACCTCTAACACACGCCCAGGTAAACCTTTACACCGAGATAAGGGAAGGTGTTAGGATGGGGAATTATTGGGGAAGTTATAAGAATTTTAGATTTTATTACTTTTTTTGTGACAGTTTATGTCTCTCAGAGAGATTTAGTCTAGTATTTTAACAGACTTCAGTGCCGCAGGGTATGTCATAAGGCCAATAAACGCTACAAATATTCTCTGACTAAACAATTTGTTTTCATTTGTATTTCCCTAACACACTGGGGACATTGCTAGAGCGAAAGTAGAGGTTGGTCTCAGAGCCTTAAGGGTATATGCTGCATTTGGCTGGACACGTTTGGAGGAACACAGATTGGGCTAATGAAAGCCCTACTGAATGGATTGTACTATTTTCCTAAATGCAGCTTTACTCCTCCCACGGTTCCCTTTTTATTACAGAATCCCTTGTCTAAGCTGTGTCCATGTTATTCCCATTCATGCATGCATGCATGCATTCTTTCACCCATCCATCTGTTCGTTTAATAAATAATCATTTCCTTCTCACTCACCATCAAGCACCATGTTCAGAGGAGAGAGAGAGAAAGTGGTCCTCAAACAGATAGCATTCCAGCAGATCACGTAACTAGCAGAAAGGACATACAACCAGATAAGTAGATGACAGTATGCCGTGTATTCCAGTAAAAGAACTAACGTGTATCCCTTTTCGGTAGAGACATGTACTTATTGCTACTCAAAAGCCACTTCCCACCGTTCTTGGTGACATGACCCAAATTTCCTTTGGGGACCAACCTTCCCCACATCTGTTCATGTCGTTTGGGATTATTTTGACTCAAAATGATCTGAGGATCTAATTTTCTTTGGATCGCAATTAGTTCTACAATGGTCTTGTCAGTAAGGACACCCTGAGTCTCCAATGAGCATGCGCCCTTCAGGAAGAGCCTGGGGCAGTGAAGGCCATTTAAATACCCAGGGTGAACCACGCATGAGGAAACCAAGTTGTGACGTGCGTTCTGAGGGTGTCCGAGTCCTGGACCCAACAGTGCTTGAGAACATTGCCACCTTTCCAGTTATGGGAAGATTAAATGATCTTTAGGTTTTAAATGAGTTTTCTTTGGCATTTCTGTCACATACAAATGAATGATTTCCAAAACACATACGTAGATCATTTGCTAATTTACCGTAATCTGGCGTGCCCCGAGATGTGCCGCTGCACGAGCAATAGGTACTTTTCTGGGTCAAAAAGAGTGAAACGAGAAGTCATTGATTTCCATACCCAATCAGATTGTTTTGCCAGCTCACCTGAATGCCATTTGAAATATTGCTCCAACAACAATTTATACAGGCGATGTCCAGTTACTATGTATACAATTTTAAGAGGTGCTTAGAGATGTTGTAGGATTGACTCAGAAGGCTTGATTTGATCTGAAGCAAGAAATGGCCTCTGAAAGCTTTGTTGACTCAGAGTCTATTCAAGCCATTCCCCTCTGGCAGGGAGTCAACGAACGACTACGCAATGATTAAATGAAAGTACAAAGAACTCGGAGTAAGTCCTAGAGAATCAGAGAAAAGCAAATGTAGAAGGAGTCTTTGTTCTCTCATTTTCTTCTCTCTATGGATTAAGGAATCCCTGCCGTACGTTTTGCTAATGTCAACATAGGCAGAGGGTTTACAAATAAACCAGAAGAAAGATGGAACGTTATTATTACTTTCTTTGAGAGAAGAGGAATTATTTACCTGACTGTCTTTCTCTGCTGTGAATTTACTGGTCAGTAAATAACCAACACCATTTTCACTTCCGATTTCTAATATTCCGGTGACTTAAAACAAGATATGATTTAGATGTTTGATGAAATTTGAACAGAAACATAGTGATTTTTGTATTCCCAAGTGTATTCAGTAACCTCACTTGGACACATGAAATGTGTTGGAAGCCTACATGCTCGTGAATATATTTGCCAAAATGTCCTGCTCGGCACCTGTGACAGAGCAACTTCTGCCCATCCACTCACTCCTTCGGTCTGAGCCCCACTCTTACATGAGACACGAATATAAACATCAAATGGTACTCATGATGTCCCCACATGCCAAGAATGGTTTTTCAACTTATAGGGTCTTTGCTTTCAATATAATGGCACAACGTAAAATAGGAGAAGCCAGCATTAAATGATTTTTCTATGTAGATGAGCATTCTAATATTTTCCTAGTATCTTGAATTTGATTAATTATGCAGGAAGGCCAAGATAAATAGCCATGAGAGGTTCGTTTGAAGCTGATGTTCCACTTTGGACTGATTTGCTAATTAGTTAAGAAGCAGACTGTGTTGGGGCGCCTGGGTGGCACAGCGGTTAAGCGTCTGCCTTCGGCTCAGGACGTGATCCTGGCGTTATGGGATTGAGCCCCACATCAGGCTCCTCTGCTATGAGCCTGCTTCTTCCTCTCCCACTCCTCCTGCTTGTGTTCCCTCTCTCACTGGCTGTCTCTATCTCTGTCAAATAAATAAATAAAATCTTAAAAAAAAAAAAAAAAGAAGCAGACTGTGTTGACAATGCCCCTATTTCATGGGTGTACCTTGTCTGGCTCTCATTATTCTCATGACCATGAGTTTGACTAACAAATATCTTATCAGATGATTTTTTCTTTCAGGTACAATATAAGAATTTTGTATAACTTCAATTAAATTCCTACCAAACTCCATTTAAGAAACGTAGTAGTTTTATATCAACAGACCCCACTTTTAGTATTACCTTCATTGTTGGTAGTACTCTAAGACAAAGTAAAAGCTATATCTAGTTGCATATTCGTTGATTTTTTCTTTTGACTAAGCAGTCATTGTTCTTTTTCATTTATGGATTTGTCCTTATTATATCTGTCATATTATTTAAAAACACAGTAATAAACATTCTAGCTTATATAAGCTACTTGAGCCACCAACTTTTTTGGAGGATGCATCTTTGCCCAGCAGTTTGAAATGAACTACACAAAGAAAAGTATTGAAGATGAACAACATCACGTGCATTGACGATGACGATTACCGTATCTTTCAGGAGGCCCGTTAGGAGTGACGTTTGAGCATGAGGTGAACAGGAAGGAAGGAAGGAAGAAAGAAAGGAAGGAAAGAAGGAAGGAAGGAAGGAAGGAAGGAAGGAAGGAAGGAAGGACAGATGGATGGATGGAAAGGGTTTATTCTCCAGCCAGCATAGATTTCATTATAATTCCAAAAGAGTGACTGTTATTTTCCAGCATACTCCTATTACCTTTACCTTGGCAGTAAAAAGTTCTAGAAGAGAGGATGAAGGAAAAACAAAACCAATATGAACTTAGTATGAATAAATGTTGAGATGGGAGCTTTAGCCTTCTAGCCTACTGATAGAACCAGGGAATAATCTCTTGGGGAAATGGTATCAAATGCCGTTGTGAGAGACATCACTGCCAAGGTGAGAAATCGGTCCTGGGGCGCCTGGGTGGCTCAGTCGTTAAGCGTCTGCCTTCGGCTCAGGGCATGATCCCATGTCCTGGGATCGAGCCCCGCATCAGGCTCCTCCATTGGGAGCCCGCTTCTTCCTCTCCCACTCCTCCTGCTTGTGTTCCCTCTCTCGCTGTCTGTTTCTCTTTCTGTCAAATAAAAAAATAAAATCTTAAAAAAAAAGAAAGAAATAGGTCCTAATTACACTGTGCATGCAGCCTATGGTACCAACTCCTGCCTCAGAGAACAAATGTTTCGCTCTACAGAAACTGTTTTAGTTACACTTGAGACTACATCATGGACATGTTGCTTGATGATTTTTTGAACATCTACAGGTGATTAAGTTGCACCCAGATTTAAAAATCCCAAGAAATAAATAATTTCCTTATGTGAACTCACTGTGAAGAGCTATAACGTCTTGTCGCATTTGGAAGGTGTTCTAAGGTTCCCCTGCCTACTCCTTTGAGCAATCCCAAGACGACTGCACAAAATATGTTGGAAAAGTAACACTCTCTATGGAATGACAGAGACGACTACACAGAATGACTCGGCTGGAGGCAGATGCAAAGGGCGAGAGGAGGAAGTTCACTTTTGAGAATGACTGCTCAGCCAGACGTAAGTTGCTCTTACGTTGCTACATGCCGCATTAAACCCTGGTCCACCTCTACCAGGTGCAACTTGTAGACCTTGCAACTGCAAGACCTACTGGGGAGTTCTTGTGCACCAATGTACTGCAATGCCTCTCTTCCTATGTTTACAACCTTCGTGGCTTTTCTTCTGTCTAAATATTAAATTATTTGGGTCAATGATAGCTACAAAATGGCAGAAATAAAGCCCATCTTTACACTTTAGTCAATCAACACAATGCTATCAAATACCAAACAAGAGCAAAGCCATGTGGGCTCAACAGAAACAAGACACTTCTAGAAGGCATTGTGGACTTGTCCAACCTTGACCTAAGGAACAGATTTTTTTTTAACATTTGTTGACATCTCTTCAAATTTTCCACAATTTTATGACCTGTTCTGAAGCTCCAAGCAGTTTTAATTACTTGACTGATTGCTCAAGTTTTGCTTGTGCTGTGGATAAGTTTGAAAAAATTAACCTTTCTAACATCAACTTAGAGTAATTAAGGAAGTGCTACAAAATTCTGCTTATAGAATTGTACACTAACGGCACTTAAGTGTACACGAACGACATTTAGATTTTATTCAGTGCTGGCAATTATGCATTTTCCTTGCTATTCCTGCATTCACAATGTCAAGCGGAATTTAACAGGATTTAAAAAATTGTTTTCACCCTTTTAACAATTCTAGGAAAACTTCACACATGATTTTTTATCCTTGTTTCTTATCTGCCTAGGTGCACGGGGGTATGCCAACTGAAGTTGCCCTTGGGTAACATTACAATTTCTGTGCATCCAAGCCAGTTCAGTAAAACATATGTTCCAACAGCTTTGTATGGTGACCTCATTTTTAGAACAACCTTGATTCTGTCCGTCCATGATCCAAGTCGTTGGCCTTTGTGCTTTTTTTGGTTCTCATAGCATATGAACGTTTGTAATGCGAAAACGAGAGAAGTTCTTATTTTTTGTTATTTGAGTAGAAATCTCCTCGCCATTCTGGTTTTGAGGTAGCCTGGTATTAAGAACAAAGTCGTTTTGTTTAATAT
The DNA here is from genome assembly GCF_024610735.1 of Ursus americanus. Classification (NCBI taxonomy): domain Eukaryota; kingdom Metazoa; phylum Chordata; class Mammalia; order Carnivora; family Ursidae; genus Ursus; species Ursus americanus. Next base: position 5,180,406 of record NC_142145.1, read on the forward strand.
CTGCAGCATGTTTGCCTTTCTGCTCATGTGCGGGGACTTTGATCTCATAGCTCTGCAGTGGTGACGGTCTCCAAATGTGGAAATGTCAATCAGAAATGGAATTCACCTTCCTCTCTATCACAATTAAAGTGCTAGAGGAAATGCTGACTTACAAATTGTGTTCATGCCAGCTTCTTTTATGTGTCTTCTAACCTGCTCCTTTCTGCAGGTAGATATATTTTCATTGAACAAAAATTCAGTGATTAAGATGAGGCTCAATCATCTACCCCAGCCTCCGTGTGTGCCCTGGAAAGAGTCATTCTTTACATGTTGAATTATAACCTTCCAAATCTTTTCAAACACATGTTTGAAAAATGAGAGCTATTTCTGTATCTGTCAATCACCTATCTATCTACCTACCTATGGGATTTGCCGTATTTTAATTTTTAAGTAGAAATGGTATTGTATTGCATCTTGCTTATTTTCACTCAACAAATAACATTTGGTAGAGATCTTTCCTATTTCCATGTATAGAATCTCATATATTTTAGATATGTCTACCCTCCTCTTGGCAGAAATTCACGTAATTCACGAATTTTTCTGCCTCAAACAATCATGCAATGTACGTCATTATAAACATCTTTTGTGTCTGTGTAAGTATTTTTTTCCCTAAACGAATACAAAATTTTGCAAGTTTTAGATCTTTGCGTGATATGTGAATAATGTTTTGTTTTGGGAAACTTAATAGTCTAGGAAAAACCTCTCGAAAAGATACGTAACATTTAAAAATTTCATCAGCATTTTCCACATCTTCACAACAAATTTTGATCTTCAAATTTCTTCACATTTCCAATCTGGAAGTTGAGAAATATCATGTCCCATTATTTACTTTGTATTTTACATTATTACTGAGATTGAGTATCTTTTTCTAGGTTTCTTAGTGACGTATTGTAGTAGCGAATCAATTATTCAATTCTTTTGCCTCTTTCTTTTACTACATTGCTTTTACATAAAGATATACAGAGTTTGGAAAGTATTTTGCATGTGAATTCTTTGATATTTATATGTAAATAATTTCTCCCAATCTGACATTTTACTTTTAAATTTATTTATAATATGTTTTATAGAGCAATTTTAAAATTTGAAACAGTAAACTATTATATTTTTTCTTTTGTGGATTTTATGTTTGTGTTTTGTTTTAGAAGGTCTGTAGCCTAAACTTATAAACATGCCAATATTTTCATATTTTTGTTTTGTGATCCCTTAAATCCGTCTGGGATGTTTTTATATGGAGTGATGAGTTACTCTAACCTTATATATTTACATACGAATAGACGATTGTATAAATGCCACATTTTTAGGATTGCCCCATTAATTTGAATGCCAGACTTTACCAACTTTGCTGAAAGGTTGGCCACACAAAAACTGACTACAATCTCTTTTGCACTTTGCTTCATTTTCTGTCGATGTTGGAAGGCTTATCCACTCACTTCCCTGGATTCCTCTGCCTTGAGATGGTCATGTGATTCAGTTCTTGCCAGGGAAGTGTTTGCAGACATTACTGAAAGGGGGTTTCCACAAAAAGTTTATCTCTGGATCCTAGTTGATCATGGAGCATTTTTTATTTTAGTCTATTTTTAATGCATTTTGGTAAAATATTATGTATGACTGTACATCTATGCTTATTACAAATACTGAATTGTAGGGATTTTATTTTTTCTTTTGCTCTCATTTTCTGGAACAATACCATGGTTATTTAGGTCTCAGGAAATGATTTGGGTATTTTTCCATTGTTTGCTCTTGAATACATTGTATAAGATGGGAATTATCTGTTCTTTGAACATTTGGCAGAACTTGTTCATAAACTATTTAGGTGTTACGTTTTAGGCTTTTCTTCAACTTCAAGGGTGGAATTTTTATTTAGAATGCATCCTTCAAATATCTTACGTAATAATGATTTCAAAATAGTTAAGTTGCTGATTTGACCATTTATACTTTGCTTGGTAATTTCCCAGATAAACAAAGAAGTAAAATGATAAGACAGACATAAATTTTATGGATTACCATCATTTGTAAAAGACATAGATACCATTATTTGAGTTTTTGCGTTTAAGTAACAAAGGGAGTCCCTTATTACAAAGTAGCATGTATTTTAAGAAAGTAATCTTAGAATATGTGACTTTAATTAGGAACTTATAATTAAAAAGCAGAATCAGTTGTATAAATACAAAGAAAAAACTGATGGTTGCCCGGGGGTGGTAAGGGATGGGAAAAATGGATGAAAGGGTGTGGGAGATCCAGGTTTCCAGTTATGAAATCAAGAAGTCTCAGGAAAAGGAGGCCCAGCATAAGGAACACAGTCAGTGATACTGTAATAGTGATGTTAACAGGGTAGATGGTAACTATACTGTGTGAACATAGCATGATGCAAAAACTTGTTGAATCACTAAGTCGTACCTCTGAAATGAATGTAACATTGTATGTCAATTACACAAATAAAAAAGTACAGATTCTAAATTTTATTTGTGACATTAGCACTGATATTAAAAATAAGACTGACTTAATGAGAATATTATTGAGAATGACAAAGAAAGAAAAATGTAAAATTCTAAAGAGTGTCATATTGTAGTGTTTCTTACGATTATAGACATTCTGTACAAATGTTTTTTTGAGTCAGTAATAGACAAAGGAAAAAGGGTATGAGAGACTACTATCATTTTTTTCTTTGTGAGACTTGTAGTACTATTTGACTTTAAGAATTATGTACCTATATTACTTTGATACAAATTTAAAAGTAAATCATAAAAATGAAGGGCCCCTGGGCCCTGGGTGGCTCAGTCAGTTAAGCATCTGCCTTGATCTCAGGTCATGATCCCAGGGTCCTGAGATCGAGTCCTGCTTTGGGCTCTCTGCTGCTCCCCCTGCTTGTGCACACACACTCTCTCTCTCTGTCAAATAAATAAATAAATATAAATAAAATCTTTAAAAATAAATAAATAAATAATAAAAATGAAAGCTAAAAGTGAGGAGTATGTACGGGAGGAATTTCACTAACTGTATAAAAGGCCTTGGAAAATGATTTTAAATTTCTTTAGTTGTTTTTAATTTTTTTGGCTAAGTTTTGACTATAGTTGACACACAACGCTACATTAGTTTGCAGTGTACAACTTAGTGATTTGACAGGTTTATACACAATGTTATGTTCACCGCACGTGTAGCTACCATCTGTCCCGTTACATCGTTATCACAACATCACTGACTGTATTCTCTGTGCTGTACCTCTTATGCCTGTGACTTATTCATTCCATCATTGGAAGCCTGTACCTCTCATTTCCCTTTCACTCATTTTGCCCATCCTCCCATCCAGTCCCCTATGGCAACCATCAGTTTGTTCTCTGTATTTATAGATATGATTCTGCTGTTTATTCATTGTTTTTTTCCCCCAGATTCCACATATGAGTGAAATCATATGGTATTTGGCTTTCTCAGTCTGACTAATTTTAAGAAGGCAACCTACTGAATGGGAGAAAATCTTTGCAAATGATATAACCAATAAGGGATTAATATCTGAAATATATAAAGAACTCACACAACTCAACACTAAAAATTAATCTGATTAAAAAATGGACAGAGGACATTTTTCTACAATAAACAGGAAAAAACCCCATATAGATGGTCGACAGACATGTGAAAAGATGCTTGAGGTCACAAATCATCAGGGAAATGCAAATCAAAACCACAATGAGATACCACTTTATATCTGTCAGAATGGCTAAAATAAAAAACACAAGAAATAACAAGTGTTGGCAAGAATGTAGAGAAAAAGGAACACCTGTGCACTGTTGGTGGGAATATAAATTGGTGCAGCCACTGTGGAAAACAGTATGGAGTTTCCTTAAAAATTAAAAATAGAATTACCATATCATCCAATAATTTCAGTACTGGGTATTTATCCAAAGAAAACTAAAACGCTAATTCTGGAAGAAATATGCACTCCTATGTTTATAGCAGCATTATTTACAACAGCCAAGATATGGAATCAACTGAAGTGTCCATCAGTAGATGAAGGGGTAAGGAGAGTGTGGTCACACGCACACACACACAACATACACACCCATACGCACATAAACTGGGGGGGGGGAGAGAAACAGACACAATGGAATATTACACAGACATAAAAAGATGAAATCTTGCCATTTATGAACACATAGAAGGACCTAGACGGTATTATGTCAAGTGAAATAAGTCAGACTGAGAAAGGAAAATTTTGTTTTTCCACAAGGAATGAATTTTGAAGCCATTTTTCATTTTAAACATTAAGAACTGAAAATAGTCAAAGCACTCAGGACTTCGCAGGGAAAGCATGATAAATTACTATAGTCCTCAAAAATTTCAACAGAAAAGCATTATCTTTCTGGACAGTACTAGATAGCACAGATTTTGGCTAAAATAAAACATATAATTAAATAAGAGGAACATAGACAAGAGACCTATTGTATTCTAAAAAAGTATACACCTATTTCTCTTCTGAAAAATACTGAGCGCAAAGATATATTTTATGCATATTTTATATTAAAGTAACAGACACATTCATGGTCCCAATGTTTAACCTGTTATAAACATTATTAATATGATCCTTAATAGCTTTTAAGTTAAAAAATTTTCCCCTTTTGAATATACTTCATGGTAATATTTCGTGTGACCTGACCTTTATGTGGAATTGTAAACCAGATATTTACACAGAATAAGTGATGAACATTCACTAAGCTGGGGGATTTTCTCAAATAGTAAATAAATATATTGCTGTGGACTGAATTGTGTTCCCCCCCCCAAATTCACATATTGAAGCTTTGCCCCCGTGATGTGATGGTATCTGGAGATGGAGTTTTCAGGCAGATACTCGGATCATGAGGGTGGGTTCCTCGTAAGGGGTTTGCTGCTCCCATAAGAAAACACCTAAGCCAGGATTCTCTGCCCTGTGAGGACACGGCAAGAAGGTACCTATCTAGGGGCGCCTGGGTGGCGCAGTCGTTAAGCGTCTGCCTTCGGCTCAGGGCGTGATCCCGGCGTTGTGGGATCGAGCCCCACGTCAGGCTCCTCCGCTATGAGCCTGCTTCTTCCTCTCCCACTCCCCCTGCTTGTGTTCCCTCTCTCACTGGCTGTCTTTCTCTGTCAAATAAACAGATAAAATTTAAAAAAAAAAAGAAAGAAGAAGAAGAAGGTACCTATCTACAGACCAGGAAGAGAGCTCGTACAGACACCGAATCTGATCTTGGCTCCTCGATCTTGGATTTCCTACTCTTCAGAACCATGAGAAATAAATGCCACAGACTCTTTAGTATTTCGTTAGAGCAGCCTAAGACGAGGAAGACAAAAATATTCTCACGAAACACCTCCCACATCTGCCAACACACACACCCCCCCCCCCACAGTGCGTGAGTGGAAAGTACCTCTAGCTTAATATAAATTTAAATTAGATAAATTTTACAGGCCAACATCCTGTTTTCCATGTCTGACAAACAATTGATTTCAATTAAATTATGATCATGATCAGAATTATTTTACAAAAGCTAACTCCAAGTCCATATTTAATTTTATAATCATTTAAAATAAAAAAGTCCCAATGTTTTTAAGTGTCCATACAGAAATATCAATATTGGACAATAATGATATAAATTACCTTAATGTTTTTAAATGGCCTCATATGTGTACAAATTTGCATATATGGCATACACATTTATAATAAATGTGATATGTATAAACAACAGGAGTCAAAGACATCATAAGTTTGCCTCCCCAAATGATTTGTTTGAAAGTGTTTAAAAATATCCAATAAAGATTTTGTATTGCTTTTTCTTTTTACTTTAAAAGATAGCAATAGCTTCTCATACTGAAAACATTTTTAGAAATTTAAATATTTTCTTTCTTTTCAATGTATCAAGTTTATTGTCTCTTCACCTTGTTTTGTTTTTAAACTGCAGGACTAACTTCATCATACCTGAAGAAAATAAAGGATGCAGAAAAATCAAGTTGCTTTTTTGAACTTTGCAGCACACCCACCTTTATATTTAATATATGATCATTGAATTACTTAATTAAAAATAATTAAAAAATAAAAGAAAGCAAGAAAGCTAGAAACTTATCTTACAATATTGCTTTGAAGTGACAACTTTTAAATTGAGTGGGAAATCTCAAATCTATGACCTTTTATTGACATTTATCACACGTCACATTCTATCAGAGTGTCTGGTTTTCTGTGAGGTAGATATTCTTCTTCTCAGACTTATTTTAAAATGGGGAAACATGCGGCTCAGAGAGGCTTATGATTATTTAAATAATAGATCTGAGTTTTCTAAATTAAAGCCTTCCTATTTTAAAGTCAGATTTTTTTACTTCCAAATCTACAAGGATTCTCAGAAAGGCTCATTAACTGCTTCAGGTCGCAGAAGTGGACGCTCGTCACAAGGGGAAAGCTCTTTGGGCACGTTTCCTTCAGAGTTACCTACGGAGAAAACTTGGCTACGTAGACCCTTGAAAACTTTCAAATAAAGGATGCTGTTTAAATGCATTTGAAAGGTTTAGGCTTCAAAACGGAAAGAAACGTAAAGTTAAATAGTTTTTTTCCTCTTAGTCCAATCATCAACATTTTTTGTTTTATTTCTTTGTTTTATTTGTTTTTAAATTGCAGGGCTAAATGCATAGTGCCTGGAAAAGAAATTGAGAGAGTGAGACAGTGAGAGTCTGCGGGAGAGATAGAGGGACGCAAAGCCACAGAGGGACAGAGACTGAGACCCAGAGGGAGCTGAGTCCCATTCACTGTCTTTTGTGAGATTCTTATCAGCTGCAGATCTGAGCCTGCAGTTCCCACGCTGCGTGGATGAAATCAGACTGCGTGGTGTGAAAAGCACAACTGTATTTCTGGGAAGAACATGTGTGAGAGCTTAGCTCCCTCCTCCACACCAGGAAAGCAACAGTGGGATTTCATTGCAGTTTCACAAATTTGGTTGTCTCAAAGTTATATTATTTTGATTCCTGGTAAAGTTGAACCCTTTTTTTCCTGCAAATTTTCTTTTTCCTTCTTGCATCTCTTTAGTGGTTCTGATTTATTCAAGCCACAAATGCCATCAAGTTCTTCTTATTTGCCCAGTGTTGTGCCTGGTTACACCTGTTCTGTTCTGCAGGTAGCGATGCGGAGATGAGACGAGTGCCAGCAGCCTTTGGGGTTGCCGGGGATCAGGAAGGATGCCTGAGAGAAATAAATGGGGGAGAAGGCAGTAGGAGTCAGCAAACCCTTTGGATTGTGATGCCAGTCTGACGTCCATCCACGTCTGTGAGGGGAAAGGGACAAAGGAACCGGATTGGCCAGGGAAGGACCCCACCATGAACTGGAGCGGAGGAAGCCTTGGTCGGCCCAGCAAGGAGCCCCAGGGCACAGGTTGGTGGTTGGTGGTATCAGGCACTGGGCAGAAATAGCCCGGTCCTGGAGTTACCACCACGCTCAGTCACTGGTTAAGAGCTTCCAGAGAAGGTGGACCCCAGGGACTGCTGCTGGATGTGTCAACTCTCTGTACTCATCACAGGGAAAGAGGAGTCTTTTCTGGAAGGGAGGGCCACACATACATCTCCATGCTGCCACAGAGGGGCAGCGGATGGGGGGGAAACAGGGAGACATAACCCCTACAAAAGGGAGAGCTTGTGAAGGAAGGGCAGCAAGTAGCGATAAGAACGTTAGCAAGGTGCTTCTGGAGGCGTTATGTACCAACATACATTCCTTGGATAGCGTGGTGGGGAAGTACAAGCCTTAGACAGTGTGCAAGGCCTCTCTGAATAACTAATGAGCCCCAACCAGTGTCTGTCCTGCAGAACTCCCAACTGCTGGGGCTTCTGTCTGAACGGTGGAAAGAAGTCAGTCATGGCTGACATGGCTCTTGAGGGATGTCCCTCATTGAGGCACAGAGCCCAGGCCCTCCTACACCCATTTGGACGAGCCACCGGATGTGGGCTTCCCTCAGGGAAAGATGTAACCTTGAGTAAGACAGCTCAAGAATTGGCCAAGGACGAATTCTAGAGAAGTCAGGCAGGAATCTTCAGCAGCCAAAACTCTTGGCAAGCAGAACAAGGAATACCTCAGTTTCAGAAAGGAATCTGTATGGATAACACAGCTTCCACTACATTATCTAAGAAATTAAAGTGCCTGGAAGTGAATATAAATTGTAATCTGAGGAATTGTAATTTGACATTCAAGGTAATGTATTTGGAGAAGCATTAATGAACTACTAAATTACAAAAGAAAAAAGGAAGAAAAAAAGGAAGAAAAGACAGAAGTCAGTCACCAGAGGCAGGCTGCCTGTCCAGGGAAGGAGGGCACATGGCTGGCACCCTGAAGCCCCTGTCACCGGGCACTCAGACGGGAGGTGGAAAGAACTGGGTTATGCCTGGGCCCCGGAGGGCGCAGATCAGGTATGATGTCCGGATTTTACGCTGGAGAGAATACTGAGTCCATGATGGATTTCTTCTTTGAGTTTATAACCTCTATTTGCAAGAATTTGTTGATTATACTTGTTCAAACTGTATTTCTCCAATGTCTGTTTCCTTTGACAATTTCTGGATCATTTTTGATATGAAAAAGTCTAAAAATGGTCAAGTCTCTTTATCTTTGAAGAATTTCTTGCATTGGCTGGTGCTCAGAAAGTCATTCCCCGGGGCGCCTGGGTAGCGCAGTCGTTAAAGCGTCTGCCTTCGGCTCAGGGCGTGATCCTGGCGTTTCAGGATCGAGCCCCACATCAGGCTCCTCCGCTATGAGCCTGCTTCTTCCTCTCCCACTCCCCCTGCTGTGTTCCCTCTCTCGCTGGCTGTCTCTCTGTCACATAAATAAATAAAATCTTAAAAAAAAAAAAGAAAGAAAGAAAGAAAGTCATTCCCCGTCTCTAGAAAATGCCTTCTGCACTTCTCCTGCGGACATTCTTCTTTAATCCACAGCTCTTCCAGTTAGCAGAGACGTAGGAGTCTGGGGGCCGTGAGGATGGTGCGGCACCGGCTCAGAGCACGGCGGCTGGGTCCCCGTCGCTCTCCGGCCCTATCTCCTGCCTCGTGAGCAAAGCATAGAGGGAAAAACAAAAAGAAGAGTGAGGTTTCTTCCACGTTTTTGCTGTGCTTCCGGCAGAAGTTTTCCTCCTCTGATCTTTGATTTCCTTTTGCTGCAGGTCTTCTAGCAGCCCCCACCGTCCCCTCCCCGTCACACACCGGCTGCCCAGCCCCAGGACCGGACTCAGCTCCTTACTCGCAGGCAGGGCTGTGGTTGTGTCTCCAACACACAAGTTCTTCTAAGTAACAGCAACGATTTGCTGGATGATGGTTGGAGACAACCTGACCATTGTCCCCTTTGGTGGCGTAGGGGAGACTCCCTGGAGGAATGAACATCAATTGTAATGGAGTAATATCCATTTCCTAAAAGCAAAGATGAAAACATAAACGCACTTCGATTATCTTTGACTGCTAGCAGGATCTAAAACTCTTGGTAGAAGACGGATAACGTATTTTTGTTTCTAATTTTTTCACACAAAGCCCAAGTTACATGTTACATTAGTCTTTATGCCAGTCAAATTTAAATTCATTCCACGCATTTGTTCTTTCATCTACTTGTTGTTTTTCCCAGAAAAATTTAATTAAGCAGTTACTAAGTGTCAAATTAGCGTTTAGGTATCAGGGATTGGAAAACGAGTAACGTTCAACTTCTGCCATTAAAAGGCTCCAAGCTTGGTGAAAGACGCGGACATATGAAGAGATTATTTTATTATAATTCTTTGGTAAAGGCAGTGATAGAGACATGGCCAGTTTGTTATGAAAGCATCTGGGGGTCAGCTTCCCCAGATTGATGGATGTGATCTGAAAGGGTTCCTGAAAAAAAAGTTACAGGTTACGTTAGCGTGCTTCCTTTAAACAAGGGGAAATAGAAAAGTAGCAACTCAAAGGCAGAGGCACCAGGATGATCTAATTCCGTGTGTCTTTCAAATGCTGAACACCCTCTGAGTTTATTAGGAGGATTGTGGTCTCTATAAGTTAACTATTTGTTTGTCCTTTCCTTAGCTTTAGGGCAGCCAGGAGTGCCTGAGGAATGTCACATACATGGGGGGATGTGGGGTGTCAGCTCCTGCTTTGTCCTCAACCTGCCCTGTGCTCCCTCATCAAAATAATTATGAAATCACTTGTAAAATGTCTAATTATTTTTATTACATCGAACCTCTTACCAACGCACATACTAGTGCTCTAGGGATGGAATAAGAGGTGTAAGCTCCTAGAAGAAAATTATATTCTTTGATGTTTTAAGATTAAATATAGTCTTGTCATACTAGCTGAGAAATGATCTTTCACATGTTCTCTCTAGTAGCTTCCAGGGATATTTGATTCTCTAAAATTGAACAAAAGGAAGCATAAACATCCTATTATTCCCTCTCTCCCTCCCTCCCTCTCTTTCTCTCTCTCATCTCACTCTTGAGTTTCTTTGACTTCTTCTCAGACATGTTCTGCAAGCTATTCAAATTAAAGTCGAATTAAAGTCTGACATCTCTTACAATCAGAGCTAAAGGAGTCTTCATAATTTCAATGGACATTTAGACAATCTAGAAAAGTCTCATTTCTAATCTGATTCCCTTAAAGTTCACATTGAAAGTCCCATTTTATTATTACTTTAAAATATATCTGTGTGTGTGCATATCACAGAAGGAGAGAGAGAGAGAGAGAGAGAGCGAGCGTGTGTGTGTGTGCATGTGCATGCGTTTTACCCTTTATAAACTCAAAACTGGCCACATACGATTTCCTTTACTAGCACTTCATTTTTTAGCATCCTTTCCACCCCATCCCCCTATTTCCTCCGGGAAGGTTTGCCCACATCTCTAGTTTCTGGGTGGAGGTATTCGTATTTTTGCTGACACAGCAGCCCTCCATTCCACAGTGTAGCAGAGCGGTAATGAGAACTGGATGGAAAGCAGGAAACCTGCCTGCAATCTAGTCCTGGTTTTGTCAGAAATAGCCCCGTCCTTAGCCAAAGCATTTAACGTAGGTTCAAACATCCAGATCATTGCATTAGCCGCGAAGGTTACTTTGTTTAACTTCTCATTCAGACATGAATCAGCTTGTTCCCATTTTTCTCATCTGCAACATAACCGGAATAATTGTATTTATGGCACAAGGATGCCGCGTGGTTGGGACGAGACACTGCATGCAGAGCTCTTAGAAATGCCTGGCACCTAAAAACTGTCCTGTAAACATTAGCTACTGTGTTGGGGTGAGATGGAGATTGGGGGATGCCTGGGTGCAGGTGGCCATGCGTGGGCTGTGGATGTGGGTGGGATCACCTGGATAGAGAGTGTTGAATGGGGAGACTTCATCCCTGCAGAGTCTGATCCAGTAGCCAGAAGCCACATGTGGCTATTTCAATTTAAAATTAGCAAAATAAAAACTTCAGTTCATCAGTCACACTGGCCGAGTTTCAAGTGTTCAGTATTCCCATGGCTTCAGTAGCTGCTGTATTGGACAGAGCAGATAAAGGTATAGAACGTCTTCAGACTCACAGACAATCCTATGGGAAGCAGTTATATAGAACAAAACCCCAAGGAACATATTCCAATTAAGGAATCATGATAATAATAGCTAATTCAGTGAGTATTTACCTTGTCATGTCCTGTGCTAAAAACCTTAATAAATTATCTCCACATTTCCCTCAAAAGCTCTGCAAAACACCATAATTGTTATTCACCTGTTACATCAGAGGAACCAGAAGGATGGTTTGTTTGAAGGACGGCTCCGGGTGACTTGTCAAGGATAAGGATCAGGGAATGCATGACCCAAATCTAAGTTTGATTCCAAAGAGCCGTTCTAGATCAATCTTTCATTCAGCCGCCATCAGCTCTCCTACCGCACGGGGCTGATTCTGAGATTCCCACAAGCGGCATCATTCATATTGAGAATGTGCTCCTTCTCCGTGTGTGGGCTCGCGTTTCATTTTTGAAACTGGTGTATCTCCTGTGGTCACGGAGAACGAGGATAATAATCAGATATATATTTCCAAAGTATTTTTGACTTTTCTAACTTCTAAGCCAAAAGACATAAAATGTGAAATAATTTACCCAATGGTGCATTTTTCCCAGTTTTTTTCCAGTTTTATTGAAGTATGATGGACAAAATTGTATATATTTACAACAGGAAGTTTTGGTGTGTGTACACAATGAGAAATGGTGGCCACAATCAAGCTCATTAGCCATCCATCACCTCACAGGGTTGCCTTCTTTTTTGATGGTGAGACCACTTAAGACATACTCTTTTAACAAATTTTGAGTATATGCTAACTACATACTATTAACTATAATCACCAAGCTGCACCCTAGATCCCCAGAACTTCATATAACTGGAAGTCCGTAGCCTTTGACCAATATCTTCTTTTCCCCCCTCATCCTCCAGCCCAAAGTAACTACCATTATACTCTCTGCTTCTGCGAGTTCTGTATTTTTAGACTTCACATATATGTAAGATTATACAGTATTTGTCCTTCTTTGTCTAACTTATTTCACTTAGCATAATGTCCTCCTGATTCATCAATGATATCACAAATGGTAGGGTTTCCTACTTTTATATGGGGGAATAATATTTCATGACATGGATCACATTTCCTTTACACATTCATTCATCCACAGACTTTTAGGATTTCTCCATATCTTGGTTATTGTGAGTAATCGAATGGTGCATGTTGTTAGTATCTGGCTCGGGACATTTCGGGTGAAGCACAGAAACTAGAACCAGTACTTGGATTTTAAATCTGATGCTTGGGGCGCCTGGGTGGCTCAGTCGGTAAAGCGGCTGCTTTCAGCTCAGTTCCTGATCTCAGGGTCTGGGATCGAGCCCCACGTGGGGCTCCCTGCTCAGCGGGGAACGTGCTTCTCCCTCTCTTCCCCGCGTGTGCTCTCTCTCACTATCTCCCTCTCTCTCAAATGAATAAATAAAATTTTTAAATAAATAAATAAACAAATAAATCTGATGCTTTTCCCACTGGTGTCTCCCTGGGATCCATCAGCGTAAGGGGCACACTTAGTGTTTCACCGACACACTTACCTTCTTTTACAGTCTGTTGTCAAACCTTTCCTGAGGACAATTGAAAAGGGGTATAAGTCACAGCTTTCTTGTTTCCACCTGAAAAGGAAGGCTCGAGGCAGCAGCCCGCTGTCCCTGGCCTTTGTTTTTGCCTCCTCGGGTTTCGCATTCTGTCAATAGTCAAAGCTGTTTAACTGTTTTGCTTGCTGAGGTTTTGACAAAGCTGTAGGCCTATCATCAATCACGGTAGATGGTAAAATTAACACAATCAAACCCTACTGTAGTCACTCTGAAGTGAAAAATTGCTTTTCAGGGATAATAATAGCTTTTTCCAAGACTCCGCTTCCCCTCTCTTTCTACAACTTACGGTCGCTGATTGGCAGGTGGCAATCTCTTTCACTTGACATGTGTCTGCACTTATGTTTCCTTCAGCGACATTTTGATGATGTGTGTGACTCATGTGATGCTAATAATACTTTCCACGTTCATCTCATTTTTGCCTCTATGTACTTACATAAGCAGAAAATTACTGTATTTGTATAAAAACTGTTCTGCCGAATTATCTGTGAACTTAGAGAATTACTGTTTCATTTGATGCTGAAAATGTCATTGTCTGATTATTTCTGCCATCCTGTCAACCTCACTCTGAGACGTTATTTCAGGGTAAGAGGGAAAAACGATGTTCTCAAAAACCAAAACCAAAACGCCAAAATGAGCATTTGTACTCAATAAAACCATGACGCTGGCCCCATGTATCAGGGCTGTGTAATTACAGAGGAAGCATGCTATTTATTCTCATGGGAAAACATACGTCAAGAAAATTATTGTTGAAACCATTAAAATGATTTGTAACATTCTTTCCTCTACCGTGTCTGTTCAATACGTGCTTTTTGATGGACTAACAAATGTCAGTGTGCATGCAGAAGTGCTTTCTCAGAGTTTGAATTTTAAGAAATGTGAATATATGAAAATTATAGAAAAACGTAATCTTAATGCTATGATACATTTTAAGTTCACACATGTCCTGCAACTGAATATGAAATGTGAAATGAAATTTTAACTTCCCTTTGAGATTTTACATTTTTTAAAAAGATGTTTTATTTATTTATTTGAGAGAGCGACAGAACAGAGAGAGCAGGGAGGGGGAGAAGCAGGCTCCCCACTGAGCAGGAAACCTGATGAGGGGGCTCGATCCCAGGACCCCAGGACCATGACCCAAGCTGAAGGCAGATGCTTAAATGATGGAGCCACCCAGGTGTCCCACATGTTTAAAAACAAAACAACTTTTCTAAAGCTACTCCATTTTCTGAAGTAGCATTTTAAAACATACCCATGAAATAAGATTGACATGGTAACTCAATTAGGAAATTTATATTTATGCTCTACCATGTGCCTACCACCATTCAAGTCATTGTAAAAAAGAAACAAAATAAAAGTCCTGATCTCTGTATTCAAAGATTTTGCATATGAACAATAAATAGTATTTCAGAAGACAAAAGATGAAATATAAAATGTGATATAAAATAATTTTTAAGCTATCTAAATAGATAGCATTACTATTTTTAACATCTGTTCGTGTTGTTCGAGAAGACCTTATTGAGAAATTCGTGCTTAATACGGACCTTGAAGAAATCGTAATAATTGGATAAAGGTCTACAAAACATGACAAAATTCAGCTACCAATGCTGACTAGAGACAAAGAATTAGTGATTTAGAGCATCTAATAACTAAAAATCATAAAATATCATAGCAGGCATATGGTAAGCAAAATTACGGTTGTAAGAGCTCTCTCATGTAAACAAGCATGGGAAATTAATTTGATTTTGACTGCATTTAATTCCAACTAAAGTAAGTTCATGTAATTCACAATGACAAAATGGCTACCACTAAAATAAACTGTTTGGGAAGAATTTATTTAGATTCTTCTATCTGTTTTACTTAGTCATAACATTTTTTCATTCATAAGATAATATGAACACAAATTACTTTTATGGCATCCAATTTGCCTATATGCAAAGTATTCTTTGCCACACTTGAATCCTTTTG
This sequence comes from Ursus americanus, assembly GCF_024610735.1. NCBI lineage: Eukaryota > Metazoa > Chordata > Mammalia > Carnivora > Ursidae > Ursus > Ursus americanus. The sequence continues at coordinate 5,195,514 of NC_142145.1, forward strand.
AGTTCTTGTTATATCAAGAGCTTTTGCCAAATTCCTTGTTAAGACTAGAAATAACTGGTGGATGGTGGGGGGGTGCGGAAGAAAGACTTCAGTAGACTTATATGCCGATGTTGTTACACAATTGCATATTGTAGCCGGGGCCACAGTGAAGTAAGACTTGATGTAACATCTGTGGTCATCCTCACGTTTACTGACACCACAGGCAGAATTAGCTGACTTGACACTGATGAACAAAATTAAAAACTAAGGGAGAACACGTCAGAGGGGACATCACCATTTCTAATCCTGGGATGAATTATTAACAACAGCAAAAAGGTATAAGAAGAAAACTTCATTGATAATAAATGAAATCAATCCTAAAAAGAGCTTTGTGTTAAACGCTGAGCACTGGTGAGTGAATGTGTATTTATTCTCTGAGAAGTTGTACGTGCTAAAAATATAAACAGGCAGTTTCCGCTGAAATGAGAAGAAAAGGCGATCGGAGGGTGACTCCCCATTACTGCGACCCTGGGGAGGCTGCAAAAGCAGCAGAGTTAATGGGTTCTGAAACCTAACCCGAGAACTATGAGAAAACACTGCGGGGAGAAGGCTGACTCATGGTGGAGGAGGGCGATTTGGCTCGCTGGGGCTGCCCAAAGTACCACAAACAATGCGGCTTAAACAGCGGTTTATTTTCTGGCAGAGTTCTGGAGACCAGAAGTGCAAGATCAAGGCGTCTTCGGGGTTGGTACCTTCTGAGTTTCGTAAGGTAGAATCTGGCATGACTCTCCCCTGGCTTCCGGTGGCTTGTCTGCAATCCTTGGCCGGTACTCTCATCACCCAACCTCCGTATTCATATGGAATTCTCATGTGTGTGTCCGTGTCCAGATTTCCTTTTTATAAGGACACTGGTCATATTGGATAAGGGCCCATCCGATTCCAGTGTAACCTCATCTTAACTAATTATGTCTGCAACGACCCTGTTTTCAAATAAGCTCAGATTTTGAGGTACTGGAGGTTAGGACTTTAGTATCTGAACATTTGGGGGTTACAATTTACCCCAAAACAGAAGACTGGATCCAAAGGGTGCCAGATCCTATAATTGGGAGAACAGACTCAGGGAGAGACCCCCGCCCCCGCTGTGCCCTTTTCCATTTTCCACATCACCCTGAGCCCCCCACAGTCCACACCTCACAAAGATGGAGAATCTGCAACACAGCGCAGTGGCCAACAGAGGTGGCAGGATGTATTCCTTTATGATTCTTGTCGTCATAAACTATCACAGATTTCATGGCTTAAAATAGCATACACTTATGATTTTATATTTGAATGTCAATAGTCTTGAGGCCATTATTTGATATTTTATGTCTATAAATTTTTGTTCTGATTCTCTGAGTTGAATTTGAAATTTGAAAAGGATTTTAAAGTTTTCCTTTAGAACTTTACACTCCAAAACTAGAGCTAAGAAATTTTATATATAATCACATATAATAAGATTTATATGTTAAGTTAATTAAGAAATTTTTATTTAAGTTTCATCATGTGCCTAATTCTATGTAAGGCATTAAAAAAAGAAATTATATACATAAAATTGAAATGCTGTATATTTTATATACTATGTACATTTCAAACCATATATACAACTCAAATCATAAGAAATACTTTAAAAGAAGAAAGGTTAAATCTAAAATCTGTAAGGAAATAATATGTAAACTACCTGAGAGACACCATGACTCTTTTCAACATTTGTTTAAGTCTTTTGAGAAGGGCTATGGAGGACTTGGTGTTTGGTACGGGCCCTGAAGATTTGCTAAGATTTGGTGAGAGTCTACTAGCCATGTATAGAATGTCCAACCAAAAATGATGTCTAGAGGCAAATAGTTATTTCGAACACCTAAAAACTTAAAAACTTTGTTAAAATTAAGATGTCAGCATTTTAGTTCCTTCTGGAAGTTCTGAGGGAAAATCCGTTTCCTTGCCTTTTTCAACTTCTAAAGGCACATGCATCCCCTGGCTTCTGGCCCCATCCTCCATCTCCAAAGCGATCACATCACTTTGACACCTGCTCCTGTCATAGAACTCCTTATCTAACTCTCTTTCCCTTGTAAGGACCCTTATGATTACATTGGACCCACCTGTAATCTCTTGGATAATCTCCCTGTCTCAAGATTCTTGATTTACTTACATCTGCAGAATCCCTTTTGCCATGTAAAGTAACAAATTTACAAGTTTGGGGATTAGGACCCAGACTTCTTGGGGGTGGTGTCATTATTTGAGGTCACATCAGAGTGTTATCAGATACTATCTGAGGGAGGGAGTAGATGTCACTGGCTCATTGGCCAGCAAGGAGTCTGGAACATTTCCTTATGTTCCCTATGGGTTCCCCACCCACCCTTTCACAATCTACAGAAAAGGTCAATGTTTCCTATTGCTTTATTCAAGTATTTCTTGTGGTAGATACTTCTGTGTTCAGTACTATCTATATTCTCTTTCCTTCCTGAGCACATGGAAGACTATACTTCCTGTGACCCTTGTATTCTTGCCAAACTTTTCCAGACCACAGCAATGAAAAACCCTAGATGTTTCTCTACATTCCCCTTTCTTCTGCTGATGGGGCCAGTGACTAAAAAGGTGGTTAAGATACTATCAAATCGAGTTCCTGAAAAACAATGTGGGGCAGAGACTTCCTAATTGTGCCCTATCCTTACCTCATATATGTTTTAAGAGATTTTGTATCGTAAAAAATATCCTTTTCTGGAAGGTTAAGTCACTGCTATTTTAGGGTTATTTGTCCATATCTTCTGCTATTCAACTGAACCATAGCATATGAATTTTTTACTATATATGTTTTTCTTTCTACCAGACTGTGAGCATTTGAGAGAGAGAGAACAATAGTTCTTTTAATTATATTCCTAGTGACAAAAGAATATTTGGCTTAATTATGGTATTTGAAAGAGTAAGATAATTACTTTAATAGTGCATTCTTGCTCATGTAGTGTCCTCAAGAGTTCTGTTTCTCAAGTTTCTCTGTCCTCATCGTAGAGGAAGGCTGAGTATATTTTGCAAAATATGAATTTTTAAGTAATTCCATGGACTTTCACAATGAAATTTTATCCATGCATATTGGCTACAAAATCTTCTTATTCCATCAAAAAACATTTAACCAAAGGAGTTAAATTGTTACTTTTTGGTACTTTTCACAGGGCAAACCCACTGATAAGAAAGAGAAGACATCTTGAAAGCTTATTTTCATATCACAAATGTATGAGTACTTATGTGCAAAGCATTTGTGAGAGGGAGAGAAGCCAGAAAAAAGCAGAGGTTGGAGGAAAGAGACAGTATGCACGCGGAGGGTCTCCTGCTTCTGTGCTTCCAACAAGAAACATGGCATGGCCAGTCTTTTCCGTGGTAGCAAGGAACATACTGGACTTAACTCGGTGTCTAACTTGGGAGAAGATCCCATAATCCTGCAGCAGAACAATCTAGTGAAACCCACTCTTTCCAGGGTGAATTCCTCAAGTGCTTGGATTCCAGACAATTAAGTAGATATGTAATGAAACAAGCATAAATCTGAGACCTAACTTTACAGAAAACATATTCTGTTTACGGACAAAGAAGATATGGAACCTTCATAATCTTGTTGATTTTGCTCATTTTGTTTCAAGCTCAAAAGTCTTTTCAGGACAAATGAAATTTTCTTTCTATGCCCATCCTGAAGCATTAAAAGTAATTTATATTTAGGTTTATTCTTTATGCCTTCTTCTGGGCACAGTCAAAAGACAAATGTTTGAGGCACTACTCTCCTCTCTGAGTCTTTAGTGTAGAGTATTTTACAGTAAAGTACACAGTAGGATGGAGGTCTGGTAGAGATGTAGTAATTTACACCTCAGTCACATTTAGTTTTATTAGCTGTGTTTTCGCTGATGAATGAAGACCCAACAGTATCAGGGTAAGAGATTTAAAGACTATAACGATAGTCTTGCCCAAGAGAATTATCTATATTTTGGACTTATTTTAATCAATATTTGAATTATTCTGTAGTTTCATATTTTTCAGAAGGAATATCAGCATATATATCTGAAGTTAAGTATCTAGGATTATAGAAAATGATACTAGGATAAAGGTTTTTCTAAAGCCATCATTATATTGGAACCAGAGCTAAAAAGAAAGGAGATACTTATTTTTTTTTATTTTGGTAATTCTTTATTATTTTGGACCTTGTCCTCTATTAGTTTCATTGATATAGGGAAGTGAATCCTGTATCATTGAGTTCGTTCATAAATAAATTTGTCGTTCTTAGCTTCTGATCTTATCTTGGCCAAGAATGTCCAAATTTTCTTTCTTTCTTCTTTTTTTTTTTTTTAAAGATTTTATTTAGAGATAGAGACAGCCAGCGAGAGAGGGAACACAAGCAGGGGGAGTGGGAGAGGAAGAAGCAGGCTCATAGCGGAGGAGCCTGATGTGGGGCTCGATCCCATCACGCCGGGATGACGCCCTGAGCCGAAAGCAGACGCTTAACCGCTGTGCCACCCAGGCGCCCCAAGAATGTCCAAATTTTCTAAGATAGAGCAAGGGTGTGCTTTAAAGTTTGCCTCTTCTTAGCAAAGAGAGCCAGTGTCAGAGCCAGAATATGCTGTTAGTGATAACCCGGAAATTAGATTTTCTGTAAGGCTCCAATGAGCTCATCAAATATTTAGAGAGCCCTATGCTAATAATCCTATCAAGGGATATGCTGCACTCAGCATTATGGGTTGTGGTAATCAAGCGGATGAAACCAGACAATAGCTCTTTCATTTACTTCCGGTATTCCTGCTTGTCCTCTCATTGTGGAAATGTTATTTATCAAATCACTATTTCATCTTTATCATCATAGCCAGTAAAAATCAAGTGCTGATAGTTCTCCATGGTTTGGACTCAGGTCCTCCCAGAACGTGCTCCACTCAGAGTGATGCTGCTTCCTCTGGCCACGGCAATGCCATGTAACTTGAAGGGGCTGTTAGATCCTGATGCCACGTCCCTGTCCTGAGGGAAGTGTTGTTATGGCAACAAGAAAACTTCTTCTTCATCTTTTTCTTCTCGGTAACAAGACTCCTTATTCTGACCTTCACCCCAGGAAGGATATGAAGGTGGTTCAGAATACACCCCCCCCCCCAAAATACAGTGCTCTGGCACAAGGATTATTTTGAGATGAAGACAACTGTTTTCCTGGAAGCAGACCCTAAATTCCCCTTGTGATGCCCCCAGCCCGCACTGCACCAGGAAGGGGATACCACCCTTCCACTGGAGACAGCACTGCCCAGAGAAGATTCTATGCCCCCAAACCTTTCTAGAGAGCCCTTATCTCCCACTAGTTTCCCCTATACATTTACTTTCCCCAGTTTGCATCTCTAAAACCTAAACCCCTCTTCCTTTGTCTTGTCACTTCCCCACTGATTGATTGTTCCTGTGTTCTAACCACCCCTTTGAGTTACTCATCGCTGGGTTTCTCCCTAGTGTGTGTGTGCGCGCGCGGGGGGCGGGGGGGGGGGGGGATTAAAAAACTCTCTTTTTGTCTTGTTAATCCATCTTTTGTTGGTCTAATTTTCAACGCCCCAGGCACAGAACCTAGGGGAATAAAGGAGAAAGTCTTTTCTGTCCCCCTATAGAAGGCATAGGGACATTGTGGAATATAATTAAAATATTTTCTTGGATGGATGAGCAGGAGGCCACAGAAATAAGATGAATTTTGAGGCAAGGTGGTGCTTTATCATGTCTATAAATAAGGCGTGGGAAGCCACCACGACGCTGAGCTATAAAGCAGCAGGACGGTTCCATATTAATGGTGCAAAACGTCCCTTGAGGAATGCTTAAGAATGTTCTGTGACTGGAATATGAAACCATAGGAATCCATAGGAAGTGCTATTTCTTTCCCTAGAGATCATCTGCCCATCTTTCTAAAAGGAATAACTGTGCCAACTCCTCTCCGTGTCTAATTGCTTTCAGACCTGGGGATGTAGCTCAATGGTAGAGCATATGCTTTGCATGCATAAGGCCCCAGGTTCAATTCCTGGCATCTCCATGACTTTTTCCCCCCAGCTATACTAACCTATTTTTTAGGCTCCTTCATTAAATATCAAAGCATCCTCACAGTGGAAGGCATGTCATCAGCACCGCACATCAGTCTACATTACAAGTGACATCTTACTCTATTAAATGAACTGTATGAAAAGCTTGTGTTGTGATAATTATTTTCTTTCAGTATTAATAGCATCTTTTTATTAATCCAAAATAAAAACCCAGTCTTTCCAACAAATTTTTACTTCTCTACTTGATTCATTTACATTACTACTAACATCCCATTTCTTTTAATAAAACCATACAAATGGTCAGGTGGAAACTTACTCTGCCATGGTCACAGCCCACTTAAAGAATGAAAACACAACAAATATATTTATAACACTCCTTATTTTCAAAGTATTTTCACATGCAATATCCCTTCAGTATTCACAGCAAAGTTATAGGCAATAATGGTGCCAGGACTGCCTCACAGACTGCACAAAGTCAAGAGACATCTTTGATTCCATGTTCATGGATCGGAAGAATTAATATAGTTAAAATGTCCCTGCTACCCAGAGCAATCTACACTTTCAATGCTATCCCGATCAAAATACCAATGACATTTTTCAAAGAACTGGAACAAATAGTCCTTAAACTTGGGGCGCCTGGGTGGCACAGTGGTTAAGCATCTGCCTTTGGCTCAGGGCGTGATCCTGGCGTTATGGGATCGAGCCCCACATCAGGCTCCTCCGCTATGAGCCTGCTTCTTCCTCTCCCACTCCCCCTGCTTGTGTTCCCTCTCTCGCTGGCTGTCTCTATCTCTGTCAAATGAATAAATAAAATCTTAAAAAAAAAATAGTCCTTAAATTTGTATGGAACCAGAAAAGGCCCCAAATCGCCAAGGAACTGTTGAAAAGGAAAAACAAAGCTGGGGGCATCACAATGCCGGATTTCAAGCTGTACTACAAAGCTGTGATCACAAAGACAGCATGGTACTGGCACAAAAACAGACACAGACCAATAGAACAGAATAGAGAACCCAGAAATGGACCCTCGGCTCTTTGGGCAGCTAATCTTTGACAAAGCAGGAAAAAACATCCAGTGGAAAAAAGACAGTCTCTTCAATAAATGGTGCTGGGAAAATTGGACAGCTACATGCAAAAGAATGAAACTTGACCACTCTCTCACACCATACACAAAGATAAACTCCAAATGGCCGAAAGACCTCGATGTGAGACAGGAATCCATCAAAATCATAGAGGAGAATAGGCAGCAACCTCTACGACATCGACCACAGCAACCTTTTTCATGACACATCTCCAAAGGTAAGAGAAACAAAAGATAAAATGAACTTGTGGGACTTCATCAAGATAAAAAGCTTCTGCACAGCCAAGGAAACAGTCAAAAAAACTAAGAGGCAGCCCACGGAGTGGGAGAATATATTTGCAAATGATATTACAGATAAAAGACTGGTATCCAAGATCTACAAAGAACTTCTCAAACTCAATACGCGAGAAATAAACAATCATAAAATGGGCAGAAGATATGAACAGACACTTTTCCAATGAAGACATACAAATGGCTAACAGACACATGAAAAAATGTTCAAAATCATTAGCCATCAGGGAAATTCAAATCAAAACCACACTGAGATACCACCTTACGCCTGTTAGAATGGCAAAAATTGACAAGGCAAGAAACAACAATTGCTGGAGAGGATGTGGAGAAAGGGGATCCCTCCTACATTGTTGGTGGAATGCAAGATGGTACAACCACTCTGGTAAACAGTGTGGAGGTCCCTTAAAAAGTTAAAAATTGAGCTACCCTATGATCCAGCCATTGCACTACTGGGTATTTACCCCAAAGATACAGACGTAGTGAAGAGAAGGGCCATATGTACCCCAATGTTCATAACAGCTTTGTCCACAATAGCTAAATCGTGGAAGGAGCCGAGATGCCTTTCAACAGATGACTGGATTAAGAAGTTGTGGTCCATATATACAATGGAACATTACTCAGCTATCAGAAAGAACGAATTCTCAACGTTTGCTGCAACATGGACAGCACTGGAGGAGATAATGCTAAGTGAAATAAGTCAAGCAGAGAAAGACAATTATCATATGGTTTCTCTCATCTACGGAACATAAGAACTAGGAAGATCGGTAGGGGAAGAAAGGGATAAAGAAAGGGGGGGGTAATCAGTAGGGGGAATGAAGCATGAGAGACTATGGACTCTGAGAAACAAACTGAGGGCTTCAGAGGGGAGGGGGTGGGGGATTGGGATAGACCGGTGATGGGTAGTAAGGAGGGCACGTATTGCATGGTGCACTGGGTGTTATACACAGCTAATGAATCATCGAACTTTACATCAAAAACCAGGGATGTACTGTATGGTGACTAACATAATATAATAAAAGAACATTAAAGAAAAAGAGATAGACACCTTTGGCGAGGTCCCCTCTTCTGCATGATGGATCTATTTGAGTATCTGGCTGCGTACTTTCACCCTGACACCTAAATTGCATCTCCCGTTCTCATCAGAATGGAGTTAAGGTAACTCTCATGCTGCCGATCAGCTCCCTTCACGGATGACCCATGATGATGTTTGATGTGAATCAAGGTACTGTTCTCCCTCTGTGTTGAGAATCCCCCCTGAAGGGGCACGCTCGCCTTTGCTTGTTTGCATTATGAATAAAACCTAGAGATCCCATGTTCAACACTTAATTTGCTAGGATAAATCTAAGACCTTCAGATCAAAGGCATTTTTAATTATGTAATACAAGGTTGTACATGGATTCATATTTCAGAGGAATATTAAAAAACTCCCTTAACTTTTCACCATCTTTGAGAAGCTATTAAACCTGAGAAGGGAGCGAAACAGTTTCTCTAATTACTAACATATATTACACATTTTATTGCTGCATTTGAAATAGTATCTCTTCACCATGTGCTCTCAAGGTCAGTGTCCCCTTTCTTGGTGCATGAAGATGCTTGGAAAGAGGAAGAGAAATGTTGTGCGTGTGGGGGGGGTGATATAACAGTCATACGACAGCTAGGGATATGATAGGAATGATGATGGCGACAAAGTGTGCCACGTGTAAGGTGATGCTTCGCCTAACATGAGCTCCTTCATTCCTTACCACAACCGTAGGACATAGGTGCTATCTTCAGCTCCACTTTAAAATTGAGGAAACTGATGAACTGGGGTCCTGCACAATTGCTTAGGTCATAGGTCTAGCCGAGCAGTGTGACCACTACACAGACCTGAGAATCAGTCTGGCCCCAACACTACAGAGCCATTTAATGTTGAGAAATGAATTTGCCTCTATGGATCCCATAGATTGCACACACGTGGTAACAGACTGGAGCCGAAACAGTCTGGACTTTGGTGCTGGTTTGACGCCACACTGGGATTTTGACTAGACTAGATGTCTGGGTGGGCTTACAGCCCCAGTGACCTCCAATAGTTGTAGAAAACAGAGATAATAATATTTAGCTCAGAGGTATTTGGGGGAATTTGAAAAGTTGACCTATTATACGTGTCTTTAGTTCCTGATATACTAACCATCAATAAATATGAGTTCCTATTTTTTCCTCTACCAAATAATAGTAAGATGACAGTCAAAGAGTCTTATCATTCCAAAAGACAGATTCCAAGACAAGCCCATTATTTGGAGAATTAAGGAATATAACTAATGAAAAAATATATAAGTGCATCAAAATATAAATAATTCCAAAGTTATTGTGCAATATTTTAATGAAAATTAATGGTAGAATTATTCAAATTAGATTCAGAGTATGGTAAACATGCTTTGAGCTTGAAGAAGGGAGAGAACTCATAAATTGGTAAGGTTTGGGAAATTTCAAGGACTAGGGAAACAGGGCAGGTACCAAAGGCTGCATAGACTTTTAAAGAGGCAAAAAAGTGGGGCGCCTGGGTGGCTCAGTCGGTTAAGCATCTGACTCTTGATTTCAACTCCATTCATGGTCTCAGGGTCATGGGATGGAGCCTCGTGTTGGGCTCCCAACTCAGCACAGAGTCAGTCGGCTTGAGATTCTCTTCCCATCTGCCTCCCTCACACCCCCCTCCATTCACACATGCTCTTTCTCTCTCTAAATAAATAAAGAAATAAAATCTTAAAAAAAAAAGAAAAAGAGGCAAAATGTGCTCACCATTCTCCATGTGGCAACATGCACAGAGGAGGCCAGACAGCCCAAGACTTAGGAGTTGAATGTATCTGTGTTTGATGGGAGCCGAGCGCGGGGTGTTGATAAGAATGCAGAGCCAGGGAGTGGGAGATAAAGCAGGACTGAAAAACTTGTAATCAAAGTTGGGGTGGCTGTAGAAGTCTGGGGAATTTCCTCTTGATGCCGGTAGTAAAGGGAATTACCTCCTCAGGTTTAGACCTCATTGCTTCTTGCATTTTTTCATTTCCTCTTCACTTCTTGATTCCTGTAATACTCCGTTCAGAATGACCTCTCTTCCCCAAGACTCCTTAGGCCTGCCAGCCACTGTCGGGGGCTCCATGTCCCATGCTTCCTCTTATCACAAAACTCATCATACTCGACTGTACCTTATGGACTATTTGCCTCCTCTAATGACTGGGAGCTCCTTGAGAATGGAGATCATCTCTTACTCATATTTGTGTTTTTTATAATCAACTTCACGTTACAGTAGTTGGAAATTTACAGGAAAGTTGAGAAGATAGTGCAGAGTCTCGACGTATCTCTGCACACAGTATCCCTTATTGACGTCATTTGTCAGCAGGGTACCTTTGTTAAAATGAATAAAGCACTATCAATACATAATTAACTAAAGGCTATATTTTATTAAGCTTTCTTAGATTTTCTCTAATGTCCTATTTCTGTTCCATGTTCCCACCCAGAATGCAGCATTACGTTTAGTTGTGCATTTTCTTAGTTTTTTCTTCCGCGTGACTGGTTTTCAGACCTTCCTTGTTTTTGATGACCTTGACATTCCGGAGGTCAGATACATAGCTGTACTGGTCAGGTAATTGGAGGGTGCCCCTTATTGGAATTAGTCTGATCAGATTGCTGTTAATGGGTTTTTGGAAAGAAAAGCACAGAGGAAAAATGCTGTTTTTATAACATCATATCAAGGCTGTATACTGTCAAATACCTCATCATTGTTAATATTGACTTGATCACCTGGCTGGGATTTTTCAGGTTTCTCTACTGAAGAGTCCCCCACCCTTTCCATACTGTACTGTATTCTTTGGAAGGAGATCACCACGTGCAGCCTGCGCTTAATGAGTAAAAAGTTAGGCTCCCCTTTCTGTAGGGTGGAGAACCTATGCATTATTCTGAATTATTTGGTACAAGAATTCTCTACCATTTATTAATTTATGTAATCATTTACTTATCAATAAGTACTCATGGCTATTTATTTTACACTTCGGTTATAATCCAATGTGACTTTATTTTTTAGTCAAATGGTTCCTGTGTTGGCTATTGGGAGCTCCCGTAGCTCCTTCGTCCCTTGGACACACCCCCGTGCGTGTGCACTTGTGTGCTCAGCACTTCCCTACTCTCTGACACCACGAGGTAGTGCTGTCTCAGTCCTGGAATCAGCCATTTCTGCAAAGAGCTCTGGGTTTTTGTTTGTTTTTTGCTTTTGCTTTTGTTTTGTTTTATTTTTGTTTTTGAGAATGGTATTAGAAGCCAAGATTCAGGAGCTTGGTGTGCTGATTACTACTGAGGCTTCAGTTTTTTGAGATCGTCTCATCTGCCTAAGCAAGAAAATATATGCCTACATATACTAATGCATGAATATCTACAGATATTTCTAGATGTAACCTTCTCTATCATATTAAGTGAAACATGGGTTCCTACCAATGTCTCCACCTCTAATGCACTATTACCATGTGGATGATTCTAGACTCCTCACCTTGCTTACCTGTAAAGTCTTACCCTAGCATTGAGAAATCTGTCTACTGACATGTTCAACAGCAGTATACTCACACCAGAATTGTAGCAGCATCAGGACTGTTAACCTGCAGGCCATACTGAAAAACCACTTTATCAACTAGAAGGCAGTATTTATATGCAGTTCATTTTGGTTTTGGTTGTACAGATTTCACCCATTTCCAAAGTTACTTGGATGAGCACCTTCCCCCACCCCTTGTGTGAGGTTGTTTCAAGCATTTGTTACAGAAGTTCCTTCCTGGGATGACCCAACTTCCTAATGATTTCCTAATTTACATACTTTTTGTCCTAGAGTTCTATAGGTTTGGAGAAATGAACTACATCGTGTATCTACCATCTCAGTATTGTACAGACTAGTGTAAATTCCCTAAATCTGGATGCCTGGGTGGCTCAGTCAGGTAAGTGTCTACCTTTGGTTCAGTTCCTGATCTCAGAGGCCTGGGATCTAGTCCCACATCGGGCTCCTTGTTCAGCAGGGAGTCTGCTTCTCCTTCCTCAGGCTGCTCCCCCTGCTTGTGCTCTCTCTCTCTCTGACAAATAAATAAATAAATAAATAAATAAATAAATAAATAAATAAATAAAATCTTTTTAAAATTCCCTAAATCTCCTGTGCTTCACCTATTTATCCTCCCCATCTCCCAACAAAGCCCTGGCAACCACTGATCTTTTTATTGTCTCTACAATTTTGCCTTTTCTAGGATACAATATAATTGGAACCATATGGTATCTGTCTTTTTCAGACTGTCCTATTTAATATATCTATATACATGTAAGTTTCCTCCATGTTTTCCATGGCTTCATCGCATATGAATAATTGAAATGAGTGACAAATATAGTATATTTATGTACAGATGGAGTATATTTTCTTCTACAGTGGTTATAATGAAACCAAGGCACCAGGAGTCACTTGGGGTTTTATTATTATTATTTTTAGTTGTTTGATTTGCTCTGAGTTTTGTTAAGAGCAGATGCATAGTATTGGAGTCCCCGAGCCTGTATCATTTATGGGCATGGATTAGAGAGTTTCCCAATCTCCCAGAAGAACATGCAGAAAACATGTGTATCCATACAGACGTGAATGGGAGCTACGAGTTTATTTATTTTAAAATTATTTCCCCTAATATCCATATTTATGTTGAAATCACACTCAAGCTATATTTGCTAGCTGTGATAACAACTTAAATGTCTTATACTAACTATCAAAAATCTATTGTTGAATTAAGAATTGCTAGAACTGTAGAAGAAATAGCAGCTGCTTGTGGTGATTTTGATATCTTATTGTTTTAACTTTGATAGCAAAAAACTTGAATATATTCCATAAATGCTGAAATATACTTACAGAAATAAGTGTATCTTAAATAATGACGTGGAGAAGTCACCAATCAGCACCTTTAGTGAACTGCAAATTATTATCTATTACAATGTCCAGAAATGTAAGCTTCAGAGAGAGTGGCAATTCTCCCGGAAATTGGATCCTTGGAAAGGTGATTCAGCCGAGTCCAAACTTTGATGTCAGCACTGTGGATGGTGTCCGGGATAGCAATCACAGGCGAGGAAGCGGGTCAGATTGCCACTCTGAAAATAGTATTTTTCCACTAACTTCCTGGTGGATGAAAAAGTATTCTGTTTCAACCTGCCTATCCTAACCTCCATTTAATTCCTCTGCTTTTATAGAAACGCAAAAATCTGTTCCCTACTGAACAATGTATCTCTCTACCAGTAAGTCCAGGATCACACACGCCGATGATCAGATTCACCGCTGTGTGCACAGGAGGCTGTTGGGACACATTCAGGGGCTGGGTCACACCCAGGGCTCTGCACACCTTCCCGGAGCTCCCCAGCTGCTGCCAATGCACTCATGGCTTCCTCCATGGGCTCTCAATTTGCAGCCCCTCCTGGGCACAGTGCTTCCCAAACTCGCTTGCTTTCTCTAGCCCTTGTATAAAACTTCCTTATTCTGTAACTTGCAGTGACTTTTCTTCCTGACCACATTTAGACTGCTGTTCTGAGACAAACATCTTTCTTCGAAAGAGTTGAGAATTTATTTACACATTTCTAGATTGTTACATTTGTATACGTATTTACCTAAAAGCAGAAACAAAGCAAAATTGTGGTTACATATTGATGGGTTATTTTTCTTAGAATTTACATGCTTCTGTGAAAACAACTTTAAAATGCCATAGATTTGACTACGTTTTCTATTACTGTAAATACTTGACATGTAAAGAAAAATTAAAGAAGCACAATTAAATATTCTTACCTGATGCAAAATAAGGAGGTTGTGTTTGTAGTCATTACAAAGTACATAAAGCCACATCAGGTATACAAATATATGTTTCTAATAGCTCACAACTTGTAACCAAACGAATACATGGATTGCAAACTGTTTGCAAGGTAGAAATTTTAACCAATTATTTCTCACTTTCATTCAGACACGGGTCTGCAACAAACTTACTAACCAGGATTAATACTGATTTTTGTCTTGAAATTTCCTTCATCTACACAACCCATGCTCAAAATCAAGATTTCAAAATATGTGTTTTTATTGCTTAATTTGCATATTCAAGAAACAGTAGTTGAGGTTCCTATGTGGATTTCTACTTAGTAAATCTTGTGATCCGAGGCACAAATGGAAAATAGCAGTCACATCTATCAAGAAATAGATTTAATTTTCAGCCATCAAAGTTGCAATGAGTCCGTAATACGGGGCTTGTACGGAACATGCCCTGCACGTGTTATTTTGCTATTTTATAGTATCTGTCATTTCTGAGACAGCCACGCATAATGATGTCAAGCAGAATTCCTCATTCCTGCTATTGTCACTCACAGCTCACTTCATAAACAGCACTGGATAGGATGGAAGGTGAAAAAAATGCTTTTTCCAAAATTAATGGGAGCCTTATACATTATTATCTATTTCTTTCGATCACAGAAATGTGCTTTTTCTTTACTCGTGTGTCAAGCTGGGAAAGAGTGGCCACATTTCAATGGGAAGATCCGTACTAATTCACCTTCATATGACACCTCTCTTGGGGTGGCCCTCAATACATATGGAGTAAAATACACTAAACTTTGTCATACCCCTGTGTTTAAAGATCACATTACTGCCTCATTCAGTGATACTATTCTGGACCGTGAAACTCAGAGTATAGTGAATATAGAAATGTCCGACTGTAAGATGCCATTAAACATACGTTATTAAGTCCAAAAGATTCCCTGCTTCTTGGTGATGCAAGAATAAAACTAAAGTATTTAAAGTGGGACCTTCTCTATTAATAATACATGTTTAAACTTGCTTCTGTGTGGTATTAATTTTAACTCTCTTGAGATAGCAGTTCTATTAGGATGGTGTTTCTGATACCTCTAAGTCTTCTTTAGGGATATCCAGTTAGCATTCCAAAATTACAGATTCTTCAATTTACTAGTATTGAAACTGGCATCTAACTTTTTTAGCATAATATTTGCATTTTTGAGCAGTTTAGTTTTTAAGATTTATATTAGAAACGAATTGATCCTTCAGGAGTGATGACAGATCTTTAAGTAAACTGTCGTGTGGGAAAATTAAATATAAATATGTGCTTTCTCCATATATTATTATTCAATTCCCAGAGCAAATAAGAAGGCCGAGACAACTTTATATCTCTCACTTAAGTAAGTAAATTTACATGATTGAGATAACCATTGTTTCCCCTCCCTTGAATAAAAATAACAGGCAGCAAACTACTTAAAATCCAAAGGCAAGAGAATATTTTCCTTTTTATTTTATTTATTTAATTTTTTAAGAAATTTATTTATTTATTTGAGAGAGAGAGAGAGCCCGCACCTACGAGTGGGTGGGGCGGGGCAGAGGAAGAGAAGGCGAATCCTGGAGCAGACTCTGGGCTAAGCGCGGAGCCTGATGCTGGGCTTCATCTCCCGACCCTGAGATCATGACCTGAGCCGAAACCAAGAGTTGGGTGCTCAACCGACTGAGCCACCGGACACCCAGAATATTTCTCTTTGTGAAATCTTACTTATGAAGTGGAGCAAAAAGTAATGGGTCCAGAATAATACAAATAACAAGTACAGAGAATATCTAAACCCTTAGCGTCCTCAGGTATCTTGCCGAGAAGTAAAAATCAATGACTGTCATGTCTCTAAAAGAAAACTCAACCGATATGTGAACATGTTCTTTTAAATTTATCAGTCATGTCATTGCTATTCATTCAATACTCTTGCAATGTTTTAATAAAATATTGCCTTGTTATTGAGGATAACAACTGCTAACAACTGCTATTATTGAAGGTAACAACTGCTAACACTGAAGCATCACTAACAATTTTTTCATTAGATATCTTCCGTACACCTATGAACTCAAATGGAAAACGCAAAGCAATTAAATTGTCACAGATTTTTAATGGATTACCAATGTGGTTGCTTTCTTTGGAGTTGAGTGGGTTGTGATGGATATCGCCTATATCCTAATTTCTCAGCAGTATTATTTATGTGCACAGAAATCTGTAAGAAAAATGACTAACTTTTGAAAAAAAACCAATTTTAGGTATGGTTACAATTTTATACATCTACCGTTTTATAAATCAAATCTTGCATACTAATATGCAGATACGGATGTTAAAGCATTGCTGTATGTGCTATCTTTCTTCTGAATCTTTATATCTTAATAACGCTTCAAGGTCTAGGACAGATTTCACTCCATCTATGACAATGATAATCAGTAAATTTGTTGAGCGACATAATGCAGTGTTCAGGTACATGAACTCCAGAGCCAGAATCTCAGCTCCTCCATTAATAGATGTGACCTTAAGCCACTTATCTTTTGTGTATCTCCATTTTCTCGATTATAAAAAGGGGAATGATAGTATGGCTATAGAGCTGTTGTGAGGAGTCAGTGAGTTAATACACTTAAATCATTTTGAAGAGGGACACATAGTGTTTTATAATTGCCAAGTACCACTCTTTCATTTGACTTTCTCAAAACCCTATTAGTTAGTAATTTTACCTTTTCCTTTTTTTGAGATAAAAATCTGAAATCTACCCATTTTAATTAACTTGCCCAAGATCACATATCTTGAAAGAATTGCAGCCTGGATTATAACCTTGATTATATGATCAAAGTCCATGGGTTTTATTTCTATGCTATAATTTCTTAATCCATATGCATTTTCCCTGATACCTCCATCTTTTATTATCCTTGGATTTCATCTGATGAAGTTATGGAATAATTCTGAATTTACCTATGTACTGCTTTATAGACACTCTTCTCCATATTTTTTATTTTATTTTCCAGATAGGTTAGAATCTCATCAAAGGAATGGGTCGTGCCTTAACACAGGTCTTCCAGAGTCTGTACTACTGCTCTGAGGAAGTAGTATTTGCTTAATACACAAGATTTTATTGGAACAATGCTGGAAAGATATGGTTTAAAAATACGCAAATTTAATTACAAATTTCTGTAGACATTTTCTGAAATGTTGGTAAATATACTCAGCAGGACTATGTTTTTCCTCCATCAGCTACCATTGTACCCTTTCTGAAAGTTTTTGATGCATAGATTAAAGGTTGACTAGAAGATTCTTGCACAGCTGTAACAAGAGGGAAAAGTACATTACTCCAAAAGAAAAAAAAAGGATGTCAATAATTCCACCTGGCCACAAGTCATGTGCAATAATTCAGCCGCACAGCACAAATGGCATTCAAATCTGTGTTCTCTCTAGTTGCCAAGTCTAAGCTTGCTTCATAAAATTAGAGTTACTTGGAATGATTCTGAATTATAATATGGTAGTCTGCAAAGAACATCTGTGCTCTAACCTCTAGTATAATAAATATGGGGTATATTTATTCAGGGTAATCCAGAACAAAATATGCTTCCTTGAATTAGCAAGCTATTGACTACACATAAAGGGACAGGGAGGTGAATACCTTGTCTCGGGCAGCTGAATACTTATTATATCACATATTTTGCATTATAGAGGCAATAAATCAAAGACTATAGTGAGACTAAGAGTCAGGTGTAAAAGCCTTAGTAACGGTAACCTATAACTTGACCTGTTTCCTGAACTTTGGGTAGGTATCCTTGTTCAGCAGCAGTTATAAAACACTGTAATGAGTACCAGGTATACTTATAGTAAGAGAAAATAAAAATGTAACTTGCACATAGATATTTCTAACAGCACATGCTAAATCTTCTTTATGAGAAACATTTTAATGAGGCCATGAAGAAATGTAATTGAGATAAAATACAATCGTTAATGCACACGGTTGTGCTGTATTAATTTATATACATATATTAGACATGATCTGCTTCCCAAAGCTCCCTTTTGAAGCTAAATTAGGTGCTAAAGCTTTAACAAACAATGTCATTTATATTTCAGCTTGAAAAGGTCTGATCTGAATTATACTATGTGTTTACTCACTACAGTATGCAAAGCCCTTAACAGATAAAGCACTTTTTTCCCATCAACAAGAAAGTTCAGTGTTATAGAGATAAGAATATTTCTAATACTGGACTACCTCTTACAAAAGAAACAGTAAATCTCCCTAAATAAAATTTAAAAACACAAAAATCATCCATTAGCACTATTTTATCGGCTACTAAAATGTCTAAAATGGACTTTAATAGCCAAACATGATCCATAGGGACACATACTCGTTTCTTATGTAAATTTTAGCACTTCTTCTCGAAACAATGATCATTCATTAAACAATCATTTTCTAATGGCAAACTATTCCATGGCATAGCCACTGAAGACATATTGTGATATACTTTTCTTCTCACGATTTTGAGGATACTTATTTAAAATAATTTAGTGACTAGATCAAGGTTGAATTTAAAAATTTAAATAAACATGAATTTCAAGAAACAGACTCTTAACTATAGAGAACAAACTCATGGTTACCAGAGGGGGGTTTGGGGGGATGGGTGAAATAGATGAAGGGAATTAAGAGTACATTTATCATGAGGAGAACTAATGTATAATATTGTTGATTCACTATATCATACACCTGAAACTAATATAACATTGTATGTTAACTGTACTGGAATTAACATTAAAAACCTAATAAAAAATAAAAAATAGAATTGCAATGTCATTGAAAATTACTCATGCATTTATTGGTGTCTTGAATATTTTAAAAAAGAGTTAAGGTGGCACATGACAAAGACGAATTAGTAAAATAGAAATGTTATATGGAGCAACAATAAGTAGGATGGAAGCTTTGCAAAAATTCTGAATTTTGAAAGGGGTAAGATTAATATGGTATTTGGCCAATGGATTAGAAAAATACCCAACTCAATGCTAGCCTTTTTTAAATGAAGTGTTTTACATCAAGTCCACATCATGTATGACCTCTATCATCCTCACCTAGCAGAAAATAACTGGTTTTTATGTTCTTTACGCAGAGATTATAAGGTCTTTCCTACTCGAGATGTGCACGTGCATCACTGCCTTTCTCTTGCAACATGAAGAAAAGGACCTTCCCTCACAGTGTAGAATCTATACCACTGCCTGTTCGGCTTCTGAACCTACCCAGTTGACCAGCTTCTCACCATCTTCTATATCCTTAATCCTTTCTTAAAGGTCCCTCCATATCCCACCTTAACTGAAAACTCTCTTTCCCCATAGATAATAAATTCCCTCCACATCTCTAAAATCTCGTTGTTGTATCTCTCATATACCTAAGGGTCACTGTCCTTCCCTGCTTACACTTTTGATTCCATAGAATTATTATTCTACCTTATAAAAATGTGTAATGATCCTTGCAACTGGGTATGAATTACTTTTCTGTTGCTACCATAACTGATTGCCCCAAGTTTATCAGCTTAAGACAACACCCGTTTATTATTTCATAATTCTGTGGGTCAGGAATATCAGCAGTCTGGTGAGCCTAACTGGGTGCTCCGCCAAACATTTCATAAAGCCAGACTCAGGTGTCTATCAGTCTGTGCTCTTGCTCGCAGAGTCTGGGGGAGAATCTGTTTCCAGCATAATTCAGCCCATTGGCAGAATCCAGTTCCTTGCTGACATAGCTATAAGGTCCTCATTACTAGCTGGCTATCAGCTGGGAGCTGACCTCAGATCTTAAAGGCTGCTTGCATTTCTTGACATATAGTCCCCACCCTCCTCAAAGTGAGTGATGGTATGCTAACTCTCCCTTACATTTCGAATCTCTCAGACTCTGCCTTCTGTTTGTAGGAGCTCATGTGTTTACTTGGGTCCCCCTGGAAAATCCTTAAAGTCTTCTGATTAGTAACCCTAACCATATATGCACAGTTCCTTTTGCCATGTAAGGGAAAATATTCATAATTTCAGGGATGAAGTGTGGCATTGCCATACACCTGGGCTATTCTCATCCATTAACTTTTTCACCATTTTCTCTCACTAATTAAAGATTTGGGTGCAGATTTCACACTCAACATTACCATCTCTAGTCTAGCTGATTTCAAGCTCCAGGATGATGCCATAGCCACAGTCTTTTGGCTTCATCTCCACTAAGCTTCTCAGTTTATGGGTGGCCTGTAACAACTCTGCACTCATCAATCCTTGTAAAATAATGCTTACAGTTCTTCCCTGGCCTTAAAATTTTACATTTCATGTCTCCCACTCCCCTGCATCTGCCTAAAAGCCTTGCAAACTCCAGTGCCTTGAACCTTCTGTGTTCAGCTGAAATCATTCCCTTTCATGTTGGAGGTCTCCTTATATCAACTATTCTTCTACCCATACTATAACACTTTGTTCATTGTTCTTCAATATACTCTCTGCTCTGAGACTAAAACCTGCTTGAATCCAGGTTGATGCCTTCTTCATGACTGTACCCAGGTTTCTCGGTGCTATTTAAAAATTATATATGCAATATAGGTTGATGCCTGTAATGAGCAAGAAAGAACACCAGACTTCAGCTGGGTCCTCAGTATCACCAGCAATCCTCCTACATTTCCCAGTGAACTTTCTCTTCTGTTCTCCAGTATGATGATTTAAATGTTCTCTCTTACTTTCACATCTCCAACTCCACAACTGTCTCTTTCACCTGAGAATATGGTAGACAAATATCTCACATACACAGATGCAAATCTCTTCGGCCAAATATTAGCAGAACAGATTCACCAATGTATAAAAACAGATACACGTGACAACCAAGTGGGATTTATCCCCAGATTCAAAATTCAAAAGTAATCCATCAACAGCCTAAAAAAAATCACATGATCATATCAATAGATGGAGAAAAAAGCGTTTGACAAAATCCAACAGACATTCATAATAAAAGCTCTCAGTAAACTAAGAGAAGGAAACTTCTTCAACTTGATAAAGAATATCTACAAAAAACCTGCAGCTAACATCATACTTAATGGTGAGAAACTCATATCTTCCCCACTAAGATAAAGAATGAGGCAAGGATAGCCCTTCTTCATCACTCCTTATTAACATTGTATTGGAAGTAACGCCTAAAGGGATAAGACAAGAAAAGGAAATGAAAGGTGTACGGACTGGGAAAGGAGAAAACAAATTTTGTTTGCAGATCACATGATATTTTATGTGGAAAATCTGAAAGAATCAACACAAAACTTCTGGAATGTGTTAATGATTATAACAAGGTTGCAGGATGCAAGGTTATTATATCAGAGTTAATTGTTTTCCTATATACCAACAATGAACAAGTGGAATTTGAAATTAAAAACACAATACCATTTACATTAGCACCTCCAAATATGAAACATTTAAGTATAAATCTAACAAAATATGTGTATGATCTATATGAAGAAGAGCATAAAACTGGGATGAATAAAATGGAAAAAGAATTAAATTAATGGACATATATCTTATGCTCATGGGTAAGCAGACCCAACAATATCAAGATGTCAGGTCTTCTCAACTTAATCTGTAGATTCAATGCATTCCCTATCGAAATTCCAATGAATTATTTTGTGGATGTTGGCAAACTGATTTATATGGGGAGGCAAAACACCCAGAGTAGCTAACACAATACTGAAGGAGAACAAAGTTGAATGGATAAATAAACTCTGGTACAGCCAGACAATGGAATTTTATTTATTGCTAAAAACAACCCATGAAAAGCCAGGGAGAACCTGAAATGCATATTATGAAGTGAAAGAAGTCTTCTGAAAAGGCTATTTACTGTGATTCCAACTGTATGACAATCTGGAAAAGGTAGAACTATGCTTATAGTAAGAAGATTAGTGGTTTCCAGTGATTGACTAGTGGGAATGGGGGGGAAGATAAATAGGTAGAGCACAGAAGATTTTTAAGGCAGTGAACACATACTCTGTATGTTACTAGAATGGTGGGTCCTGGTCCTTTTCTGTTTGTCAGTGCCAAGAGCGAACCCTAAGGGAAACAATGGACTTTGGGTGATTATGATGTGTCAATGTAGGTTTATCAATTGTAACAAATGTACCACTTCGATAAGGGATGTTAGGAATGGGGGATATTGTGCATTTTTGTGGGGATGATGGGTTTATGGGGATTCTCTGTACCTTTTTCTTAATTTTGCTATAAACCTAAAGCTTCTGTAAAAAATTAGATTTTATTAAAAAAAATGTCATTAGTTAAGAGGAACAGAATGTCTAGTCCCATCTGTAGACAGGACTATAATTATAAGTGATACCCAAAGTTTTGTTTTGTTTTGTTGGCTTGCTTTACTGATATTAATATAAAAATATAAAATATAATTTAAAAATGTAAAAAGTCTACATGAATTTAAAATTAAAACATACATACAAAATGAAAAGTAAGTTTAGAAGATTATGATATAAAAATCAAATGGGATAAGAGGAAAAAAATCTTGACCCAGGTATCAAAAAACAAAACACAAAACCTCTCTTGAGAGGTAATTAAAGACCTTCAGCTCAAGGTGGCCATACATACCTAGCAAATCTCTTGCTCATTTATTTTCAAGATCCTGGGCTGATGGGATAAACAATTTTCATAGCTGGATAATGGTAGCTGGAAACAACGGCATGATAGGAGATCTGAAATCGTGCGTGATGTACTCCATCCAGTTTTCTTGAGTTGCAACTGCATCATCGAATAAGGAGGAGTACAAATTTGAATATCTTTCACCAATGTGGAGTAAAAGAATAACGACTTATTAGTTAAATATTTCCATCTCATCCTTCCTTTTGTAAAATGTTTGAGGAATGAGCATGTGTTTCAGAATTCTCACTTTAGAACTGTTCACTCACAGGGTTTTAGTTAAAATTACATTTGGATCCATCTGGCATTGCAGAAGTAAAAGATCTTCTCTTCAGTCAAAAGGAAAAACACATTGATCATATGCTTTTATCATGCTGGAAAGCTGAATGTTTTCCATTTTTTATTAATTACGAACATAATGAACAGCACGATCAGAGCACAACTTATGGTCTTGAACCACAGGACCTGGCAAGCACAACCCCTCATGGGTTTTGGAGCACTTATGCTCCCACTACCCGATTGGATAAATGTACATGAAAAACCATCTAACTTTCCAATTGGTGCACCAAGTACCCATGAAATGATATCCCGAGGGGGGTTGGGCCTTACGGCCCATATGCTCTAGCATCTGTCTTATTTAATTCATCTTCCAACCTCCAGGGTAAACAGAGCAACTTGTTACCGGGGTCACAGGAGCAAGTTGTCAAACTTTTTCTCTGCCTTCGTGTTTCACATAACTAGAGAGACAAAACAGACAATAGAGAAAAAGGAAATGTGTAAAGAGAACATTATCATCCTCACGTCAGTATAACTAAATGGTGGAGGAGAAGGGGTTATTCTCCTTCAGAAAATAACGGTCTACTTTGCAGGTGAAGTTTTTTTGTCAATTACTGGTCTTAGTAGAAACCAGTGTGGCTCTAATTTAGTGTTTTACATTAATAAGTGGGAAGAGATTTTATTTTATTACTAAGTTAGAAGGATGCGGAAGGGTGAATGTCTGTTGGAGATATTAAGAAAATACATGCTGGGGTGTTTGCTCTTTCTTTCAAGTGTTTTCATTACTAGGCAGGTCATAACAATTTTACTCCCTAGTTTGTCCAGAGGGAAGTTTATGTCCCTCCTCTCAGTCTTAAGATAGCGCTAACATCAGATTTCATTGACAGTCCTCCATCACAAGCCAGTTGGTGATAGGTTTTTGTTTCCTTTCGTTGATATACAGCATGAACAGTGTGGAGTATGGTCCGTGGACTCATGACACATAGGCTTCTCAGACTTGAAACATACAAGGAAATAAGAGTTAATGGGCTCAAAACACTGGCTCTGATGCGGACAACAGACAGAACAGTGATCTTAAGTGTATCTGCAACAGTTTGGGGACTGTGTCTACCAGAGGCTATAGCTCTGGCAGCCGATGCTTCCAGTTCTCTGCATCCAATTGCCAGGCATCAAGCATCTATTTTTCCTGCTGCATTTGGCACTTTCCCCCTACCTTCTGCAGTGCTCTTTCCTACCCCATTTATGGGATACTGGGCTTCCCTGGCCCCTTTTGTACTTTTCTGATGCTCCTTCCTGGCTCTTTTACTTTATCCTTCTTTCCCTCCCACTCTCCTCCCATGTTCGTGTTCAGGGTGGATGCTGGCCTCACTTTTGGTCATTCATACCTGCACCTCAGACTGCCTGGAACACTTCATGTCTGCAATGGAACTCGTTCTTTGTTTCTGTCCTTCCCCATTCAGCGTAGATACTCCTCCTAGGCAGTCTTTCTTAGGACTCATGGTGGCCCCTTCATCAAGTCAATCATTCAAATGGAAAACCACGACATCATTGTAGGCGCTTCCTCTTCCCTTGCCTGCCTTGGATTGATCATTACAAAGCTCTGTTGTGTCTTCTTTCTACCTATTTCTGAGCTCCTTTTCCTACACTCCAACTTCGCTGTTCTTCGCTAAGACTGATTCTTCCCCTGTTAGGCTCTCTCTGATTACCCTGCCTCCAATACCATTTACCCATAATATTGACATTTAGGTCATTTTTGTTAAATAGAAATTTACTCATACAGCCAGTTTTTCTGAAATTTTTATTATATCCCATTGAGTTCAGTTTCAGTGTTCTCAGTGTGATCTGTATGAGGCCATTATCATCTGCCCCTAACCAATGATAATAGTTACCTATTGCTGCATAAAAATATCATACCAAGGTTCAACAGCTTAAAACAATGGCTATGTACCTTCCCATAGCTTCTGTGGTGAGAATCCAGGGCACAGACAAGCTGGTGCCTCTGGCTCAGGGTCTTTCCCCTAGCTGCATTCAATTTGTTCACCAGCCTGTAGTCATCTTAAAGACAACTGGTTTTTGGTTTTAGCAGAGCTTAAAGCCTCACCAGCTACTGACTAGATACCATTACATTCTTGCCACTTGGGCCTCATTAAGGCTAATCACAAAATGGCAGCCTTTTTTTTTTTTTTTTTTTTTTCTGGAAAGTAAGCGTCTACAGGAGAATGAGGAAAGGGAGGCAAGATGGAAATCACAGTATTTTTCTGTCATAATCTCAAGAATGACATCCTATCACTTTTGTCATGTTCTCCTTATGGGAAGAGAGTCATTGGTCCCACCACGATAAAGAGAAATGGATAAAAGGGAATTAATGCCAGCGGGGGGGATGTTTGGGAGTCATCTTAGAGGCTGCCCGTCACATTCAGAGCCTGGCATAATCTCTTGTTACTCCCTCCATTCCCTGGCTTTTGTGCTAAAATATCTAAACATACTGCATGGTTTTTTGTTTTTTGTTTTTTTTTTGAATCTGCTTTCTTAAATATGTGTATGTTGTTGCTTTGTCTGAAACACTTTTCTTTGAACAACTTATATGACAGATTGAATAACTTATCTAAATCAAATTCAGCTTCAGGTACGAGTTCCTGTATAAGACCTTCCCTAAACTCTCATTGACTGTCTTCTGTTCCTTTTGTGGTCCTCTGGTATTGTGTGTGTTATACTATATTTATTGCTTTATGAATTTTCCATTAGACTGTGAGGTCCTTGAGAGTGTGAGCCCTGTTACATTCAATGCTCCTTGAATAAATATCAATGAATCATAAAGTGAGTTGAATGGTTTTTAATTTACCGTATTGACTACAGTATCATGTTCAAGATTTATTATATCCATTTTATGATGTATCATTGTAATACTGTCAATTCTATGACAATAAAACATATACAGGCAAAAAGATAAATTTAGCAAATTATTGATTACCTTCTATTTATTGTGTTCATCATTAGGCAAAAAAATACTGTGTAAACCATAGTCTTTCCAAGGAGCTCATAATTTAATGGTGGCAGTACATTAAAGATAAACCTTAGCTTTATCATCTTTAGTTATGTTTCCTTGGTGAGTCTCTTGATATTTTTTAGCCTTATAATAACAATGTTGGTGCCTACTTCAGAAAGTTTCTATAGCGTTAATTTTAATTTTCTTTTTAATATATTTGGTGTTATTTTAGGTAATCAATCATTGTACTGTGAAGTATGCTTGACATCGTCAACCAATCTTTCTTTAATCATTTTATTTTATTTTATTAGTTATTTATTTAGTCATGATAGCATACTCTTCAATCCCTGTCCCCTATTTTCACCAAGCCCTTCCCACCTTCCCTCTGGTAACCATCAGTTTTTTCTCCATAGTTAAGAATCTGTCTTTTGTTTTGCCTCCTCTCTCTCTTTTTTTTCCTTTGCTCATTTGTTTTGTTTCATAAATTCCACATATAAGTGAAATCATATGATATCTTTCTCTAACTTATTTTGCTTAGCGTTACACTCTCTAACTCCATCCATGTCCTTGCAAATGGCAAGATTTCATTCATAGTTTGCCTACTATAAATAATGCTGTAATAAACATATGGGGTACATGTATCCCTTTCAATTAGTGTTTTTGTATTTTTTGGGTAAATATCCAGTAGTGTGTGATTTGTGATCATAGGGTAGTTCTACTTTTAATTTTTTGAGGAAACTCCATATTGCTTTCCACAATGGCTGAACCAATTAGCATTCTCACCAACAGTGCAAGAGGTTTCCTTTTTCTCCACATCCTTGCCAACACTTGTTGTTTCTTGTGGTTTTGATTTTAGCCATTCTGACAGGTGTGATGTGATATCTCACAGTTGTAAAGAGAAAAATGTTGAGATGGGAGGTGTTATGAAAGGGCTGTAATGAGCCATAATATCTTTATTTTATGGGGTGGGGAGACAAGAAATAACTAAAATTGATGGAAAATGGCATAGAAGTTTAAGCATATAACTTAACCACAAACAATAGATGAGTGTAAAATCACATAGTATCAGGTTGGGGGAAAGAAATTAAGGAGGCAGAAGGTAATTTAAATAAATAAGTTGAATGCTCACAACTTAATGACAACCATCAATAGATAATATTCAAGGTTGAAAAATCAGTGAACCTGTAAGTATATGGAAGTCATGGAGGTTACCATCAGAGTCACCAAACATCACAAACATACCTGGCAGTCTCTGGGGACAGAATGGAGGGGGTTAAAGAATAGAGTAGATGGCAATGCTGTCCATCCTAGAGCTTTTGATTTTTTATAAGGTGCTCTAAAAACATGAATAAAACATATTGTAGCACCCTTCACTCTCCAAAATTGACCTAAATGTCTCCATTATAATATTTTTTAAAAGATTTTATTTATTTATTCGACAGAGATAGAGACAGCCAGGGAGAGAGGGAACACAAGCAGGGGAGTGGGAGAGGAAGAAGCAGGCTCATAGCAGAAGAGCCTGATGTGGGGCTCGATCCCATAATGCCGGGATCACGCCCTGAGCCGAAGGCAGACGCTTAACCGCTGTGCCACCCAGGCGCCCCTCCATTATAATATTTTTTTTCCACTTAGTTGGGGTAGAAAAAAGTTAGGCCCTTTCCTCAGAAGGTGTAAAAATAATGATTCTTCAAGAAAAGCATTTTTATCTGTGTGTTATCACATCATTTAAGAAAAAAACTGAGTGAATTGAAATTGACAAAGATTACTGCTTTGAGGCAGTGTAGTATAGGGATAGAGCTTGTATTTAAAAGACAGATGGGGTTCTAGGCCATATTATTTGCTGATTACAATGTATCATTACCAGTTACTTAACCTTTCTGAGCTAGTTTGCATATGTAAATTGGAGTTAAGTTACACTTCATAGGGTCCTGTAAAGATTAATTACGATAACTAAAATAAAATGTCCTTCCACAATAATTATTCACAAAATATTAGCTTTCTGATATTGCTTCACTGACTGATTATGAGAAGAGAAGCTGGATTGGTTATGATGAGCCTGGTTTTGGAAGATGTCAACTCCACTGATCGCCAAAGTTGTCAGTTATTTTATGACTAAGACGATCCACAATTTTTTATCCTTATTTAATATCAAATTCTTTCAAAATTCAATGATAGTTTTAACTAAGTCACCCTCACAGATAAACTCTTATTTTTATTTTATATATTTTTTCTGATTGATTAGTGTAAAGTTTTTAGACTATCTGGTGCAGATTAGCGTTTAGTGAATTCTCCCCACCAAATTGAATTGTATCTGTATCACTTTCATTGATGTGACTTGCTTTTAAGAGTGTTAACATCTCAGTTAGCTAGTATGAGTAAACAAAATGGTTTTCTGAACTTGGTAGGAGAATTTTACTCCTTTGAGGATAAGAATTACTTTGTCAGGGGTGCCTGGGTGGTGCAGAAAGTTAAACATTGGACTCTTGACTTTGGCTCAGCTTCTGATCTCAGGGTCATGAGACTGAGACCCGTGTTGGGCTTGAGCTCCCTGCAGAGTCTGCTTGAGATTTTTTTCTCCCTCTATCTCTGCCCCTTCCACTCGTGCTCTCTTAAGAAACGGCACAGAGGACCATAGGGGAAGGGAGGGAAAACTGAATGGGAATTCATCAGAGAGGGAGAAAAACCGTGAGACTCTTAACTATAGGAAACAAACTGAGGGTTGCTGGAGGAGAGGTAGGTGGGGGGATGGGGTAATAGCATGATGGGCATTAAGGAGGGCACATAATGTGATGAGCCCTGGATGTCATATGCAACTGATGAATTATTGAACACTACATCTGAAACTAAATATGAATTTAATTTGAATTAAATTGAATTTAAAAAGAATCACTTTGTCATAAGACATTTACTTGATTGGCTAATACTCATTTACTTACTATATATTATTCTATATGACTCAACACAATATAGTCCTTTACGGGTCCATATATTTTTAACTATGCAACTTCATCCAGGGCTATACCTACACTAAGTTTCAGTTAGAATTGTATAGATAAACAGCATCATTAGCATCTATTTTATCAGAGCATTGCCTC
Source organism: Ursus americanus (assembly GCF_024610735.1). Lineage (NCBI taxonomy): Eukaryota > Metazoa > Chordata > Mammalia > Carnivora > Ursidae > Ursus > Ursus americanus. The sequence goes on from NC_142145.1 coordinate 5,224,760, forward strand.
AAATACTTCCATCAGAAATGTAAGAATCCAGGCTGTCTGGGTGACTCAGTCAGTTAAGCCTCCGCCCTTGGTGCAGGTCCTCATCCCAGGCTCCTGAAATGGAGCCCCAAGGCGGGCTCCTTGCTCAAGGGGGAGTCTGCTTCTCCCTCTCCCTCTGCTGCTCCCCCTGCTTGTTCTCTGTCTCTCTTTCTGTTAAATAAATAAATAAAAATCTTTGAAATATAAGAAATCCACACATTCTTTATGTTAAAATGTATAATAAATTTTTGATCTTTATTAATCAATATTAATTACAGGGGTAAGGAAATACCGTATGTAATGGTTAGAGTTATTTAACAGAAGATATTATAGTAGTGATTCATATTTATTGTTTATATTTTGCACATACAAAGGTTTCAAAGCTGAAGCAAGAAAGTGGTAGAACTGAACTATCATGTCTCTGTAGCAAGTTTTAGATGTCCTAGTTCATTAAAACTGTATAAAAAAACCCCACCAAATAAACTTAATCACTAACGACAATGTAAAACATTTTAGCTGAATATTATGGACTCATTATTATACTCTTATGCTATATAATAAACTATGCGAATACAAGAATTTTCACCCTGGGGTTTATTTTTTTCTTCTTTTTAACAATGTATTAGACAGTAAAAGTTTTTAAATTTATTAAGTCAACATAATTGTATTTTTTAAAAATATTTTTAGAAACTTTATTTTATTTTATTTTTTAAGATTTTATTTATCCATTTAACAGAGATAGAGACAGCCAGCGAGAGAGGGAACACAGCAGGGGGAGTGGGAGAGGAAGAAGCAGGCTCCCAGCGGAGGAGCCTGACGTGGGGCTTGATCCCATAACGCCGGGATCACGCCCTGAGCTGAAGGCAGATGCTTAACCGCTGTGCCACCCAGGCACCCCTTTATTTTATTTTTTTTAAAGATTTTAATTTTTATATATTTGACAGAGGAAAAGAGAGAGGGAGGGGGAAAACAAGCACAGTCAGAGGGAACGGCAGAGGGAGAGGGGGAAACAGGCTTCCTGCTGAGCAAGAAGCCTGACTCAGGGCTCCGTCCCAGGAGCCTGGGATCACGACCTGAGCCAAAGGCAAAGGCTTAACCTACTGAGCCACCCAGGTGCCCCAACATAGTTGTATTTATCTCCAGATACCTCCAGCTTGCAAGTGCGGGCAGGGATAGAGTGGATTTGGATTTATCCAGATACATGGCTTTGCCCTAGAGTAAGAGGAAGGTAGATTATGCAGCAGGGTTGATGGTATATTTATGGTGATTAAAATGATTGACCTGGAAACTGAGGCAGGCTACAGAGGAACAAAAGGATAGGTGGGGCTGAGGGATGAAACAGAGGTGCTATGATCATTGGGGGCCCCTGCTGGGATGCAAGAGTTTGGGAGTCAGAGGATTGGAGGCATGAGCTGGAAACACAGGAGGTGGTGGTTGGAAGGGGGTATTTGGAATTATCATTTTTGATAGGGAGCTGGTTTTTAATGATAAATTTGAGGGAATGACCCTGGAATCAGTGGCTGAAGAAGAGGAGGTCAAATGATGGACACATCAGGACATGGCAGAGACCATGTAAGCAGATATTGAAGTCACCAAGAATTAAGAAGTGTTGGGGAGAGTGAAATTAGCCAGGAGCTAAAACACAGAAGAGGATTGGCTGGGATCTTTGTAAATGAGTAGAACAATGAGAATTAGTGAGTGGCATGGTCAGGTGCCATAAACTGAGTGTCCTGGACTAAGATACTATGTCCCTTCTCTGCCTGTCTCCTATTACACTATCAAGGAGCTGGGAACAACTGAGCTCTCCCAAAAATATTGTTCTGGGGAAGGAAAAGGAAGTAATTGGAAGTGTTTATAATAGTGAAATAAACTAAATTGTTAAAAGAAATAAGTATATTTTGAAAGCGGGTTATTCTGTCCATTGGTTCGTTGATAAATTGCAAACAAACAAACAAAACAAAACCAAAAAACCCTGACATACTGCTCCATTAGAATCAGGTCAATAATATATTACCAGGCCTATGTTGGTAAGAAGGAGGAAAATTCAAAGAATCAGTCTTTGACATTCCAAAGCCAGCCTGGTGCTTAGCACCAGACCATGTTATTTTGCTTTCAAAAATAAACAATCTCACAAAGCACCAACCTCAGAGAAGGGTAGTGAGACTATGATAAAATGAGCCAAAGGGAGGCCACTTCATAATTTCATTTGAGTACATATAAAAACAGGTCACTATGTCATGAACAAAATAACACACCTCTCCTCCTCCCCACCATCACCACCAAAGTCGGGGACCACTGCCTCTCGTCCAATTACTGCATTAGCCTCGTGCTAACCTCTCCTCCCATTAGATCATGTGTATTACAAAATCCCATCATGGAACGGCTCCACTTTTTTGGCAGCACCCAATGGAAACAAACTTCTCCTAAGCCACTAACCAAAGCCCAATCTCCTCCAATAGGTTCTAACATCTTCTTACTGAAATACTCCTCATTTCCAAGTATTGTGGGTTTTCCCTCACTGCAATCAGGACGAATTCCAACTTGTTAGCTTAACTACAGGTCTGTTTCTCGTGGTCTTTGATTGAAGAGCACTGACAATGAAATGAACATTTATTTTACGTTACTGAACTGGACCATCTATAGGTACCCATTAGACATGGCTATTTTACACTGAGGAAGCTAAAACTGGTAAGTCCATTTCACCATCTTAGCCACAGGTACTGGGCAGTGTAGCCACAGATCATTTCCATGGTCACAGAAAGTTCTACTGGCAACACAGCCATGCTAGAGACTTTTTGAAGTTTATGTCTGCAGTCCTACTTTCTTTTTTTAGCACAAAAGGTACTTCAAAATGTTTTTATCTCTTTTTATATGTCTTTTTATATGTCTGCTGTTAGTGAATAATGTATCACACTTTGTGCTCTTCAGAGTTTCTCTTGCCGTATTTACTTTCACATCTTATTTGTTAAAATTTGGTGGTCTCCCAAGTCCTTTGGAGTCTCTCCCTCCTGTCCTCCTACTCCACATAATAATTCATAAGAAATGCCATATTCTACAATTAAATTAAAATTTTTAAGTAAAAAATTCTACAAAAATCAACTTTTTAAAGAACGTTAGTCCATTTTTTCCTGATTTTTGCTTAAGAGTGTGTTTATTTTTATTAACTCACAATCTATATCTCAAAATTCTGAAGATGATATGCCATTATTTTCAGAAATTTATTATACACAGGACCAGTACGTATTCTGTATTATTTTTGTTTCTTTTTAGGTAAAGTTGTTTCTCTTCGATGCCTGTGTAATTTTCTCTTTATTCTTTAACCTCTGCCGCAATGACGGGAGTGGACCAATGTTTACTAATCTACTTTGGTGAAGTAATTTTTTTTATTCACCTTAGAAAATTTTTAGTATTGTAAATACAAATAAATGAATGTTTATAAATAGACATATATATCTGTTATGCCCACGACTATCACGTACATACATTCATACAACACACACACGTATTCATGTATACGTATCTGCCCACTTCACATATCCAGCCAGCCAGCCACCTATTTATTTGTTCTGGTCTTTTCTTTAAAGGATGACAGCTACCTATAATTTGTTTTCAGTACATTCTATTAGGACTTCAACAATTTGATTTTCTTTAGTATTACATCTGCTCTTTAATTTTTTCCAACATTATTGTAATTTTTATGATTGTATTTTTGGTTTCCATGAAACCTAATTCATTTTTGTTTTCTTCTTTTCTCCCTCCTTCCCTCTGTCCTTCCTTCCTTCCCTCCCTCTCTCCCTCCTTCCTTCTCTTTTTTCTTTCAGGGGGAGTAGTTTCATGTTCTCCTCCCCTTATGCTTTCCTGTTCATAAGATTCTATTGTAATACCAGTTTCATATTTTTACTTTGAATACATCAGATTATGTTTCAGAAATTAACTAACTGTTGTCTTTTCTTGTTTTATTCGATTTTGATGAAGAAGATGACTTTTTCCATCCTTCAGCTAGGTTGAAATATGTACAGATTAAATAGAATTCACATTTCCCTCTGTAACCATGGAAATTGCATTTGGCCTCATTCTCTGTTTACTAGGCAAACAACATAAAATAGCTAACTTCGTATTGAGTCAGGCATTCATCAGGTGTCCTGATGTTGTATAGAGGTAGAATCTTCCATTATGACGAGCAAGTTGAACGCAACATACTCAACATGGTTAGGATTCCTTAAACCGCTTTACTCATGAGGATTCCACCTCCAGAATCTTCTTCCTTTTTAAGTTGCTGGGTTTTAATGTTTTTATAAATATGGGGGATGAGAAGCATTTACATCAAAATTGGGATTGTAATGTTGTCTTGAGTACTTTTCCTTAATCATTGAAGTAACCCCAAATATCATATTTTAATGTTTTAAGAGAAATTGAGGCCGCCTCAATGAACAGCATGAAAAGCGTGCTGTAAATTTATAATCAAAGGAAAGAATCAATGTCCTGGGTGCCATCTTTTCCCTGCAGATTTGTTGGTTAAGTCCAGAAAAGAAATGTCCCACACCGAACCCTTCCAGGAATCTTTCTTTCCATGACGATTAGGATGGAGTTTGCAATGCCCAAATGGCCAAAGAATTTAGCAGAGTTGCTGAGATTCAGAAACAGACATCTTGAGTCTTCATTTCTGGTTGACTGCATTGAATGTTGCTGCCCACATATGAACTGAATAATTAATGATATGAAAAGACTTTAAGAAAGCACTTGGAATTTCTATTTCTTAGCACTTTGGTCATATCAAAAATCCTTCCCACATCATGGATTAAAATTTCCTAAAAAGGCAATTCACATCTTTAGTGAAATGTTATGAGATACATTAAATGTAAGATTTATTATTTACATAGAATTTTGGAAGAAATTCTAAATTATTACTGCTGTTCTAAAAATAATTTTTACAAAATTTATTTTTGCTATGTTTGTAACCTATAGTGATAATTCCTTAGGTTTGCTTGTGCTTTGTCAATTTATAATTAATGCAATTGTTTAATTATCTGCTCTGTTGAAGTGGTAAAGTCTCAGTATTGTGGAGGCACCTTTGGAAAATATATCTAGTTTTCAGTGTATTTTCTCCTGTTTGTTTTGTGAAAATTGGACCAAGACCCCTTGAAATGCAAAAATTCTTGGCCTTTATCTTTTTAATAGTCCTGGATTCTTGTATACTATATCTATGTATTTTCCGTGTCAAATATTGTGGTTACCTTTGAATGTGATTACTGTAAGAAAATAAGAGGAAATATTATCAGTTGCTTTATATTTTTATTATAAACTGGCTACCAGTGAGTTAGGCTTGTTTAAGATACAGGCTTTCTATAATATAGATCAAAAATTAGACTTCATCACTTAAAATAACTTGTTTCATTAAGACAAAAACAGCAAGATATCAAGTGAAAAGTTCACTGTACATATTTGCTTTTTCAAGATTTTATTAATAAGGTGTAATTAAATATAGCAACATCAGAAAATATGTTCCTCTCAATTTTATATTCATGACAAATTACATGTTAGTTTTTGAAATGATTTTTGGAATCTCTTCTATTGTTTACACTTGTTTTATTCAGACTTATTTTATTTTATAAATGTTTCATTTTAAAGGTCAACTATAAATGTAAATTGCATATTGTTTGAAATAAAATGAAGTAACAAATATCTAAACATGTTGCCAATTTTTCTAAGAAGTTAATGTTCAAATTTAATTCTAGTAACTCTATTTCCTAAAGTTAAAAATACATGTACTTTAAAATTTTTTGTACATTCATCTGAAACTCCATGTCCCTTTTAAAAGAAAATTGTGCTTGTTCTAAATATTTTCATCAAATCCTATGGAATTCTATTTTTCTGTTTATTAGATAGAGAATGGATATAGTTGGAAAAATCAGGAAATCATTTTTAGCCAGGTCAATATTTTATCTCTAAGAGACAGCAAGTGCTATGTGGTTTATGTCAGCTCTGTCCCAGGCATAATCATAGAAAACCAGAAATATAAGCTAAAATACATCAACATCTGTCACTAACATACCAATTCTGGATAATAAATTTATCCAGATTTTACTTGAAGCCGTTAGTGTTTAAATAATACCATTCAATAGAGTAACATTTGTGCAAGTTAATATGTGATCTATAAAATCGAATTTTTAATCTAAATCTTTCTAAACTGTTAATTTCATATCTAAAAGTTAACTTCCTGGGGTGCCTGGGTGTCTCAGTTAATTAAGCCTCTGACTCTTGGTTTTGGCTCCTGTCATGATCTCATGGTCATGAGATCCAGCCCCACGTTTGACTCTGTGCTCAGGGGGAGTCTGCTTAAGATTCTTTGCCTCTGCCCCTCCCTCCACTCATGTGGGCTCTCTCTCTCTCAAATAAATAAATAAATCGTTAAAAATAAATAAATATATAAGAGTCAACTTCCAGAGATTTGCTTAAAAAAATATTTATCATGCCCTTCATGATTTTACTCATTGATCGTAATCATCTTAAGAGGTCTGAAAAAGTCTTCATTTACTTAGTCCTTTTTATATCTGTAATCTTGTACCATGTGATTGATCACTGGTATTTATTCATTTTTTAAAACTTGCTATGTTAGTTTCTGATGCTACTTGTATACAGCATTTGAAATTCATTTACATCGTGTAACTTTGTATATACCTACTTAAAATACTTTCTATTTTACCTATAGCATCCTCCCTGACACGGTCTAAAATTTTATCCTGTTTCATATTAAGTAGTTGTGTTTAAGAAAGTGCTACATGATGACATTCTTTTACTAAGTAACTGATAGCATGAAATTCTTATTTCAAATTACATGGATTTTTATGGCGTGTATGGCTAATCTGCTAATTTTATGCATCTTAGTGAAATTTTCTACATTTATTAATTGACTTGGCATTCATTCCATAGAAGAACTTTATTTCATCTATCAAATTAAGACTTTCCACTCTAAGTTCCCGCTTGGGAATTATTTACACACAAATACATTTCATGTTCAAGCATTTACAAACGTACATACTATCCATGTAAAATATATAAATGTACGTTTATACAAACTGTGTAAATATACAGTATGGCACTGGTCTTTGGAGAACTCATATCTGTTGTTAACAGCAGGCCCTTTTTTCATTTTTGCCAAAATAAATATCCAATTGAACCTAAGCATGCAAAGAAATTCATTTTCCACTGATGACATACACTTGTTCATCTATGCATAGGTTGATTTCTGGGTTCTCTATTACGTCCCATTGATCTACTTGTCTATCTTTACAATGACCATGTGTTAATTATTCTAGCAAGCCTCTGCATCTAGTCCTTCAAGGATACCTTGACTATTCTTGATTGTTTGCAGCTCCATAAAACAACCTGCTAGTATCTTTACAAATAGCTATTTTGGGATTTTGATGAAAATTGCTGAACTAATAAAAACAGTTTGGAAGAGAATTGACATCTTCATATTGTATCAGTCAGGGCTCAGTTAAAAGGGAAGAAATGCTATGAGTCATACAAAATAAGGAATTCATTATAGAGATTCAGTGCTATGCAGTGGAAGCTGAGGAGTCGTCTGGGTAGGCAGTGGCTTCTGGATCTAATATTGAGGCTACAGTTGCATTATGTCAGCCAGATCGGCATTAGAGAGGGAAAGCCCAAGGTGAATCATAAATTGGATCCTATCAGGACAAGTGGAACCCATTAAGAAAAATTGGAACTGGTGTTGGGTCTCTTCTCATCTCCAGCTACAGCACTATAGGATGACTTGCTGGGGAAGCTGGCTGGCATGGCAAAGGAGCTGCGTGTATTTTTGACTCCAGACCAGAAAGTCCAGAGAGTTGGACGGGCTGAGAGTCTGGGTAAGCATGAACTGCTACAGGACCTTCACATACGGTGGAATCTTTAATTCTACTCCTGTATCCCATGCAAAATATTTGTTGTTACTAATACTAGCTGAGAACCACACAGGGAAAGGAATTCTGAGGAGCATGGCGTCCTTGAGATAAGCTGACACATATATGATACACATCATATGTATTTCCAAATCTGTGAGCATTATATTTCCTTCCACTTATTTGGTAAATCTGTAATTGTTCTCAATAACGTGTTGTAGTTTTCTGTGTAGAAATCTTGGATAGAGATTTATTCCTGGGCCCATGGTAATTGCAATGCTCTTGTAAACGGTATGTTTTTATTTCATGTGCTGTGTTCCATAAATACAGTTGGTATTTGCATATTGATCTTATATCTAACAGTTTTGTAAGCTTATTTGTTCTTATAATATGCTATATATTTTTTGGACCTTCTAGGTACATGATTTTATAATTTCAAATGAATGTTATCTTTTTTCCCTTCCAATTTTGTTTCTATTTCATACTTTATTCCATTTCAAAGACCACATTGCAGTGTTGAATAGAAGTGGTCAAAATAGACATTTGTGTTTTTTTCTCGATTACAGATGGGCTACTTTTGCAATTTCACCTTCAAGGGTTAAAGTTGATTAATATAGTCTGTGGTTATCATTCATTTGATTAAGAAAGTCTCTTTCTATTCTTTGTTTGCAGAGAGTTTTTAATTGTTGAATTTTATCAAATTTATCAAAATTTATGATCACTTTCTGTGTGATTTCAGCAAAAGGGTAGATAGGTACTTCAATGGAAAAGAACAGAAGGTCCAGAAATAAACACATGGATATAGATATGTAACAAACAAATATGTTAATATATAATTATATAACATTTGTGAAATTAGAAATATTACATTAAATATAGTATTGTAATATAAATGATAACTATATCTATATATATTTATTATGGTTTATTAATTGGCATAAAACAGCATCCAGACTAACAGCCTCTTTATTTCCTTGAACTTCATAATATTTTATACATATATAGTCTATAGTATATAAAATAGATAGTATATAAGATTAATGACTTGACAAGTTAAAATACGATTTGTATAGTATATATGCTGTAATGATTTTGGAAAAAGTTTCCGAGGTAATTTTTATAAAGTGTACTAGAACAAGAGGCTATGTGTATGGAAAAAATTAACCTCAATTCTTACTTCACAGCATGTAAAACACTTAATTCAAAATGGACTACAGATCTAAATTAAGAGGTGTAGCTGCTAACTTCTGGTAGAAAACAAAGAAGAAAATCTGTGTGACGCTGTTCCAGACAAAGATTTCTTAAACAGGTTGAAAAACACAAAGTACAAAAAGTGACAGAAGGGATTCCATGAAGATTAAAAACTTTTGCTCTAAAAAATGTCCTGTTCAAAAAAAAAATCAAACCAAGCGGCAGCTCACAAAATCAGAGGAAATATTTGCAACTTACATATGCCTTTAAAGGTGTAAAGAACTCTTACAACTTCATAGTACGAGAGATAATTGAGGAGACTGTCTCTCCCCTATGAAATTATCTTAGCAACTTTGTCAACACTCATAGGAATTCCTATTATAAAGTTCCTTCACTTTTGGTACTTTTACTACAATAACCCAGACTTGGCTTTCCTTCTTTATTTTTACTGCTTGACTTTATTGTTACTTCTTTATTTTTGCTCCTTTGGTCTTCCAGAATCTGTGGCAATATATCCTTTTATTACTTTTTGAAAAAAACATTCCAACAATTGTCTCTTAAGAATCATCTTCTCCCTTATGATTTCTCTTTTTTTCTCAAAGTCAAATTAATGTATATTAGTCCTTATCAATGCATCTTCTTATCAATGTATCAGTCTGCCCAGGCTTCCATAATACAGTACCACAGACCCAATGGCCTGAAGACCAGACATTGATTTTCTCACCGTTTTTGAGGCTAGAGACCTACCATGAGGGTGCCGGCAACTTCAGGTTGTGGTGAGAGCTCATCTCTGCTGCTTGTAGATGGCCACCTTCTCCCTATGTCCTCAGGTGACAAAGAGGGAGTGAGGGCTCTCCAGGGTCACTTCTTAGAAGGGCACTAGTCCTGTCAGATTAGAGCCCACCCTTGCGATTTTATTTTACCTCAACTACTTCCTCAGAGTAGTTGTGTCCCCTCTCCAAGTACAGCCACACTGGGGGTTAAGGCTTCAACCTATGAATTTTGAGGGGACACCGGCGTTCCGTCCATTACATTTTTACCTACTTGTACCTTCTTCTGTGTTTCCCAACTCGTCACTCTGTGGGTCATTTGGAATATCACCTCCTGAAGCATTTTCCATTTACTGATCCTCTCTTCAGACCTTCTTTTATATCCTTCCACTGAGCTTTTTTTTTTAAGATTTTATTTACTTATTTGAGAGAGAGAGAACAAATGAGAGCGAGCACAAGCGGGGTGAGGGGCAGAGGGAGAAGCAGACTCCTCGCTGAGCAGGGAGCCCAACGCGGGGCTCGATACGGGGCTTGATGTGGGGCTCGTGCCCAGGACTCCAGGATCATGAGCTGAGCCGAAGGCAGATGCTTAACCAACTGAGCCACCCAGGCGCCCCTTCCACTGAGTTTTTAATTTCAGTTATCATACCATTCTAGAATTCCAGTTTAGTTCTCCTTTATGTTTTCTACTTCTCTATCAAAAACTTCAATTCTCCCCTGTATTATTTTAAAAATCTTAAACTTAGATTCTTAAGACCTGAGTTTGGTGGGGCGCCTGGGTGGCGCAGTCCTTAAGCGTCTGCCTTCGGCTCAGGGCGTGATCCTGGCGTTCTGGGATCGAGCCCCACATCGGGCTCCTTGGCTGAGAGCCTGCTTCTTCCTCTCCCTCTCCCCTGCTGTGTTCCCTCTCTCGCTGGCTGTCTCTCTCTCACATAAATAAATAAATAAAATCTTAAAAAAAAAAAAAAGATCTGAGTTTGGTAATTGCATTAATCTGAATCTTACGGGATCTTTCTCCGTTGTATATTGTTTATCGTGACTGTCTATCACACTTTCTGTCTAGTTTTTGTTTTGCTTATTCTGATAAAATTACAAATTTTTTAAGGTTAGAAATAATTTGAGATCTCACCAGAATTTCTCTCCCAAGATCTTTTAGTCTTGCTTCTGATAGGTCATTTGTGAATCAAATTTAATCTCACATCGAGGGTCTCTGTGTTTGAAATTTAGCCTCCGGCGTTGGTGGAAGTTGGTGTGTTTCGAGGACACCTTTGCTGCTATGATGTGCACCCCAGACTCACGACCCAGTAGCTGGGTGCTAAATGAGCCTGTCTCCCTGTTTTGCAGGAACTGTGCTCTAATTTTGGCCCCATAAGGCCCCTGAGGCTGTCAAAGGTGCTGCTTTGATGCTTTCAGTTTTCTCCTGAAGAATTGGCTGCCACTGTGGAAAAGGGGACTCTGAATGTCACGTTTACTTCTCAGGATTTTGTCCTCCAGGTTCTTGGTCCAATAATTCTTCATCACCTTATAATGTCTCTCATGCTTCCATGAGTTTTTTTTTTTTTTTTAAGATTTTATTAATTTATCTGACAGAGAGAGAGAGACAGCCAGCGAGAGAGGGAACACAAGCAGGGGGAGTGGGAAAGGAAGAAGCGGGCTCCCCGCGGAGCAGGGAGCCTGATGCAGGGCTCCATCCCAGGACCCTGGGATCACTCCCTGAGCCGAAGGCAGACGCTTAATGACTGAGTCACCCAGGCGCCCCTTGCATGAGTATTTTATAAAATATTTTCCTCGCATTTTCTGGTTGGCTTTACTGGATGGTCCCTATGCCCGAGTTAGCAGAATCAGAAGTCCTCAATAAAAGTCCTCAGTTTTAAAGCTCTGTTGCAGAAGAAAGTAAAATTAGCAGGTATGACGATCAGACACCAGGTACACCAATAAGAAGGGGGTTGTTAAGGCCTCCTCTGCAATGACCCCTGCAGATAGTGTCGTGAATGGCAAGAAAGAGTGCAAACGGGTGACAATATGGACACTAACAACGTTCGGTGATCACTTGCGTTGTGCCTGTCAGCCTTCTAAGAGCTCATGCAGCAGTTTCTCCTTTAACTAAAGGAAACAACGAGTCAGATAGGACTGATACCCCAGAGAGGGTCTCTCTGGTCGCACCTCACAAAGGCTGTGCTTAGTTGATGACAGGCCTCAAGCTCAGCTTCTCTGGTCCCAGAGCCCTCACTCTGAACACTTACCCACAATTTCCAGAAGGCAGGTTCAGTGACCAGAGAGTCGACATGCATGAGAGTGTCTGCGAGAACAGATTTGCCCGTAAGAGGCTCATTCTGCAGGAGCGTGGTGTGCAATGGATCTGCAGTTTTCATTTTCTTTTCCCTTTCAAATACAGTTTTTTATCATGATTATGAAGTCCTATCTTGGTTTGTGTACGGGGTATGTTGCTGATTAAATCATCGGGGACCAGATGTGATAAAGGGTATGGTTTATGTTCCAGCCACCAGTTCAGTGTGCATTGCTGTTTTGGGAGGAGAGGGGACAGTATCTCAAGTCGGAAAGACATATTTGGGAAGGTAGGCATTTGTGGGTACTTTTGCTTTTAGCTTTTTTGCTTTTGCTTTTAGCCTATTATATACTTACACAAAAAATATGCACCTTATGGTAAAATTTAAATGACTCCCTACTAATCTCTCTCTGTGTCTCTCATACACATACACACAACCCAGAGCCCTTATAACTATCTAAAATTCACTGCTTTCAATCATCTCTGAATTAGCTACAATGTTGCGTATGGGAACAAAATGTCTTTTGACATTGTCTTAGCTGAGGAAGTTGTAGTGTATTAAGGCTTTCAGGAAAACCTTGATTGTGAGAGTGAGCATTTGGCATAGAAGATAGGCCTAAAGAATACAAAATAGACAACTTGACCAAAGATTTTTTTCCTTTTTACTTGAAACAGTACTTCAATTAATCTCAAAAAAAAATCTTAAATTATTTAAATTTTATACCAAACCCAATGTACTACTTTCTTATATATTCCAAAATGCCACCAAACTATGTGAAAATAAGAGAAAATCTGATCTTAAAATATTTATTTAATATACTTGTAATGTACGAAATTATTTAACACTGAAAAAAGAAAAATAGTCTAAACAATTTATTTTTCTTCCAAACTAATTATTTCTCACTCTTGGGTTCTGAGACCTATCTGTAAGGATTCGGTCTTTTAATGTTAAAAATATATATTTTCTTAAAGGATAAGTTAAGAAAAGTAAAGAGAAAATAATAGAAAAAGTTTCATTTAGCAAGTATTTAAACACAAAAATGAGCAGGAGCAATTATAATTTACTAGATACATGGACAATGTCTTTGGGGCTAACATGGTGCAAAATGAGTGTGATACTCCGAAGAAGAATAAATAGCTTGAAAATGATGAAGGTGTTGAGTAACTTGATTAGTCACGGAAGGACCCCTGGAAGTATGTAATTGGACAGCTGTGTCTGTAATCTGCAGGTAGTATGGAGTTGGAGGCAGAGGAGAAGATTTACCTTGGTTATCAATCTGCCTTTAGGGTTGGAATCTATTAGGTAACACATGTCTCTTTGTCAGAGAAATGAGATGTTTCCAGTACAAGACGGGACGATCTCAGGAATTGATAAAAAAAACAGGGCTGTCAGACACCCACCAATGTAACATCAAGGTGACCTATGACTCATTTATGTCTGTATGTCATTATTTAGTTAGAATAGTTGGGACTCAAAGTGTCCTGTTGTTGTTAAATATAACTCTATATGTATGATTATATGCTTTCAATGAGTGAAGAATAAAAGTAAATACATTGCCTGAAATTGAAAAAATAAAATTGTAAATATTGTATGAGCACTCTGACAAAACAGATGAAGCATAAATGACCTCACTTAAGGTCAAGTGTATTATAAAAAATTCAGCAGAGAGGGGCGCCTGGGTGGCTCAGTCGTTAAAGCATCTGCCTTCGGCTCAGGGCGTGATCCTGGCGTTCTGGGATCGAGCCCCACACCGGGCTCCTCTGCTGGGAGACTGCTTCTTTCTCTCCCACTCCCCCTGCTTGTGTTCCCTCTCTCGCTGGCTGTGTCTCTCTCTCTCTCTCTCTGTCAAATAAATAAATAAAATCTTTATAAAAAAATTCAGCAGAGAATGTTGTTATTCACAATCCTTACTATAAACTATGTTATCCAAACCGTTTCGCTAAGGTGTGTTATAAGATTTCTTTAATCTTGTTTTTGGCTATGCAAGTTTTTATCGATGGGATTTATTTTTTAAAGTTTTATATATTCTTGATGTATTTCTAATCATTGTTCCAGATGGAAATCAGAGAGGGAGAGTTTTTGTCCTAAAGTTGTCTTCTCTGTGAGTGAAAATACTTTAATCTATGGTAGAACATATAAAACATGTGAATTATAGCATTTCTGAATAAAATCACAAGTTAATCAAATGGCTAATATTTATGCTCCTGCACACAGCTGAAATCTGTGAAGGAGCTTAGTATCCATAGCAACTATCAGAGCATAACAGTCTTCCCACACCAGTTTTTTTGTTTTGTTTTGTTTTAGATTAAGAATTCCCTAGGCTTATTGTTAATATTTCGTGCTAGCAAACTACTGAAGCAGGGAAAGAATCTTGCTAGCAACTGTGTTTGAGATTAACTTCCGAAAAATTAATTTGCTAAAGACAAGAGTGAAAGCCACTTGGTTGCGATAAATACAACACAATCAAATATATGAAATTTATAGAGTCATTAAAAAGGTCAAATTTAGAATCACCAGCTGTGAATCTAATTGAAAAAAAAAAAGCATTGATTTCTTTATAGTTTCCTGAGCAATTGGAAATGTAAAAACATGCATTAGACAGGAAAACCAATTGGTGCTAATTCATTACAGCTACTCAATATATTTACAAAAATAATATACTTGTCTAGGAATCTTTGATCCAAAATCAGTGTTAATCTTTTCTTACTTATTTATTTTTTTGAAGTTTAAATTTCCCCAAAGGGGAAAATACCATGATTAAAAAGTAAATCTTTTGAGAATATATAGAGTAAATGTATAACATAATCTTTTATATTCCTACAGAGTTGAGATGGAATTAATGGTTTCCAGGGTGATGATAATGATCCTATTTGTTGCTTTCTTTATTTTGAAAAACTCCTTAGGACCAGCTGACTAATGAAGTGGCAATCATGTCACATAATTTATCAGAGAAGAGAAATAAATGTCATTTATTTCCTTTTATCTATCACGCAAACACCTGGGGCCAGTTGTTGTCCAACCTTCGCCCCCCTTAGGGTCACAGAAGGGCTTATTAAATTCCAAATTGCAACATGTCTCCCACTTCTAATGATTCAGCTTCAGGAGGGCTGAGGTGAGGCCTGGGGATCTGCATTTTCAACAAGTTCCCCGGGGAAGGACATGGTTGCTGCCACTGGGGACTCCCTTTGACAACTACCGACTTGGAATATAAAACATCTCTGGCCCCTCAACTATTCAAATTGAGTGCACACCTACTCTTCTAGTCATTTGTCTCCATACTAACTTGTGGCCTACTTCCTTAGGTGGCTTAACCTCTAATTACTAATTTTTGTTCATATTAATCCAAAATATTTCCCTGAAATTTATTTTTAGTCTTCTATTTTTGAAGTGTAAATTATTACATTTTCACGGGTTACTGTGAATTCCAAATTTCTCTAGATTAGACCTCTTGAAGCTCCCACCACACTTTTCAAATTTATTTGCGTGTTGACATGATATTAACCATTCGTTCCTGTGATCCAGTCTGTTTCCCACAAATCTAAATGATATAAAACACTTGATATGGTACCTTCCACATAAACACATCAATCTTCTGTGATTCCCATAAGAAAATCTGGCTTTTCTAATTTCAAGATATATATATTGTAAGTACATTCTGCCTTTGCGTCTTAAAATTCTCTTATATATTCCAGATGTTCTGGAAATAAATTGAACTGCATATAGAGTAGAAAAAAGTCCACTGGTTTTTTAATTGGTGTTGAAGGAATCTAAATTTCTACCATAATATATTAACTGCCTAGTACTCATTATTTTAAAATAGATACTTTTCTTCCAATATAACCAATGGATATTATACCCTGAACGAGGATTATGCTTGCACTGGGCAGGCTCAAGGCCAAGCTGCTGAAACACACAGATCACAAAATACAAAACTTCCTTTTCTCTGATGTGAGGATCTAGGGTAGGCTCTGTGTCAGCAAGTCTTTCAAGAACCCTCTCTGGCAGTGAGGCTCCGGCATTCTTAACACGTGGTTCCCATCGCCGCATCTAAAGCAACCTCACCAGGTGTCCTCAAAGGCAGCTCGCCAATGTCTACATTCAAACCAGAGAGATGTGAAAGGAGCATGGAAGGCAGGAACGAACATCCACGTGCATAAGGACCGGAAGTAGAAGTTGCACACATTTGTTTTACAGCCTATTGATCAACATTTGCTCACATGTCAATCTCTAGCAACAAGGAAAGTGTTGGCTCTTGGACACTGGTGCACATCCTGTGGAGGAGGCGTTGGGTTCCCTTGGCTCTGGACTACTTTTTTCAAAGACGTTTGCACATTGAATAGCCTTGGGAGATAAAGAGAATGTCTCCCCTTAAGACCAACGTCAGGCACAATTGTTGCCCCTTAATTCTTAGCTTCCTAAACTCTGGGTTCCATTTCTATAACTCCATTCCCTGTGTGTGTTGTGTTATCCAGCCCTCCTCATACAACCCTGTGCAGATGGGGGCACACGGAACTGCCACAGAAAAAGCTTATTCCCTGGATACTGTTACTGCCTTCTGCCAGCGTCTGTCAAACAGCAGGGGCTCACTTGCTAGCCTATAGGTAGAGTAGAATCTCAGCCTCTTCCAGATTATTGAGTTTTGGAGATGATGATAAGATGGTGACAAAAGCGTGGCTTTGTGGAAAAGACAGGAGGAGGGCATCATAAGCTGATTAATGATGACAGAGATCTCCTCAAAATGAGGATTCCCTTAGATTCTCAGGGAATATCTCTGAGAGATAATGGACTCATTATGTATGTCCTCCCTGTGGACAGCTTTACCTACAATGGCTGCAATCTAATTAGAAAAAGAAATCACATGGAATTTGTACCTAATGGTAGCTGAGATCAGTGACACACCCACAGCTCACTGGCCTGGGTAGTTTTGAGAATAGATTTGTGCTAGATTTGGTCCTTGTAGCCCATGGCCAAATTTTATAATCTCTAATATTCTAGATTGATTAATAACATTACCTAGTAGTATAATATTATCAGATCGATGTCTCAGGCCAAGTACAAAGCTCAATACAGAAATTCAAGGAGAAAGTCACCTGGTTGTCTAAGGTAGAATCAGATAGAACCAGTTTTCTACCTGGTTAGGACTGGGAAACTGAGGGCATGGTTGAGGTCAACAATGCAAGGTCACCCCACTGGGATGTGTGGGGTTCTATTGATAGTAGTTTAAGCAAATACCAAATGAGATAATAGTTTAAGAAATACCAAATACCAAAATTTAGGGGATTTGGTACCAGCTCTGTCAAGCCAAAGGAATGCTGTATTCATTAGAAAGTTAGCCAGAGGCAAGCGGGTATAGAAACCAGGTTGAGTATTGTTGGTGGACAATCCTCCTGGGGTCTCACATTTTAGCACATTTTGCAAACAGCGTATATCAATAACTGACTTTTTCTCAGGACCATCTTTGAAAGATGTCTGTTTACGGAGCAGCTGCAGAAGACAGAGTGCCCTAATCCAACAGGACTGGAGTCCTTATAAGGAGAGGAGATTAGAACACAGACACATACAGAGGAAGACCACATGAACACCTAGAGAGAAGGAAACCATCTACAAGCTGAGAAGAGAGGCTTCAGAAGAAACCAACCTTGCTCTTGGGCACCTTGAACTTGGGCTTTTAACCACTGGAACTAAGAAAATAAATTTCTGTTCTTTAAGCAACCCAATCTGTGGTCCTTTGTTATGGAGGTTGAGGGAAACTAATACATCTGGACATTGCAATTGGTATGAGTAATAAAGTCCTTTTGTCTCTGATCCAGGAGTCTCATGTTTTTGTTTTTGTGTTTGTTCTCTTAGCATCGATGCAGGCTAACCTGTTAGATCCTGAGTGAGGTACTACCTCAGACATGTACAGTGTTGGGCAAGGAAAGCTGCCAGTACAATCTCTAGCTGTGTGACCATATGACCAAAGGAGTTTAGGATGAAAGAAGGCTGTTATTACTAGAAATGAGGAAGGTTAGAGGGTGCCTGGCTGACTCAAGCAGAAGAGCATCCGATTCGTGATCTTGGAATTGAGAGTTCGAGCCCCATGTAGGGTGTAGAGATTACTTAAACATAAGTAAGGAAGAAAATAAGTAAATAAATAAATAATAAAATGAGGAGGGTTAGAACAGACCTTGGGGCTGGGGGCTGGTAGGCAGAATAATAAAAGGGATAATAGTGGAAATAAAAGAGAACAATAATGATGTCATAAGGATGAAGATGGCGTGTATATTTACTTATTTAATCTTTTAAAATATTACCACCATATTCTAAATTAGCATTTCCCAATGTTTACTCTGAGGATCAAACCAGAATTTTCTGGGTTAGGCAATGTTAAATAGTGGCTTCATTAAGAGCTTTCAGAGACTTTAATATGCTAATGACTGTTTCCTCTCTGAGTTAGCTATAGTGATAATTGCCCCTAACATTTTCATTGAAACTGACATATTAATATCCCATGGTCATACTTTGAAAAACTCTCCTTACACAGAATTATAGTTAGAATGTAACTCAGAATTCCAGTCTAATGTCTTCACTTAATGATTTAGTAAACTGATGACTTTATAATTAACTTGATTTAAAGGTATGTGATGATAGAATAAAAAATGGGATCTATTTATTGGTTTCCATATGAATGGTTTTTCCAGGATAATAGATTTTTTCAAAACAGGCATAAATTTAATGTAAATAAAGTTTCAATATAATGTAAAAAATATATACAATACTTCATATATTTTTTATATTTTATTTAGCATATTTATCTAAAACAAATTTGATACTAGTGAACTCTTTTTTTTTTTTTTTAAAGATTTATTTATTTATTTAACAGAGATAGCCAGCGAGAGAGGGAACACAAGCAGGGGGAGTGGGAGAGGAAGAAGCAGGCTCATAGCGGAGGAGCCTGATGTGGGGCTCGATCCCATAACGCCGGAATCACGCCCTGAGCCGAAGGCAGGCGCTTAACCGCTGTGCCACCCAGGTGCCCCGTGAACTCTTAATACTAAATAATTTATTACCAAAAGATTAAGATTATCCACAGTATTAATATTTTAAGGAATAATTGTATCTATCTATCTATTGATACATAGATCTTGAATCTACCTATCTATTGATAGATAGTGCATCTATGTATCAACTGATAGATAGATAGTGTATCTATCTACCTTTAAATAGATAGATAGATATATAGATAGATAAATCCTAGATAAAACTTTTTGGGACAATGATTTAAATGAGATGTCTCAAGCAAAAAGTATTCCTTGAAAATATTCTAAG
Organism: Ursus americanus; assembly: GCF_024610735.1. NCBI lineage: Eukaryota > Metazoa > Chordata > Mammalia > Carnivora > Ursidae > Ursus > Ursus americanus. The sequence goes on from NC_142145.1 coordinate 5,244,239, forward strand.
TTTTTGCAGCAAGTATATATATTTTAACTAATTCTCTTGATTTTTTTTTAAGCCACCACCATGTCTAAGTTGACAACATCATCATTAATAGAGAAATAGTAAGGTTTTGGGTACAAGCCCATCATAAGCCAGGTTTTCTTCATTCATTGTTTGAGATACCATCGTCCCCTTTCCCCACTCAATAGTAGGACAAAATGTAAATGTTGCATAGAAAAGTGTACCTGGAATAAAAGTGCCTGAAAATGGAAAATTCACATAGTTTGCTATGATTCCGCTGGTGCTGGTGGTTGTGTGGGGCAGGGGTGGGACACAGAACAGTGGACTTTCAAAAATGCCCAGGTGTTGATCCCCAGAATTTGTGATTATATCATTTTATATGTCGAAAGGGGATTAAGGTTGCTAACCAACTAGCCTTCAGGAGACTATTCTGGGTTATCCAGGTGGGGCTAATAAATCACCAGAATCTTAAATGGGAGAGAGGGAGGCCTAAGACCTTCCCTCCCAGTGCTGCAATGTGACAAAGACCTCATCTGGTTGTGGTGGCTGGACAAGGCAGGAAGCCTCCAAGAACTGGACAGGGCAAGAAAACACCTCGCAGAGCCTCCAAAAGGGAACAGAGCCCTGCTGACACCTTGACTTTAGCCTGGTGAGACTCATTTCAAAATTCCAACTTCCAGATCTAGGAGGTAATGCATTTGTGTTGTTTTAAGCCAATCAAGTTTTGGTAAATTGTTATAGCAGCAATAGGAAACTAATAGAGTAGAAACTATCAGGTTTGCTTTAGAAACATGAGAGGCCTATCCTCCTGTTGCTTGGTATTATTGTGCAAATAGGGCTCCTTTACAAAAAAGTCTAGAATTGTATGTGTGCATTAGGCAGAAATGAATAAATGTAGTGATAACATAAATGGTCCAGAAGACCAAACAGCGCTATTTCTCAGGAAGACAGTGTCTCCGTCTTCACCCATCTCTGCCTGCTTCTTCCTCTTCCCTTGTGGCATTCCCATCTTGACCTCCCATCCACTATCTACTCAGTTTGGGAAACAATCATGGCCCTCGCTCAACCATCGAATAAAATAGGTGTTTTGATTGGAGAAATTTGGTCTGAAGTCCTGCCTTAATCAATATTAACCAGTGACTGGGCGAACCGGACGGATGTTTCATTATATAGTGATCACACCTCTTTACAGTGACAAGTCTGTGTTTCAGAATGATAAAGCTAGAGCCAATGATTGCTGGGCATTTTCCCCCAACATTTTCTGAGGCAATCAGCAGTGACATAATGAACTTTTCTTTAAAACAGAGGCTCTGAATGCAGTAGCGCTTAAAAGCTGATAGGAAAGGATTCATCAAAGAAAACCTGATAAGGGGTTTTCGCCTAATCTGCAATTTACAACTTCTTTCAAATGTCCTTCTTGACCTTCCTGCTTCATGGCAAGTAAAAAATGTAATCCTTTCTTCAGCTCTGGCAACTGTCTCATTAAGGTGTCTGACTGTGATAATCTTACTCTAGTGAGAATTTTTTGCAAATCTCTTTCCATTCATTGGCAGTTTCTTAACCAGACAGAGGATCTGGACCACTTAAATGACAATTTTCTCAAGCCCTCATTTTAATGTCGATAATTCAGCTCCTTCCACATTTCTGGGTTTTGCCTGTTTTTTGACTTCCTATATGGAGACATGAATTGTTGTTCCCTTCATTGCTTCCTAATTCTTTTCTGAAATTGACCACAGCTTTCTATGCCCCAGGTGTTTAGCAATTGGATGAAATAAAAATAATCAAGAAGCAACTCTAATACATTAAAAAATAAAAACAAACATTTGCTTAATTTAAAACTTATGTATGCTGAGAAGATTGTATACTGCATTTCTTGCATAATACCTAATGCTCTAAGTTCTTTAAATATCTTATCATTTTTAATCATCAAAATCTGTGAAAGCTCTATTATAAATCTATACTGTTAAACATTACATTCTATACTGAATATTAGCAAAAATGATTTTGTTGATTATCAGCTCCAGTGTTTCAATTAAGACTTTATTCATTTTATATAATATGAAAAGTTGAGTAAATGTATTTTTTGAAGATTTTATTTATAGATTTAAGAAAGAAAGATGTAGCAAGAGAGAGCACAAGCAACGGGGAGGGGCAGAGGGAGAAGGACAAGCAGACTGCCCACTGAGCAGGGAGCCCAACATGGGGCTCGATCCTAGGACTCTGGGATCGTGACCTGAGCTAAAGGCAGACACTTAACCGACTGAGCCACCCAGGTGCTCCTGAGTAAATGTATTTTAAAATAAGATCTATATGATTACATAATTCATGGTTTAAAATATGTCTCTAATTTCTTTTTGAGCAGTAATCAGTATACTCTTCTTTGATGTATCTTAATGGCCTAATTGTGGTATATGACCCCAAATCATCATAGGTATTTATTTATCTAAACATTAGTGCAATTGGGAAGTACTATGGCTTGATAGCTAGAAGTAGCAGATCCTTCATATCAAAGATACTTAGAATAAAGGTAAAACCAGCATGTGTCAAGGCTAGTTTAGAAGGTGTCAGCGTCTGTATCATACAGGTAGAGCAGTCTGCGAGACCCAAACACACACCAGTTATATTTTCCTATGGGACATAATACGGCCCTAGACTCACAGAGTAAGAGTGTTGAGGTGGCCTCCCCAGGCTTTGCATTTGGTATAACTCTGCATACACAAATCAGTGTTGTAAGATTTATTCCACAAACATTAATTAAAAGCCTACTATGAGCCCACACTCTGCTAATTGTTTAAAGATGAAATTAAGATTCTTTTGCTTTCTGGGACACACTCCTTTAGTGAATTTCTACATAAGTTGAGTCTTTTTTTATTTCAATATCCATCCAGCTAATCACTCTTAGTACCTGGCCTTATCTCCCCAGTGACCCTTCCTCTCCTGTCTATCACCTCATCCCACAGTGTGAGCCAGTACCAGAACCCTGGAGCCCTCCTTAATCGGTGTCAGATAGTTCCCCTTCAACCACACCTCTCATTTTTCCTGCTCATTTCCTCTAGCTCCACTTCCAATAATCTTTGACCCTTTTTTTCGAAGTTCCCACACCTGTCATGTGCCCCTTATCCTCCATATTTGGCTGAAATTCCATGATTAGACATTCTAAAACTTCATCTGGATATACCCTCAAAACCTATTCCTGCCTCTCACTTCATAACACGTGCTCCAACCACTGCTTGATTATGTTCTGCGTCCTGACAGTACCACACCGTGGCAGTCAGAATAATGCCCCCCCAAAGATGTTGGCATCCCAATCCTAGGAATGTGTGAATGTGTTTATGTGGCAAGGGGCAAAGATGAAAGTTGATGGTGTAATTAATATTGCTAATCAACTGGTCGACCTCGGGGTCTTATCTAGGTGGGCCCAATAGAATCATCAGGGCCCTTAAAAGTGCAAGAGGGAATTGAAAGAGAGAAGAGAGAAAGCAGGGTGAGAAAAACTGAGTCTGATGTTGCTAGCTTTGCAGATGGATAAAGGGGGAACAGACCAAGGGATAAGTTCAGCTTCTAGACACTGGAAGGGGCAGGGGAACTGATTCACCCCTCGAGCCTGCAGAAAGAGCACAGCCCTGCCACATCTCTAGCCCAGTTGAGACCCTTTTTGGACTTCTGACCTCCAGAGGAGTAAAACAGAATTGCGTTATGCTACCGAGTTTGTGGTTGCTTGTTACAGCAGCCGTAGGAAACGACAACATTCTGCAAATAGACATGGATACAACAGAGCATTTAACTCAACTTCACTCACCTCTCCTGGGACCTTGATAATGCCTGGCAGTTACACCTCATTTCCCTGTCCACTTTCTCTTCCACCTGCCTGGTAGGCCAGTTGAGAGCCACTAGTAATACATCTAAACTTTGATATATTTTTCTCCCATCCTTCACTTAAGTTGATGGCCTTTCTTCTTATTTAAGTGAGGAAGTAGAAACAATCAGGCAGGAGATCCACATATTCACTACCATAGCTCTCAACCTCTTTGGCATCTGGGACTGTATCCTCTTTCTGGTTACCAGAGTTGAACTGCAAGCTCTTCTGGCTCAAGCCAATCCCTCCATCTAAAACTTTCGTGTGAACACAGATCACCTGGGCATCGCCTGACTTAGATGCAGATTCTGATCCTGAGCCTCTGCATTTCTGCAGGGTCCCACGTGTCACTGGTGCTGCTGGTCTCTAGACCTTGCTTTGAGCAGCACTAGCTGACTTTTCCCTCTATGGGCTCAAGGACCCCTCCACCTTCCGATTGCATCACTGTCCTTAGCACGCAAACCTGCTGGTATTTCTTCCACTAAAAACTTAAACCTGAAAATAAGACCCCCTCTCTGGTTCCCATTTCCTCACATCTAGGTATCATGACATTCTTTCCTCTTCTGCAGGAAAATTCGAAATTTCCGTAATTTCTCTCCAATCTGGCTTCTGCTTTTATCATTTTACCATAATCCCTCTTACCAAGTAAATCAATGACCTCCACCCTATTATCAGTTCTCAATTTTCTGACCCATCAATAGTTTTATGGTGATATTTCTCCTTTTTCAAAATATTTTCTCGACTTTCAGGACTCTATAGGGCCCTGGTTTTCTTTCCACCCCACTGGCTGCTCTAAAACCTCCTTGCTCTCATGACATTCATGCCCTCAGGCTCATATTCAGTTTCATGATTTCAAATACCATCTACTTGTTAATGACTCATATTTATACCTCCACCATGAACCTGGCCCCACCCCTTCCAGATATGTATATACATTTGGTATCTCCACCTGGATACCTAACCTAAAAATCAAAAAGATCCTGAACTTAGTACCTGGCACAGTCTACCCTGGAGCTGTTTTCCCATGTTGGTGAATGGGAATTCCATTTGACTCAGGTCAAAAACTTGGGGTTGGGGCGCCTGGGTAGAGCAGTCATTAAGCATCTGCCTTCAGCTCAGGGCATGATCCCGGCGTTCCAGGATGGAGCCCCGCATCAGGCTCCTCCGCTGGGAGCCTGCTTCTTCCTCTCCCACTCCCCTGCTGTGTTCCCTCTCTCACTGGCTGTCTCTCTGCCACATAAATAAATAAAATCTTAAAAAAAACACAAACTTTGGGGTTGTCTCTGATGCTTCTTTTTCTCTCTCACCTCACATCTAAACTGTTGGTGGGCTAGATCCAAGTGATACTCTTTATCTTCCTTTCTAGAACACCCTATATTTCCCACATGCCTTTCCCAGCAGAGTCCCAGATAGAGCTTAAGTTTTGTGAACGAGATCTACCGGGGCTCTATTTGGAAGGTCAAGAGGGGCAAATGCCATACCATTCTTCCTCACAAGAGATAGATGCGAGCCTCTCACCACCTTGTTGCAGGGCAATATTGACATCGGTGTGGTTTCTCCTAGGTACTAACAGGAAGGCATTAGCAACTTCCTGGTTCTCTGAATGCAAACTTGACAGGTGATCTTCTGGATTGAGATGGTTGCATGTATGTAATTGCCTATATCCTATCTTTTCCTCTTTGAAATACCTCATTACACACTAACTGATACAGTCAGAAAATCATTTTTGGCTCTATTTCCAAGTATATTCAAATTCTTATCACTTCTTGCCACCTCCAATCCAAGCCAAATTTCCTCTAGATTACAATAGTGGTATCTGCATTGTTTTCTGCTCCCGCAGTGGTACCATTGAGTCTCTTCTCAACACAACAGAGCATCTTGGGAAAATGTAAGTCAGATCATGAGGTTTCTCTGCTCAACACTTTTTGAGTGACCAATCTCACTCCAAGCACTAGCCAGTTTTCCTAACTTACAAGGCCCTGTCGCCTTGAAGCACAGTGTATCCTCCTCATACACACTACCCCAGCTCCACTAACCCTCTTGCAGCTTCTTGTACATACCAGCACTTTCCCATCTCAAGGCCTTGGCATTTGCCTTTAAGTCAGCCTGGATTCTGATCTGGCTATCCCGTTGCTAGTTTCCTCACCACTTTCTGGTCTGCATTCAAATATCACATTATCAGTGAGGCATTTTCTGATCTCTTTATCTAAAATTATGATAATCTTCCTTCCCCCCACCCAACACATCTCTTCCAGGATATGTCTAGGATTTTGCTTATTTATATTGCTTGTTATCTGTCTACTGTGCTGCTCAGGCAGGAATTTTTGTTGGTTTTATTCATTGCTGTATCTGTAACACCAAGAACAGTGTTTAGAATACCTTAGGCTCAAGTATTACGGAAATGAATGAATTAAAAAGAGGACCAACTTATCCAATTTATTCCAATAAACATTTATCAAGTGCCCATACAACATTTCTGCACATGAAAACACTCAGTGCATTCTGACTTAAGACCAATCAGACTTAAATGACGCATTGTGAAGTAGGATGAAGCAAGAGGAAAGGAGATGTTGAATCTGAATTGTACAAAAGATATTGCTTCTAGTTTCAATATAGAAAGTAGAAAGGATAATATAGCCTTTTCAGAGGAAGGAAATGGGTGATGGACATAAGGTCTCCCTCCATTTGTGCTTTCTCTCCTAGGCAGTGTCTAAGAGTGCTGTGTCCTTTATAATTCAGGCTCTTCTTGACGCATTTTCAAGCTGTATAAAAATAACTGGATATACTATGGATTCCATTTCCATTTTTAGCTCACACACTCTCCATCTATCCATCCGTCCATCCATCCATCCATCCATCCATCCATCATCCATCCATCCATTCATTACAAAAATATTAAGAAGCATCTACGTTGAACCAAGGCATGATATCTTGGTATAATATAATCATAGAAAATTAAAATGAAAAAATATGCACTGGATTTTAAGGTATGTTCTCCATCCACAAAGAAAATTTCCCACCTAACAGCACAGTTTTATAGTCTAAATAAGGTCTTGTCCCCAATTCTATAGTCTTAGTAAAGCATAGACTCATACATTCCACTATTGATGAATGACCAAAATGGAAACTGTTTAATTCCTGTTTTGAATAAAAATAGTTTAAGAAGATTTAGAATATATTTACATTTTGCTTGAGTAATGTGCGACAGTAAGCCACCTTAATGAATCCTATTGTGTTTAGCCCCACTTGTCATGAATAGTATGCTGCTGATTTGGGGAATATGGATGGCTTTCAGCTCTGAATAGGGCAGCTGTTCTATTTTTATTCTGGAACCAACCTAAACAACACATATTTCATACTTAGAGTTAATACTGAGCTGAGCTGAATTCAAACTACTGACCTGGAAGTGAACAGTCTCATTTTTCTTTATACCAGACTCTTAAGATATCAATTCCTTGATACATTCAGAAAATGAGCTTAGCAAAATCTATACCTTCTTCATTGTGTCTCTGAATCTGTCTCTGTCACACACACACAGATACACACACTCATATGTATATATCACATTGGAATTATAAGTTTCTAAATAGAAGAAAAGCTAAAATGGAGAAAATTAAGATACAAGGTCCTTAAGAAACCCCCAGTGGATGCCTGAAAGCACAGATAGTCCTGAACCCTATGTATATTATGTTTATGCATGTATAGGAAAGAACATAGTATAATTTAATTTATAAATTGGGCACAGTAAGAGAATAATGATAGCTAATAACAAAATAGAACAATTATAACAATATACTGGAACAAAACGTATGTGAATGTGGTCTCTCTCTCAAAATACCCTATTATGCTGTGCTCACCCTTCTTTTTGTGATGATGCGAGATGATACAATGCCTATGTGATGAGATGAAGTGAGATGAAGGACGTAGGCATTGTGATGTAGCCTTAGGCTCCTATTGATCTTCTGACATAGTCCAGAAGGAGAATCATCTGCTTCTGGACTAGAGTTGACTTGGGGTAACAAACTGGGGAAAGCAAAACCTTGGTAAGCCGGGGACTACTGTACTATAATCATAATATTGCTGTTATTATATTATTTTTTAAAAAAGATCTTCTTTATTTATTTGACAGAGAGAGTGAAAGAGCACAGGAGGGGGCGCAGCAGAAGGAGAGGGAGAAGCACGCTCTCTGCTGTGCAGGGAGCCCCATGCGGGACTCGATCTCAGGACTCTGAGATCATGACCTGAGCCAAAGGCAGACGCTTAACTGACTGAGCCACCCAGGCGCCCCTATATTATTTCTATTTCCCAAGGAGACGGTAACATCAGCCAATCACTTAGTTATTATATTCACAATTATAGCTCATGTAATCAACATAGTTCATTGTTATTCAATATGAATATAAACTTTGTTATGTTCCAGGACTATAAGTCTATCTCAGTCTATTCTATGCCTTCTGAGAGTTTGTAACCCAACTGAAGAGATCAAAAAGTTGCTGGTAACAGAAAGAAAGTATACTCTCAAGCAAGTGTACTTCAGTGTCAAAATCAGTAATGAAGACAGTAAGCGATGATGTTTGGGGGAGTAGGATATTAATGAGGGCCTAACATTGGGGAGAGTGTCAGGCAGGAAATGGGGTCAGATAACTAATGGAGGATACTGAGGGTTGTAATTACTGGAGGAAATGAGAGAGGGCATTATTACCGTGAATTAATTAGAAGGCTTATTGAAAAATATGTGTAAAATAAACAGATAAACTTGTTAAATAAGTAAAACAAATAAATGACTTATTTTTATTATAATTATGGAAAGTAGGGCTGTTTCATCGGATCTAAACACCGCAGGAATGTGGGAATTGGAGAGTATTTGGTGACCTAGATTGTAGCATGCACCACCCTTCCGTTTCTCCTTCAGCCTCCGCACATAAGCTTCATTAATTTCTTTCTCTGCAGATCTGTGTGCTCTGCTTCTTGGTTGCACGATGACTGCTTGATAATTTCAGGTTATCGTTATATAAACATTCTCAGATTCATACAAATCAGGCCATCATAAAATATTTGTTGACCTAAGATTAAGTCTTGGGCGTTTGGGAAAATCTTCCTATCACACAATGATCAAAATGTAATCATTTAGACATAGATTAAGCTCAATTATCCTATCGTCGCCTCATGTGGGATATTATTATCTATTAAATGCAACTTTGCCCTTGGTAAAATAACCTCAAACACATTCTTCAAGAAGTGCTATCTTTGTTCCCATCTCTCTTCCCCTCTTCTAAGTGCTTTCTGAATCATTTGTCTCTGATACGTGAAACATCAGAATTTCAAGGTTTTGTAAAGGAACAAGAATGAATGAGGTCTAAGCAGCATTAGGAAACATTGTTGAACATTTTACTTCAAGTGCTAAGGGTAAGTATGATTTTGAAAAAGGAAATAAAGTTTCATAGCTTGTATTCAATTGAAAATAAACTTACTCCAGCACTGAAAAAGTGTGAGTACATATTTGCCATAAGTCATTCTCTCATCTTGGAAATTTGACTACTGACCATAAATGATCTTAGATATAATTGTGTAGGAAGAAAAGTGGTTCTGTAGGCATTCCAATTGTCTTTATTCCATCCTGAAACTTCTTTCATTTCCACTCCAGAACTCAGTAGAATTCCTGCTTAACTGTACAAACTTTCTTGGGCCTCCCTGAATTATGTTCTAAAAACACATACTTTTGGTTTCTCTTTCTACCGAAAAAATGCCTTTCTCCTACTACCTAAATGACTGTTAGAATGTTATATAGTATTACAAAAACTTCAAGTAATTATTCATTTACTTAAAACTATTTATGATAGCTTCTCTTCCTTCTCAAACCCACCACACCCCTATGTCCATATAAATGAATACAGGTCTCCAAATTGTGGTTCAATGCTTACTTTTATAATGTAGATATGCATGATGGAAGATATAGAAAACATACTTGGATTAGACCTATGACCTTGATAAACATCATTCATTTGAACCAAATCTGAAATTAATTCTACACTTTTCCCTAATCTCTCTTCCTAAGTCCAATTGTGGGTCCGAGGTCCAACAAAATTACCTCTTACATATCTTACACTGAATTGATAAATTAGCTGTGTGATGTCCCCCAACAGAGCATGTTTACTTGTAATTAGAAGTCAAATAAACTGATAATGGTACTGATATGTTATCAACAATTTTGGGGAGAGGGATTGATTTTGACAAAGGAAAAAGATATACATCAGTTGAGAGTGCTAGTCACTGAGCAATTGGGAAGTGTAAGCTATTCCGGATAGGAAAAAACATTTCTGGAGAAAAAGTGGGAAGCTGGAGACACCTCTTGCTATGCTAAAACTGTTTGACATACTTGTTCATTTTTTCTTAGTGCCTTATGTTTAGGGCTTGGACATTGCTGCCATATAAGCATCCAGTTCAGGCCAAGTTGGAGTAAGGGGGGGACTGGATTTGCCCTCTTGCCTAAAATCAGTAAAAATCAGGACAAGTTATAAGAAACAGTAGTTTTCTAGCCATTTGACATCAGGCAACTGAGGATGATGATTCATGAGAGGAGGAAAACTAAATGAAGCAAACCCTGTAATTTCTCCAACTTTGTGACTTAAAACAATCTCTACGCCATTACAGAATTGCATACTTTTTTTTAAAAGATTTTATTTATTTATTTGACAGAGAGAGCAGTTTATTCTATGCCTATTATATCTATCTATATTTCTTAAAGATTTTATTTCTTTGACAGAGAGAGCAGTTTATTCTATGCCTATTATATCTCAGCAAAGCTCTTAAAAACACCTATCAAACGTTTGTCATGCATCTACCATGTGCCACATTCACTATGGATTCTCATTTCATTTCTCCATAATTTATGAGCATCACTTCTGAGTTGACCTAATTTTGCCATGTAAGTTATATTCATTTCACAGTTGGGTTAACAGAGGTTTGGTGGGTGTAATTATGTATCTTGCCCCAGGTCAGATAGCTAGGTAAGGCAAGTATGAAACTTAAGAAATATGGAGACTGGGCTATGAACCCTGAGCTGAATTTTTAAAACAGAACACCTTCAGCTGAATTACTAATTAAACTGATAAAATGTTGATTCTTAGTCTCTGCCTATGGCCCACTGAATCTTGAGCTAAAGTTAGGATTTCTAATCTTAACCAGTGTCTGCATTTTTAAACAGTTATCCTTGTGAATCTTATATGTACTAAATACATTAGTATTAGTAGAAACTTTTCCCGTTACTTCTGTTACTGGTTCAATATATTGCATACAGCTGAATATTTCAAGTAAAGCCACAATAAAGAGGAGCTATATACCCCAATTGTGAGCTTATGAGGCCAAGTCCAATGCTGATTCAGAGACATCAGTTCAATCTCTTCAATTTTTGTTTGGTACCCTCTCTTCAAGTTATTCTGTGACAATGTGCCATTAAAACAACAATGACAACAGCAACAACAATAAATGTGAAAAAAATAATTCAATGTCTTTTTGTCCAACTTAATTTTTTTCTTTTATTTTTTCCAGCATTGTGAGATAATTGACATACAGCAATGTGCAAGTTTAAAGGGGCACATGTGTTGACTCGATACTTGATATATTGCTAAATGATTACCAGCATAGCATTAGCTAACACACTCACCCTTGAGTCAGTGGGTCATTTTATTTTATTTTATGTTTTTTAAAGATTTTATTTATTTATTTGTCAGAGAAAGAGAGAGCAGGTGAGCGACTGCACAAGCAGGGGAAGGGGCAGAGGGAGAGGGAGAAGCAGGCTCCTCACCGAGCAAGGAGTCCAACATAGGAGTTGATCCCAAGATCCTGGGATCATGACCTGGTCGAAGGCAGAAGCTTAACCAACTGAGCCACCCAGGTGTCCCTCAGTGGGTCATTTTAAAAATTCATTTTTTATCTATGATTAACATGTCATATACTGTTATCCTTAAGAGAGCTCAAATAAATAATTCTGTTTTTTAAAGGAAGAAGGGACATGAAGCTGATAAGATGGCGTGTCTGCTGTTGTTTCTGCTATCTTTGCTGTATTTGTGGATAAGTTCGCTCTGCATTTCAATTTCTTCACACTTAAATCAAAGTGTCACATTTCAACTGTGCTATTCAATAAGGTAGACATTAGCCATATGTGATTACTTGAGTTAAAATTAAATTAAAAATTCAGTTTCTCATTTGCACTAACCACTTTTCTGGTGCTCAATAGCCACATGAGACTAGCTTCTCTATTGGGTAGTGAAGATTTTAGAATATTTCCATCATCACAGAAATTTCTTGAATTGCTATAGATTCATTGCTCCCCTCTCTGCATATTGTTGTACAATAATTTATGCCTGGCTTATCATTATGACATACATATTCATAATACATGTACTATATACATATACTATATACATTCATACACTATATAAAATTTTACATACAAGATAGAAAAATCATTTTTTAAGTCTCTGTATAATTTTAGGCCAAAGCTCCTTGAGACCAGCTTAGAATTACACTGTCATCTTTGGAATCAAACTGCCCAAAGGATGAGAGTGTAACAAAAAAGATATTTAATTACCACCCATTTTCTTACTTTCTGCAGTCTAACACTCCTAGCAGAATGAAGAATATTATTTTCTAATTTTCAACTGGAAGTGTTTTCTTGAGAAACATTTCTCTATTCCTTCTGTTTTCTTTTTTTACTTTACTGATAATAAATATCATATTTTCAAAGACTGAAATGACTTTAGAAAATTCTTACAGTGAAGTATATAAATGAGTATGTAACAAAAACCCAGCAGTGATAGATGTGGACCATCAGTTTTGGAATCTTAATGTGATTCTCAAAGTTATAGACAATTTTATATCCCTTTGCCCTCAAATTGCATTTAATGTCAAAACAATGCTTTTATAATAGTCTTACCGTATTCTCTTACAGAAAATGTACCCAAATGTATTAGCAATTCCTGGAGGATTTCTGAATTCTCATTTCTTTCTCCACTATTGTTACGTAATCAGGAACTTTATATAACATCATTCGATTCAACATGGAACCATCATGGAAAAAACAGAAATCTGTTTTTAGGTTTTGAAAACATTTCTTTTGGTGACAAAGTTGGATTCGAGGGGCACCTGGGTTGCACAGCGGTTAAGCGTCTGCCTTCGGCTCAGGGCATGATCCCGGCGTTATGGGATCGAGCCCCACATCAGGCTCCTCTGCTATGAGCCTGCTTCTTCCTCTCCCACTCCCCCTGCTTGTGTTTTCTCTCTCGCTGTCTGTCTCTATCTCTGTCAAATAAATTAATTAAAAAAAAATCTTAAAAAAAAACTTAAAAAAAAAGTTGGATTTGAATATTTAAATTATACAAGAGCACAGATTCAGAGACACAGAATATATAAGGAAATATACAGTTACTTATTGGTACATTTATATATTTGACCCTGAACTTTAATTATTAATTTTCTAAAGCTAACAACTTATTGTAATTTGGCTTAACATTCTTGAATTTTCCAGCAAGGCATATTGAGATATTCTGAAGAATGGGTATGTGTAGCCAAGGTCAAGTGATCATCTTCATCCCAAGTAATTTTCCTTCTTGGTTAGCCTCTCACAAGGAAGTGGGAAAAATAGAATGTCATCGAAATTATTATATCTAAGGAGACAAGGACAAGCTTAGATCTGACCTGGATTAGCAACAAATTTAAGGGCTTTATTTATTTATTTATTTATTTTTAAAGATTTTATTTATTTATTTGACAGAGATAGAGACAGCCAGCGAGAGAGGGAACACAAGCAGGGGGAGTGGGAGAGGAAGAAGCAGGCTCATAGCGGAGGAGCCTGATGTGGGGCTCGATCCCAGAAGCCGGGATCACGAAGGGCTTTATTTAATGATGGAGACTAAAATACAAGGACTGCCAGGCAATGACGGTAGCTATAAAATTTTTCAACTGGGAAAAATAAAGGTAACTCTTTTATAGGTATGCACTGAGAATATGATTTTACCTATATAACTATATGTACACATATACATGTATACATATAAGTGTGTCTATATTATTAAATTACAATAATCTAAATAGTTACAGAACTCAAGCCAATATCACAAGAATTAAGGTTTAGCTAAGTTTATGGAATAAATTTTATGGACTCTACTACAGAGAAAATGTAATCATAGAAATAAACTATAAAAACATTTCTTTAGAAAAATGTGTTTAAGTTCTGAAGGGCCTTGGGAATATCTATAATTATCCTGTGCAGTTATTACGGGAGAAGGAAGTAGTTTGTCAACCGCATTTTCACACTTCTGTGGCATCCAGAATAGTTCACAGACTCATGATCATTTTCTCGCATACTATCTTATCCTCTCTTTTCAGATAACGTACGTTCAGTTTTGAGAGTCCCTGATAGGCACCATGACATTGTTATTATGAACAGCAATTAATCTCATGGACTGGCAAACAAACTCTTATACTTTTTATTGGTCAATACTGGGATATTTCTGTAAAAAACATCTTAAATAGTGTTCCATTAAAATAAATGTAAATGATTTATAATGAACAAATAGTTCCTAAATAATTCCTTTGATTGGCAGTATGACATGAAAGAACTAATTGGATCAACATATACTGAATATCACCAGGTGATCTTTTCAAAAGTACAGTGAATTCATCTGGTTTGATGAAGAGGACAATGGAATCAAACAGATATAGGATCAAATTATAGTCTGTTGACAAACCATGCATCCTTGGGCTAGTCATTTAGACTGACTGTCTTCAATTTCCTCATCCGAATATAGGGATATTGTGGACAGTATTACTTATCCTGATGAACTATTTTGAAATCAGCAAATTTTAAAAGTGATAGCTATTATTAATATCATTTAAACTATAAATGAAAAAAATACATGTTAGTCTACATAAAATAAATATGACACTTTTCCAATAAATTATTGTATTCCATAGGCAATTATTACTGTAGCAAGTTTTGATTCTCACAACTTATTTGATTCCCCCCCCTTACATTTATTACTCCTTAAGTTTGGGTCTTTGGCTTTGCAAAGATTCACTGTTAATCTTTTCAAAAGTAATATACTATCAGCTTTTAATTCTCAAGTTGATTCCAAATGATTTGATATAATTTATAAATAATCTTTCAAGAGGTATTTTACAATATTCTCAACTCAAAAGATACGTTAGTACTGTGGTTTTCAAATGGAAGTTAATGTGATATTTATTTACACTATGATGCTTTCAACTGAGTCGGAGAGAACTGGGTATAATTGCTTTTATTTCACATTGGAGAGATGTTTCATATGGATGGTAACATATGTGAAATGTTACCCACAGCTACAATTAAATGAATATAAAGTATTTAAGAAATAACAATTTTTAGAAAACAAAACATATCCGTGGAATTATATGCACTCTTGATCTTTGGAAAACATATCAAGTTACTAAGTCAAAGGAAAACTCTCAAATCAGGACAAATACCTACACACAAAAAATATCATAGGGTTTTCTTTTATTAGAATTGGGAAAATGTTGATGAGAAGTAGGGCTTAAGAAGATTCCAGTGTAGGATTGTGACCTGTAAAAATGACTGCGATTTGATATTATCCTCTCCAACATGTTGCCTCAATGATGCAAGTGCTTCTCCCGAGATAATTTATCTTCACATATTCTCAAGAGTGTTCATTTATTCACCTTTTACTCTTAGAGGCTTCAAAAGTACATGCTTCCTTTTTAAGTAGCAACATGCATCTTTGGCTGTCTTGTAGCTCAATTGCAGCATTTGTTTTACAAATAGGAAATCTGTTAGGGTCTATGTAATTGTTCAGTATTCATAGTGCGAGGAATTGTTTATTTCTAATATGAGAATACCACAATGTAAAACTGAAAATGCAATTCATTTAAAGATAGTCCCTTGAATTTTTCCTTTTAAATTTCAAATCGATATTTTTTTTACCATATAGTTTATGTTCATAAAAATGATTCCGTTTTAAGTGTATAATTTACATAACCGTGTAACTCCCCAGTCAAGATGCAGAATATTTCTATCAACTCACAAACCTTCTCTCAGGGCCCTTTTTATTCAATGTTCCACCCCACTCTTAATTCCTGGCCATCCCTGATCTGTGTTCTTTCACCATGGATTGTTTGGCCTGTTCTGGAGTTTCATATAAATAGAATCATAACACTTTTTTAAAAGATTTTATTTATTTATTTGTCAGAGAGAGAGAGAGCACAAGCAGGGGGGAGCAGCAGGCAGAGGGAGAAGCAGGCTCCCCACTGAGCAAAAAGCCCAACGTGGGACTCCATCCCAGCACCCTGAGATCATGACCTGAGCTGAAGGCAGACACTTAACAAACTGAGCCATCCAGGCATCCCTAAACGGAATCATAGAACACATTTTTGTCATCATTGTTGAGTAGTTTCCGTTGTTTGGACATGCTACAATTACTTTATGCACTCGTTGTCGATGGCCATTTACATTGTTTCGAGATTTGTTAAAAACTATCATGATTAAAGCTCCTATAAAACATACGCTTATAAGTCATTTTGTAGATCTATGTTTTCATTTTTCTCAGCTAGAGGTAGAATTGCTGGTTCATAGGCTTTGAAACTGCCATTAGTTCTCCAAAACATGTATACTACTTTATGATCCCTGATGAAATTCAGTTACCTCACTGCCTTGTCAACACTTGCCATACTCTTATATTTGTATTTGATGACAGCTTTAATCGCCTTTTTTATTAATTCTAATCTTTACACTTGCCAGTGGCCATTCATATATTTGTAAAGGTTCTAGTCAATTATTTTGCCTATTTTTATTGGATTATTTGTTCTTAAGGATTTTAGTGCATATATATTCAAGTTTTAGTGTATAATTTTAGTTCTTTATGGGACTAGAAGCAGCACACACACACTATTTGTGGGATTTCTGAATTTCAAATAAGCACAACGAGTCTATGAAAAATTCTTTGATTTATCCTAGCAAACTGTAACTAAAAACTCAAAGAACTTAGACAACCTCACCTCTGACCTTTATAAAACCTGAAGGGAGGCAGAGTCTACACTCCAAGAATCCTCTTATATGAAAGGATATAGTCAGTATTTCTATCAGATCATATCAGTAATATTAAATCAGATGTTTGCTGATGGAATTGGATTTTTGAAGTTCCAATTAAAATTTCCAAGAAGACTCAGTCTCCCTCTCTCTCTTTCTCTCTCTCTCTCTTGCTCTCACCCTGATCTGTCACCGTCTCTCCCCAAGAATGGTATCTTTTAATGTTATTTTAAGAAAATTTAAAAATGATATATTGAAGGTCATTTCTGAGAAGTTTCCAATTCCTCCTACTATATGTTAATTTTTAAAAAATATCTACTGGCAACTGATTATATATGATCAAGAAATGACTTAGATCATGTCACTAATTCCTTATGAAAAGACTAGGTATAGTGTTATAAGCGTAAGGAGCACTATTCCGATCATTCCGGTAGTAAACTATTCCAAAATACTTTCAAATAATTCAAATACGTATGCTGTACAGGACTTAATACATAACAGGTACCTAATAAAAGTTGAATGAATAATAAATATGAACAATGAAAGTTTTTAAAAAATTTGTACTTCTTTCTTTTGTACTTAGCTATTAAAATTATCAAAGTCATCCAAAAGTTTTTGAGGTATTTCTGTGTTCATTCTTTACTAATCCCAACATGAGATATAACTAAAAAATGATGCCATTCCTGGAATTCAGAAAAATGTGATCTTCATGAATCATTGGAAATTTCCAGTGGCAATAGAAATTCTGAACTGAAGGCACATAATTTAGAACATCTGTCAGTGAATGATGATGACTGCTCGAAGAACTATGCAGCATCATCCATGATCAATTGTGCATGAGCTGAATCAAGGTCGAACTCTGCCAAGATCTTCACCTCACAAGAGCAGCAAGGGTGGGATTGACTGCTGGCACTGGCCTGAGACTCAGCCAAAGTGCATGAATCACAATAAGGTTGCAGTCACCACAGTCACCGTTAGTCAGCAGAGGAGTGGTGCAGCCTCCTAGAAGTATGCAACTGGCTTGGAAGCACCTCATGCAAAGAGATACTTGAGCTCTTCATCAATTTTGTTTCTTAAGGGAAAAAAAAGTACATTTATAATATGTAAAAGTGCTGAAAATGTAGTAGAAAGGAAATTGACTTTAGAGTCATCTGACCTGGGACTACATAAAAGATATGCATCTTACAAGTTACCTAGCCTCTTGGAGTCTCAGTTTACTGTGCTGCCACTTAGTTGAGTTGTTGTGAGGAACAGCCATTTTAATTTACTTATGTAAAGTACCGATTGGGCCATCAATAATCGTATGTGTTGCAGAAAAGCAAACCAGAGGTGGAATAATACAAGATTCTTTTGTCATCAATCTCTTTGTTTATCTGATTGCATCTTGTTGATAATTGCTCTGCAGGAACACTCCTGGTCCTGTGCATGACTCGAACACAGATTCCTAGTTCTTAGAATAAATTCACTAATTCTTAGGTTTCCATGCTCCAGTTTTGACTATGGGTGAAAACTCTACAGAAAGCATGCTGTGTCTTCACAAAGGCTCTGTAAGCATCTATCTCTATATAGTCATTTAAATTTTGTATATAGTGTGATCAACCAATTTGGCAAGGGGCCTTTGAAATAATGTAACATCTACCTTATTGAGGTATCAGAACAGAATCGATGTCCATTGAGTTATTTTGTCCAGTTGTATGCATCCTTTGAAATAAAGCAGGGCACTGGATTAATTTGCTATGCAGAGAGTGTTGACTCAGCATCTTAACTCTAGACTTAAAAGTCCTGTAAGTCATTTACATCAGTGAAAATAACAGAGTAGGTGTCTTCTAGGGCCCATCCCTCCACAGAAACACCAAAATATTGGGGGAAATGTCAGAATCAATTTTGTCAGAATTCTGGAAAATAGTCAAAGATTTATAGGAACAAAGCAAATGCTGAATTAAAAAAAAGTTAAAAATGGTAGGAAATTTTTGTGTCATTTTTACTTGCTCTTGACGGGCCCTTGGTGTCAGTCTTGAAGATGGTAGCCCACAATACCAGTGTGGGACTCTGGTCCCTGGTTTCAGAGGGAACAGAACAGACCTCACTCTC
Source organism: Ursus americanus (assembly GCF_024610735.1). Classification (NCBI taxonomy): domain Eukaryota; kingdom Metazoa; phylum Chordata; class Mammalia; order Carnivora; family Ursidae; genus Ursus; species Ursus americanus. Next base: position 5,263,261 of record NC_142145.1, read on the forward strand.
AAAGAATTGTTTTTGTATGTTCTAATCTATCTGGGGATACCTAAATAACTGAAGCAAAGTATTTGCCTTTCTTTCACCTAACTAGGAGCTCCCTCGGGATGGAAAAGCAGTGGACATTCTTTGAGAACATTAAAGATAAATGGACAATCCATAGACTTATGGAGCAAAAGATTACAGTTGAGGCAAATAGATTAACTGAAAACCTGTGAGGAAAATCTTAAGGAAGAGTTCATTAGTGAAATGAAGACATTGAAAAGTGTCCATGTATTCTGAGGAATTTAGAAAACATACTCATGCCTGCAGAGAGGACACATGTTCAGATATGACCTAAGAAGACTGTAGGCTTTCACCTATGGCTTATCTCTACACTTCAAGTCAGAAAGTGAAAACCCAGACAAAGCTGTAAACAGCCTGGCCAAGTGTTGATAGGCATGCAAGGAAATCTCTGTCAAAACACTAGCTCAGCACAAGCTAAGGAAGAGGGACTTCAGAGATTACACATGATGAAGAATAGAAGCTTTACAAAAAATAGTTTAGAAAAGTCACTAAACAAACATACAGCCCACAGCAAGGAAACACCCAAACCCTTAGGAAGGGGAAGGATTAGATTTCTAAAGTTACCAAATTATAGTATCCAAAATGTCTAGTTTTCTACAAAAAAATAGAGAGCAAGCAGAAGACCTAGAAATATGGCCCATTTACAGAGAAAATGAGATATTGAACTTAATAGGCAAAGACTTTGAACCAACTATCTTAAATACACTCAAAAAGACAAAAGAAACTATAGACAAAGGGCTAAAGGAAACATGGAGAATGATGTATAATTAAATACAGAATATCAATAGAAATAAAAATTATAAAGAAGAACTAAATAGAAATTCTGGAGTTGAAAATCATAATTGAAATGAAAACTTCACTAGGGATTTTCAATAGCATATTTGACCAGGCAGAAGAAAGAATCAGTGAACTTGAAGATGGATCAACTGAAATAATCCAGTCTGAGGAACTGAATTTAAAAAAAGAAAGAAAATCAACAGAGCCTATGATACCAATGAGACACTAACAAACGTACCAATATAGGTATAATGGGAATCCCAGAAAGCGAGGAGAGATTGTGGCAGAAAGACTAGTTGAAGAAATAGAGCTGAAAACTTCCTAAATTTGATAAAAACATCAATCTGCACATCAAAAAAGCTTAAGGAATTCCATGAAGGATAAACCCAGAGACCCACATTTACACATATTCTAATCAACTTGCTGAAAGACAAGGGCAAAGAGAGAATCTTGAAAGCAGCAAGAGAGAGGTGACCTATCATATACTTAATAAGTTTAACATGCAATTTCTCATCAAAAGCTATCAAGACTAGAAGGAAGTTGCGTGACATGTTTAAAATGGTGACAGGAAAACAAAAAAATCTGGCAACCAAAAATTCTATATTCATTAAAATTCTTCAAAAATGAAGGAGAAATTGAGACATTCTCAGATAAATGAAAGCTTATTTTTAATAATAATAATAATAATAATAATAATAATAAAGGCTTACTCAAAGAAATAAAAGATAGTTCATCATAGTAGACCTGCCCTTTGAGAAATGCTGAAAGGAATCAGTCCATCAGTCTGAAATGAAATACAGTAGATAGTAACTTAAAGCTATTTGAAGAAATAAAGAACTCTGGTACAGAGAACCACAAAAGTAAATATAAAACCAGCATTACTGTATTTTTGGTTTCTAACTCTTCTGTTTCATATATGATTTAAGAGACAAATGATTAAAATAATAATTGTACATCTATGCTAATGGGTATGCAATGTATAAAAGTATAATTTGTGACAATAATATAATGGGGAACTAGATCTGTGTAGGAACAGAGTTTTTGTATGTCATTGAAGTTAAACTTAGGATGTTTAAGTTATCCTAAGTTAAGGATCCTAAACTTAGGATGTTAATAGTAAACCCCAGGGTAAGCTCTGAAGAAAATTTAATAACTAGACAAAAGGATATGAAAAAGGGAATCAGAATGGCACACTACAAAAAAAAAAAATCCATTAAACGCAAAGGGAGGAAGTACTGGGGGAAGTGCAGAACACAAGTGGTACAGGATAAATAGAAAACAAAGAGCAAAATGGCAGAAATAAATTCTTCCTTGTCAGTAATTCATTTATGTGTGAGTGGAACGGACAGCTCTCCAAAAAAATATACAGATGTTCAATGCATGAAAAGATTCTCGAATGGGGTAGGCCGGTGATGGGTAGTAAGGAGGGCATGTATTGCATTGTGCACTGGGTGTTATATGCAAGTAATGAATCATGGAACTTTACATCAAAAACGAGGGATGTACTGTATGGTGACTAATATAACATAATAAAAAATTATTATTAAATAAAAAAAGATTCTCATCTTCATTAGTTATTAGGGAAATGCAAAATGCAAATCAAAACTACAAGGAGATATCCTTTCATGCCCACTAGGATGGCTGTCATTAAAAACAAAAAAAGTAAGAAGTTTTGTGAGGATGTGGGCAAAATGTAACCTTCACAAATTTTTGGAATGTAAAATGAGGTAGCCACAATGGAAAAACACTTTGGTGGTTCCTCAAAAAGTTAAACACAGAATTATCATATGACCCAGCAATTATACTCTTATTCATATACCCAAAATAAAAAAAAAAACCAAAAAACAGGAACTCAATCAAATATTTGTACACAATTATTCAAAGCACATAATTTCCAGTAGCCAAGATGTGGAAACACTCAAATGTCCATCAATGGATGAATGGGTAAGCAAAATATGGTGTGTACATATAATAGAATATTAGTCAGCCATGAAGATTCCGGAAGTACTGATACATTCTACAATGTGGATGAACCTTTAAAATGTTATACTAAGTGACAGAAGCCAGTTACTGAGGGTCGTATACTGAATGACTCAATGTTTATGAAATATTCCAAACAGATACATTTAGAGAGCAGAAAGTAGATGGGGGGGGGCACCAGGGGCTGAAAGAAGGGAAATGGGATTAGTTACTTAATTGGATGGGGTTTTCCTTTGGGGGTGATACAAATATTTCGGAACTAAACAAAGTGATGTTTGCATAACATCGGGAATGTAATGGATGCCACTGAATTGGTAAATATATGAGTAACAAATACTTGTCATTTGGTCCATGGAAATTTTATACAGTTGAACTTATTCTAATTTCTCATGCAGCATCTATTTTCCCTTTGTGAAATCTTCAAGCTGTGTTCCAGCAAACTTGAGCTGCTTTAGTGGAAATGGGTTAATCTAAGATTACTATAGACCATGGACTTGCCAATTTTGCTGACTCTGTGAGCAGAAGTTTTCTGAATACTACTTACAGAGAAGATTTATGTTGCATACTGCTCCTACAAATTTTATAACATGTCAGGGGCCTATTTGGGGGCCTACTTGTCAAAACTAAGTTGTCAAAAAACACCACTACAGTGGACTTTATTGCATAGTGATTGTATTTTCTTTTTTTCATATCTATAATAATCTACTTCTAAATCAGACTGGGGGTGGTTTTCAACACAAATGCAAATCAATCATAGTCATTGAAATGAATTAAATGAAATGACTCTTATGTTTTGCTCTGAAGAAGCTAATTGATCTTATATTGTATGATGTGGCATTGGTTCATTTGCTCATACTTCTCCTTTCCTCCATTTCTTATACACCAATTTTGCCTTTGTGGTTAACTTATATTTGTTTTGACATGGTTGTATTTAATTCTTCCTTCCATTCTTTTTTCACGTATCCATGTGTCCTCTGTTTGGATGTGTCCAGTAACCTTATGAATACCATCTATTCCCCACAAATCCTAATGCTATGCTTTCCTTCAGTCTGGCAAGAATAAAGGGCAGAGTACAACATGACTCGATTTTGATTTTTCCTAATGGGAAAGAGCACATCACTACTTTCAGGATAAATATAAAAACTCACATTGTGCCACCCACTACACCCCTCAGTATATAAGTGGAGGGATTTATGGGGGGCACAGGCCCTGAACTGACCTCTCAGTGGTCATCTATCCACAGGGACCAAGGGGAAGGCAACACAGAAAGGTATTGCTGGTTTCAGAGTCTGCAATCCCAGGCAATGCCACTTACAAAACTATACATAACCACAAAAATCACTGAGACGTAAAGACTAGAAGGAAGAAACAAAAAGTGATTGGCAGATATAATGGTCCATACGAAAAAGAAATGGAAAAAATCCAAAATAGTGTGCTGAATAATTGAGAGTTTAGCAAATTCGGTGAATAAAAGATCAATAAATCATAAATCATTTGTATTCCTAACTGCAGCAGTGGCCAAATAGAAAATGAAAGAGGAATAATGCTTATATCCAGACTAGCAACCCAAGCTATAAGATTTCTATGAATAAATAAATGAAAATATGTGCAAGTTATTTATCAAGAAATGACTGACAGATAAAAAATAAACCCTGAATAAAGAGGGAGATATATTTTCTGTGATGGGATAAGTCAATATTATAAAGATGTAACTTTGCCACAAATTAATATATGATTTAAGTGTTGGTCTAATAAAAATCACAGAACAGCTTTCCAAGGAAATTTAAAAAAGAATCTGGAATTCATAGGAGAACAAAGGTTAAAGAATAGCCAAGAAAATGTGGATAAATAGCAAACAAGGAAGAGTGTATTCTGTAAAAGATAATAGAGAATATTATAAAAATAGAGTAATTAATTCACAAAAGAAACTTTCTTGGGACTTTCAAAAGCTTTGAGCTTCTGTTCACTTCACCATTGCACTGAAATCTTCATCTTCCTCCACTGCTGCCCGAACAGGATTTCTAACAATGGCACCAACCTGATCTACCTGGCCTACCCAGAAACTTGGGATTTTTCCTCCTGTTATCTCTCTCTCATTATCTGAATTTCGTCTATGAGCAAATATTATCTGTGCCTTTAAAAATTTGCACTCATGCGTCTTTCCCCTTCTGCTTCTACCACTCATTAGAAGTACCACCCACTCTGCTATTCAGCTGTACAGAACCACATTATAAAGAACCCCATTAGTGGTTTCAAAGCTTTCACAAGTATCCCATTCTCATCTATTCTTCGGGCAGCAACCAGCACAATTACCCTAACTTTAAATGAGATGATGGTAACCACTGCCTATAAACCTTCCCATGCAGATTCGAGTTGTCTTTGCCATCATCTACAAGTCATTATATAATCAAGATCAGGTCTACTTTTCCAGACTTAACCAATGAAATTGAAGGTTTGTTTGCTTGTTTATTTGTTTTTCTAGATTTGAACACTGTTAATTCAGATGAAACACCCACTTGAAAACAATGTTGGCTGGACGGTCACGGTAATGGGCTTCATGCTCCCTGTCTCTGAGGTGTTTGGGGTTTGTTAGTTGTTTCTCCAGCTTCCTTCTTACAGTCTTCATAATTCCACACAGGGCTTCCTGGTGCCATCTCCCACCTGGACATCATTCGCACTCCCATTGAAATAAAAGCTTTAAGCCACAGAAGATCAGCAGAGGCATTTAGCGCAGACCATCTACTTGGGTATGTTTTTGGAGTCACACTTCAGAATTTTTTTTCTTTAGGGGAGTGAATTTTTAGGATTTTCCTACTTTTTTTCCAACCAGATATATATGCATGTACATGCATACAGGGGCACACACACACACACACACACACACACACACACACACACCAGCATTTTAGTTTTTACTGCAAAAATTTTCAGGCTGTTTTGTCTGCCATAATGCTGGACATAAAAGTCTTCACAAATATTACTTTTATCCAGATTTTAAAAATCATTTAAAACATGCAATTTGACTTTAAACAGTTTTATGAAGATAATTTCATCCATAAAATAAAATGTAACATTAGATACATTTAGGCATTAGACACAATACTTCTCATAACAATGAATGTGAGTTTGCACACCATGTCTGTGAAAATATTTCTTGGGTTCTTGTATGAAATTGTGGAAAAATTTAAGAAGTCTTGTTTTACCTCTACCCCAAGTGTCTATGAGGGGGGGAAATGGAATGAGCAATGTGAAAAATGGAACGTTAAGTATTACTTGGACAATTTCAGCCCTCATTTTGCCCACTTAAGATAAGGTATGATGATTACATAATATATTGTCAACAAAAATAGAGATACAGTCTGTAACTCTTTACAATGTTTGAGATATAAGACTTCTTCAAAGGTACGTCAGAACAGTGGAACAAGGTCTTCAGAGACAGTGCCCTTCAAAGAAACAACAGTACAATCTAGAAAAGGGAGCCCTGATGGGAAGTTAGAATAAACTGAAAGAAGGCTTTTTGCTAAGTAAGGAATTTTATAAAGCTGTGAAACAAAGAAGGAAATAAAGCCAAGTGAACTGAAGACAGCTGTAGTGAAAAGCAAATGATTTCAGGACTGAAATTAGACAAACAGATCGATAAAGTGTATGCCAGCTGCTCAAGTCTTCTGGTGATAGAAATGCGTTTGGTGAGCATAGGAGGAGGGATGGGTGTCGCTTGGAGATTTGTGCCCTAATCGCCCTTGGATACATGGTCTCTGAAAATGTGGACAATAGCTGAAGTCCCCTGTTCTTTAGTTCGACAGTGTGCAAAATGGGGTTCGTGATGCTTGTCCTGTCCTAATGCACAAAACTGTTATAAAGGTTAATACAATGTTTTACAGATATTAGACTAGTAAATTAGTTTTAATGATTTTAAATAGCATTGTTTGGAATAAGTTTGCTTTCACAAATTGACTTATTGGAATATTTAAGTTATAGATTTGAAACCACTCTAGTGGGCGAGCATCAGGCTGGATTAAACCATGTGTGGATCAGTGAGGACTGCAAGGGAAGTAGGAAGTTTTATTTGGGTAGGTATCACAGTGGCTAAGGATATCGATGATGGAACCAGATGGCCTGGGTTCAAATTCCAGCACTATGTTTATTAGCTATGTGGATAACTTGAATAAACCATTTCCTACTTCATTTTCATTATTGGCAAAATAGAGATAACATTAATACTTTCCACACATTATTATTATAAGCATTAAATTATATACAGTACTTAGAACTGTGATAAATACAGAGCATGTGTTGCTTTTACATTATAAATGCCAATATTAATACATGACTAGAGTTGGATGGAGAGGCAAAAATATTAAACTGAAGAAATATTCCTATGATAGGGTTATGAAAAGAGAGATAGAAAGGATAGCCCAGTAAGTTAAGATGTCAGAATAAAACATTTATTTATTTTTTTAAAGATTTTATTTATTTATTCGACAGAGATAGAGACAGCCAGCGAGAGAGGGAACACAAGCAGGGGGAGTGGGAGAGGAAGAAGCAGGCTCATAGCAGAAGAGCCTGATGTGGGACTCGATCCCATAACTCCAGGATCACGCCCTGAGCCGAAGGCAGATGCTTAACCGCTGTGCCACCCAGGCGCCCCAGAATAAAACATTTAAATAGTACTTGTACTTTAAGATTCCATATGACAGAGATGGGCATAGATGGAATGCCTTTCTTCACTGAAAGCTTTCGAAGCAACATTATCACCCTTCCTGTCCCCTTCCTACTTGTTAACTTCTACTCATTGTCTCAGACCCTGCAGCTGCACAGAACACCTGCTGCCCCCACACCCTCCTTCCTGTAGCACTTCTGAATTTTCCTCTATTGAATCTTTACGATTTTGTGTTTTAGTAATTAGTTTTCCTTTTCTCACTTGATAGACAAGAGGTTCTCAATTGCAGGATATTCGCCCCACCCAGGGGGCATTTGAATACCTGGAGACACATCTGGTTATCCCAGCTGCGGGGAGGGGAACGCTACTGGCACCTAGTGGGCGGAGGCCAGGGATGCTGTCAAACGTCCTGCAACAAAGAGAGAGACCACCCACCGCGAAGAATTATTTGGTCCAAATGTCAGCGGTGGTGCTCTGAGAAACCCTGGGCTAGATGGTAACGTCATGGTGACAATGCAGAGAGAATGTCTCCCTTACCTATCCCCACCCACCTGTGTCTAGCATGCAGAAAATCTTTCAGAAAGATTTGCAGAATTTTTGAACATCTTTCAATGTGTAAATAAAGTCTTTGGGGGAAAAGATGTTTTTCATGTGAGTCATTTCATGCAACAAAAATGCTTTCTAGACAATATGTATCTTGAAATGCTGATAATACACGGGGGTGATAATCAAAACATCTAATGGTATGAGCGGTGTGGGCGCCAGCCAAGCAAGGACATTTAACAGGCTTGAACAACCAGTATTGTTACATTGGTAGGTGCCGGCTGAGTCCTGGTTGTGTGTCTACACTAAACGCAAACATTTAACTTTTCCCCCCAAAACACTCCACAAGGCATTATGCTCTTTCTTTCTTTCTTTCTTTCTTTCTTTCTTTCTTTCTTTCTTTCTTTCTTTCAGATTTTATTTATTTATTTGACAGAGAGAGACAGCCAACGAGAGAGGGAACACAGTCAGGGGGAGTGGGAGAGGAAGAAGCAGACTACCAGCGGAGGAGCCTGATGTGGGACTCGATCCCAGAACGCTGGGATCACACCCTGAGCCAAGGCAGATGCTTAATGACTGAGCCACACAGGCGCCCCCATTATGCTCTTTTCATAAGCCTCTATTAGAGAAGGAGTATTTTCTCACACAGACACTCTAACGTAAATGAACCAGGTGCTCCCTTTGGAAACAACGGCAAAATCATCAGGACCATGAGTTCTGAAGTTGGCGGCCGTCATCTTTGTACCAGATTGTTTGAACACCAGGCCTGAATTACATCAGCCCAAAAGGGGAAAGCAATTTCAATGTTAAAGTATAGTTTTACTCTTTACATTTAGTCTCTTCATTTGCCACCTTATCACATATTATACTATTTATTTTGATAAATTGACTTAATGTTGTTTACACATCGAGAGGTTAAATGAATGGAAATTTTATTTCATCTGAAAGGTAAAACTCCTCTTTGAATTATCTCAGAACACATCATAATGGTGTACTTTACGATCATAATTAAGTTAAATATTCAACTTGGCTCATTGGATTCTTTAAAAATAACATACTTAGGGAATTAAAATTGGTTTTGAATGATTTCTTCTCCTTAGAGACTTATGATATTTTCTGTTAATCACAACTTTAGGAACCACTGCATAGTCCTTCGGGCCATGAATACGGTGCTTCGTGGCTTAATTCAGCCTGACTCAGATGTCTCTCCAAAGAACTAAGCATTTAAATGTAAAGTTTTCAGCAGGGATCTCTTAATTAGCTTTTAATAAGAGAAAATATTAGCATCTGCTGTGTCATTCTTTTGATTCGGATAAAGATAAGAAATTCCAATATTAAACAACACCATTGTGTGATTTTTTGGAGCTCTTAAACACCTTCCATTATACTGATAATGTAGGACATAGGAATTTGTTCATAAGTAATAAAGTTACTACTCCCCATTCATATAATCTGCATGCTTGAAATTACAGCTCAGAGGAAATGTATGAAATCTAACTCAACATAAGCATTCTTTACTATACAGTGGAAAATTCATATTAATGGATAACAATAACAGAATTGATGTGTTTTCATGTTAATGGGGTTGGACGGTCCTAACTAAATGTAGCATTATTAAAAAGGAACATGCTAAGGTTTCATTCAGTTATTTGACATGTTGTTGAACCCACAACATACATTAAACTGTGCAGGATAAAGTCCAGTGAAGTGTGAGCTATGTAATCTTCCCAGAGTAGTAATCCTTCATCTACTGAATGTATCCAACTTTACACTTCTGCTATTTCCAGCAATGTAGTTCAAAGCGTTCTTTCAACGATCTTTCAAAACTCCGTCAGTACATGGAATGTCTCACATTCAAACTCCCTGCTACCCAGCTTTCTTCACTAGGGGGTTTCTGCCTGGGAGACACTGCTCACACCTAACACTTGATTTCGATTGCACCTTTTCTTTTGGAGACTTCAGGTTAATTAATGAGTTAATAGGTATCTCAGTCCTTTTTAAGCAAATAAGAGCTCCATCCAGGTCACTGACCTGACAAAAATGAAGTAACCTCATTGACTATGAAACTTGGCATTTAAAAATTGAACTGCATAAATGTTTGTGTTCATTGAGAAAGCCAAAAGGTTTGTTTGTGGTAACCATTGTGGTCTAGTTACTTATGTTAATTAGCTACTCCTAACAGTTACTTATAGGGGAAATTATTGGTTAGGGATGGTTTTTCTAAGCTTCCCATACATGATAGATCATTTATCTTATTTGTTCATTATCCATGTGCAGCTTCTCTTTGCTGATGTTCAGGATCTTGGCAAATTCAGAGATGACCATGTGAATCTATGGCAGTCTGTGCTCTTTGCACCAGGAAACAGGCAAAAGGAGGGACTATCAAATATCGAACCGATTCTTCTACTACTGTAAGTGATTCTCTTGGAGTGAGTGAGGCACTCCTACCAGTGGTAATTATCGAACACTTAGAGAATTCTTAACTTGGTGCTGACAACAGAGGCCCCATGTCCCCAGACATTTTTCCTCTTATTTTTCTGCATATTTCTCTGATACCAATTATAATTTATAGTGGTTCCTGGATTTTTTAAAAGATTTTATTTATTTAACACAGAGAGAGAGTGAGAAAGAGAGAGAGAGAACAAGCAGGGGGAGCAGCAGAGGGAGAGGGAGAAGCAGGCTCCTTGCTAAGCAGGGAGCCCGATGTGGGGCTCAATCCCAGGACCCTGGGATCATGACCTGAGCCAAAGGCAGATGCTTAACTGACTGAGCCACCCAGGTGCCCAGTTCCTGGATTTTTTAATGAAATATTATACAAGTAAAAAGGAGTCACTACAAAAAATAAATACATGTGAAGAATAAAATGAAAATTTCCCATAATTGTACCACCCAGAGAAGAACTGCATTATCACTGTATATATTCCAAGACCACCTTTTTTTATACATATACATAAATTAGTATGTTTTCCTTTCCTTTTCTTTCTTTCTTTCTTTCTTTCTTTCTTGCTTGCTTGCTTGCTTGATTGCTTGCTCGCTTGCTTTCTCTCTTTCTTTTTTTTTTTTAGAATGGACTCAACCTGTGCATTATTACTCAGCATTTTGCTTTTTTTTGTAGAATGGTGTATTGTAGATAGTTCTTATATCAATATGTTTGGACCTACATTGTCATTAAATGCCATATTTGATTGTACTTAAGTAATATGTAATCCCCTTTAGTTTGACATTGAGATAATTTCCCTTTTTTCCCTGTTTCACACCACAATGTGATAAATAGTTTTGGTAACTTTTTTTATTATTTTGCCTCAGGTTTTGACCAGATGTTAGATAGTGTTATGTTTAACATATTATTTCCCTAATTAGTATATCAAATTGTTGCCTCAAAGCCTTAGTTTCAAGCATTGTGTCAAAATTACTGAGGAATTTTTTTCTTAAACAGATTGCCCATTCCCACCCCTGGGAAATCAGACCCAGCTACATATTGGTTAAAATCTCTCAAGACGACTCTAACGTAAAACCAAAGAACTGGTATCAGAGCTGAGAAAGTTGGCCTCTATCTGTTTTATATCAGAAATATTTCAGCAAACTGGGGCAATCGTATATCCGTCAGGTCACCACTCATAGTTAGCTGCTGACTTTTGGGCAGTTGCATTCAGAGCTTTCAGGGCCCACATACTGGGTCCTTAGACTCTTTCCAGAGATGAGCACAGACCTGAATGAGAGAAAAACTGAGTAATGCAGAGAATTACCATCAGAGTGTTGGGTGGGTCCAAAGCCAATGTCAGGGAACACTTGTGTTCACAAGCTCCAGTAGTTTGACTACACTGTTGCACTCCTGACCAGGGTCCTTGGCTTTTCAACTTCCAACGCAGCTGCCTTTGTAACCATTTTGGCCATAGTTCATGACTGTCTGTGGAACCATCATTTTGGTCACTGTTGGGTATATGCCCATGACTAAAGTTTACCCCCCATACCCTGAGCAGTTTCAGGGGACTTCCACAGGTACCAAACAAATGATGCACTATTGGCTTCAGATATTCCTGATCAATATAGCTAAGACATGCCTGGCACTGAGTATTTTCTCAGTAAGTGTTTGTTAATTCAATGTTAACAGAATAAAAAATTTTGAAAAAAACCAAAAGGTGAAGGAGAAAAATGTTTTCCCTCATACTTCTAGATGATAAAATAGACAATTCAAAAGTATGGAGAACATGCAACACAGGAATAAAGGTTTGTTTAAACAGCTTAAAAATCACCTCATAGATTCTGTTATCACTCTCTTAAGAACCTAAGTTACTCTGGATAGTGATTTATTTAGTGCCCATGAGTCATGAGATTTCTTTGGGGAAGCTGCCTCCTTTCATTATTAATCTAATCAACGAGCTTGAAAATGTGGGGGTAAAGAATGTAATCACAGATGTGCTGAGGGTTTGCTTGACAATCCTCTCAATAAATGGACATGCAGTGTAATTACTCTTGTCATTTGAGGCCGACCAAAGCATCGGGAAGCTGAAAACAAAGCATGTGCATTCAAAGTAGGGTAAGCCATCAAGGGCAATTTCATATGGGACAAGACACCAGAAAACAATCCACTTAAATTCTTACCTATATGCTTTGAAATACTGAATACACTTCTGAATGTCTTTTTTATCAGTTCAAACATATTTTGTTTCTGTTAACGGGTATCAAAAGTTGTAGTTTTCGTCATGGTTTTCCTTCTCTGTTTTCAGCTCTCGGTACAGGTAGTTTGACCTGTATGTTTAGCTTCAGCCAAATCACCAAGCTTTGCTGTATTGAAGATTCTCACCCCCTGGAATTAATTTTGTTGTTACAAAAGCAGAACCTAAGAAAATCTCTGGTATACACACAGCAACTTAGCTGTGGACATTACATGCTCCCACCCTCTTGATGTCAGTCTTGTCACTAATTAACAGTTTGGTTTCCTTGTCCCCTACCAGATTGAAACCCCTGAGGTCCATAGGCATTTGAATCAAGGTAGCATTTCCTACATGCCTTGAACTGTTCTAATAAACATGATGAGTCGAGCAATGGCTATGTGAACTCCCATGTCTCTGATTCTACCCTAACCCCTTAGTGTTCTTTACTGTTGATACACAGTTGATGTTCCAACATATCATGTAACAAAGTCTGCTTAAGAAATATTTTTGGATCATTCCATTGGACATCTATGTTTTATTTAACCAGCATCTGAGAACTATCACCTCCCAGTCACTCCCACCCACCCTCTCCCAACCCCCTGAGCTCTGTTCAAAGTTGTGATGCTCTCATGCATTCACTCTCCCATGACTGGGAATCACCTTTCAGGGCCCAGGGGACCAGCTTCATAAGTCACATCAGTAATAGGACTGTGTCTTTCTGTACATGAGTCTGGAGCTCAGCATCTAACCCCAACTGAGACAGGAGGGAGGGAAAGAGAAAGAAAGAGGGGTGGTAAAGAGGGAGGTGGAGAAAGAGGAGGAGGAGAGACAGATGGAAGAGGATGAGAGGTAAGAGGGGGGAGAAGGATGCAGAGAGAGAGACAGGAAAAAGAGAATATAGAATGAAATGCTGGAAAGAAAATTTAGATGGTAGAAAAAATAAGAGACATAAGATGAGAGGGAAACCTGAGGATGATATGGAGTATATATGTGATGATATATGTAACAGATTATGTGCATATGCATATACATGTGCATATATATAATGGTGTTTATGGCATAGAACATATATATGTATATATGGATATGTACATATCTATGCATATATAGATATAGATACATATATATACACATACATATATATATCTATATATGATAGAGGGTTATGAGAAATACACCTGAGAAGTAGATGAGATGAGGAAGAGAGAAAAAGATCAAATGTGTAAGAATGGTAGGGAGGGAAGAAACTAAGAGAGATGGTCAAGATGATGGAAAGGTAATTAAGAGTAAGAGGAACATGACAGACTGTAAAGCAACCAAGCCAACAAAATCTGCTAATAGTTTGTTTCCTGATTCCAACTGCATCCTGACTGCTTTGACAGTTAAAACTACCCTTAATGACATGAGATGTTCTAATAGTTTCTTTTTGCCAGGACTTGTTGGAGACCTATGTAGGACACCCGTCATTTGCAAAAAAATTTCCTGAAAATACAAGATGGGACTTTTTGCCTTAAATTTATCTTGAAAAGATTAATTCTTTACACCAAGGGAATATCACCATGCATATAAAAACAACCCTATTATCGTTGTGTTACACTTAATTATATACCATAGTAGATCGTGTTTCAAAAATTATTTTTAACTACAATTTTTAATAAAATTCAGAAGTTTGATACACTGGCTAAATATCTATACTATTTATAATTTTAACTTTACTCATCTGGGGGACTATGGCATCAAATTCTTTCAGGTGTTTAATACATTCTGGAAACAAGATCATTATTTCAGGAAGTACTTTCTTGGCACTAATTTGCAACTTATTTTCTCACTGTGCTTGAGGATATGAAAGGAATTAAGAATTAGGAAAAAAGACCAGATGCTCAACATGTCATCCACATATATTATGTCATCGCAGAAATGGCAGGACCCTAACTACCATGGATATAGAAGCCTGGATCATTACATAATGTCTAGCTTAGTGAGTAATACACCTCCAAGCAGAAGCTCTTACATATAAGTGTGAAAGTCAAGGAATAAGGTCACGTCTTTCAATCAAAAATAGTTCTATAACTCCTGGGTAAATAGCCATGAAAATAACACAGTATCTGAGCAATATGTTCATTTATAAGTCATCTTTCAGATGTATAAAATGATTCATATATTTTACATATTTAATTATACATGCAGCTTCAAAGATAGTATAAAAATATAAGTGACAAGCACTTTTTAAGTACATATTTTATGGAAAAGGAACATTGACAATTTTAAGATACTTCTGGGGTGTGTGGTCATCACGTTTACACATGAGACATAAATTTTGTAAAATTTGAATCTATCTCTTTCAGGGCTCACAGGATTTAATCGTGCTTTTCTGTGACAAAAGAAAACAATGTAAAATCAGATTAGAGACTAATCACTTAAGACTTCCTTTCAGACCAGTAGCCACTACATACTGTGTGGGTGACAGACATGGATGAAGGTGTATAAGATGGGGAAGAAACACAAGGACATGAATCTAAGTAATTCAGAGTTTGGAGTTAATAAAAATAAGACACAAGAGAGAAATAGAAAGGAGGATGCCGATCCTGGTTTTGTCCAAAATAAGCTTGGGATATATATACATAGGGCAACTGGAAATGTCAACTTTTTAAGTATCTCAATCATTATTACAAAACTTGAATGTTAAAAATTTTCCATCTGAGAAAAGAAGTTATATATGCTCATGAGAAAGAATATAGCAGGAAGCCTGGTTACTGAATTTAGGCACAGCTTATACGTGGAGCAAGTTGACCACAAAGTTCATGGTCCCTACATACCATTTTTTTCTGAATACAACCAGAGATTACTGGAAATATACCCCATTGGGGATTTGGGAAAGGAAATATACAAGATGGATCTGGGACTACTTTTTTTGTCCTCTAAAACAAGGAAGATATCAAGGACTCCTGAGACGCTGTTAAAAAAAACCACAATAGAAAATCTGAAGAGGGGCGCCTGGGTGGCACAGCGGTTAAGCGTCTGCCTTCGGCTCAGGGCGTGATCCCGGCGTTATGGGATCGAGCCCCACATCAGGCTCCTCCGCTATGAGCCTGTTTCTTCCTCTCCCACTCCCCCTGCTTGTGTGTTCCTCTCTCGCTATCTGTCTCTCTCTCTGTCAAATAAATAAATAAAATCTTAAAAAAAAAAAAAAAGAAAATCTGAAGATACACTCACTTAAGAGAGATAATCTGAGCATGAACAAGAAGAATAATGGAACCAGAGTAATATTTTTAATGGAAAACATTAAAAATATGTAAAATCTATGAATTTATAAAAATTCTTAGAAAGAAAACTCATTGTTTGCAACTGACCTTTGCTAAGGCACTAATCTGATGCATGAAAATTGGAAAAATAGGTATTCATCTAGTCGTATACATGACTTCTATTTCAGGGTGATTTCTTAGGTTTTGAGAAAGAATTCCAGAAGGAATTATAGCATTGGAAAAATGCCATATTGCAACATCTAAAGAAATAAGGGATTGAGTCAATGACACTCATCGATGGATGCATCAATGGGGAACGTGATAAGGGAGGATTCCAGCTGAAAATTTCTGACTGATATTAGCATCCCCAAAAGGGACCAGGCAGGGATGAAGGCCCTCTTCATATGACGGAACAGAAAATGTAAATCATGGCCTCTAAAGTCTGATCACCTAAAAACATAACTGAACTTTAATCAAATTAACTCTCTATGTCTAAATACAATTTTACAGTATATATAGGAATAGAGAAACAAGTTAAATTACATTAGGAAGAAACAATCTGCCAAATACAGAGTATAGGACATTCCATTGCCCTGGTTTTCTAACCCATCAATGATAAAAGAGAAAAAGAAATGGAGAAATGTCATATCATAAAACAGATTTAGAATAACACCTAGAATTAATGCATGGGCCATATTCGAATCTTGAATTAAACATTACTCCAAAAAATCTTTGAATCAACTGGAAACATCTGAATATGGACAAGATATTAAATAACATTAAATAACACTAAGTGATTAGGGTCAACTCTGTTAGGTAGATTAATGGCATGTTATCATGTAAAATTTTAATATTATTTTCAGTTAAAACGTATGCTGAAATTCTAGTTTAAAAATGATACAATGTCTGGAATTTGCTTTAAAACCCTAGCAAAAATTAATTAAAATACATAAATAAATACTGATCAAATTACAATACAATAAAAATGGGGGGGTGATCAATGGACAAAATTGACATGTTCGTAATTGTTAAAGCCGGTTTCTGAATATGTGGAAGTTCACTAAATAATATTGTTTCTACTTTTTTATGTTCCAAAATTTCCATAATAAATCATTAGAAAAAACAAATGTTCTTGTTTTCTATTTTCTTTTCTCTATGTCAATAATCTTCTTACTGGTATGTTCTTTTTAACATGTAAACATGCTCTCAGCTCTCCCACGTGATGAAACAAGAACAACAAACAAACAGTAGCCTCTTGACTTCACTTCCTCTGAAAATTGCCATTCCACTTCTTTGCTCCCATTTGTAGAAAAATGCCTTGAAACAGTTAGGTGCTTCTACTTGCTTTCTCTTGTCCTCTTCCCAATCTCTCTTAAATTCACTACAATCAAGATTTTGTTTCCATGATTTCACAGGAGCTTTTTGTCAATTTCACCAATGATGGCCATATTGGACATTTTTTGGGTCAATTGACAGGTCTTCCTTTTCTTATTCTAATGAGCAACAGCATTGACCCAAAAGAACTCTCTTTCCTCCTCAATATGTTTAGTCCCTTGTTTTTTTTAATACTTTGGTTCTTTGTTTTTCCTTATACCTCACTGGTCACTTCTTCTGTCTTCTTAGTTGATGTCTCCTCTTGAAGCTGACCTTGGAAAGCCTATTGATGACTTTAAGTATGTATATGCTGATGATTTTCAAGTACATAGCATCAGTTCATATCTTTCTCATGAATTCCTGATAGGTATCTGTCTTCTTGACATTTCTACTTGAAATTTCATAGACAGATATAGTTCATTCTCTGCATCTCCAAAACTAAGTGTTTGGTCTTTCCCCGCAAACCTGTTTCTCCTACAACCTTTCTCAATTCAGTTGATGGAAGCTTCATCTTTTCAGTTATAGGGTCAAAAAGTATAGGAAGAATTGTTCTTAATTCCTTCCTTTTCTCACAATTCATATCCAATCAGTCAGGAAACCCCACCATCTACCATAATATATTTAAACTGAATGACTTCTCCCTACTTTTGCTGTTTCCATCACCATGTCAACCAATGATTTTTCAGAAATAGTTCCCCAAGAGATACCCCTGGTTCCGTCCACCAGGCTTCTAGTGTATTCTCAACACAGAAGCCAGAGAAATTTTATTTAAAGAATTATAGCTAATGTATATCAAATCTTCATTCAAAAGCCTTTGAACTCATTTCATTGAGTCAAACCCAAAGTCCTGACAATGTTTTACAGACTCTATAAGATCTGAGTCCCTGTCATCTCTATTGTCTTCCCTCCCATAGGACTGAGCCATGACATTATAGGGCCCCCCTTAGGGATTCTGCACTAACTAATAACATTGAACACTTATTATATACATAGCATTATCTTATTTAATGTTGATTGATTCAATGACTTTATTTTTAATGCTCATTTTCAGAGAGATATTCCTCAAGTTTCAGAGAGATTGAATGATTTCCCAAAGTGACCATGGAACTGAGTTAAGGTTTTTAACCCAGGTCTTTCTGACTCAAGAGTACATATTCTTACCTCTAAGCTATATTTCTTCTTGTGCTATAATAGAAAAGTTGGATTCCTCATAATCCAGACATTTTTAGATATAGAGAAGAATCCCCCATTTCATTTTCATTAATAGTGAGTAGTAAATTTTGCTCACTATTGTTAGTAGAAATTGTTTCTCATACTCACCTACTGTCTTTTTTCTTTTTTTTTAAGATTTTAATTATTCATTTGACAGAGAGAGAAACAGCCAGCAAGAGAGGGAACACACGCTGGGGGAGTGGGAGAGGAAGAAGCAGGCTCCCAGTGGAGCAGGGAGCCTGATGGGGGGCTCGGTCCCAGGACCCTGGGATCATGCCCTGGGCCGAATGCAGGCGCTTAAGGACTGAGCCACCCAGGCGGCCCTCACCTCCTGTCTTAATGCATTTTACAAGGTTCACAAGCTAATGCTGCAAATGTCTTGGTTCAAATTCTAATTTTCTGTATTAAGCATTGCTTGGCCTTTTTAAACAGGTTTCAAATAAATTTGATGCTATTGCTGTTTTATGATTCACACTTTCTTTTTTCCCACTGTAAACACATAATGAATTTTTTTTGTCGTTGTTGTTCTGGAAATTAGTTTACTCTTTTATCTTCTCACAAGTCTTTCAAAGGCTTGATGTGCTCGGCGGCCCCCTGGGAGACACAGGATCACAGGCTTGCTTCTAGAGTGGTGTTATGAAGCCTCCCTAGCTGTCAGTGTGATAGTTTACTTTTTTCCACGGGAAGTAAAAAGCAGTTTATATAACATATTGTTGACATGGCCAGTGGCCAAATACTTAAGACTGTGCTTTGCATTTTCTAGTCTCCAAAATCTGTGAGCATAAACCGGAACAAATCTTTACTGCTGACGGCCTCTTGCTTGACACACTCTTTGTGTGATAATCCATGGCAGCCAACAATATTTAATCAGCACAATTCCATGTTAACTTACATTTTTGAACCATGTGTAGCATATGCAAAGCTTCATAGTCACCTTATTGAACTTAATATGACAGTTTATCCCTGTTTGGGTTAGCTGGGAATACTTTTCATAACCATGGGTAATTTCATTGGCAAATGGATTTAAAATAAGTTGTTAAAATGCTTCATCATTTAAAAATATGCCTACCTTGGGAAATTGTCTCTTTGAGTTTCTTCTATCAACATTGTAGGCTAAGGTAAGAGTGAGTTTTCTGTCTTCTGACATTAATTTAAAAAAAAATGCAGATTTTGCTGTTGAAGGAGCATGACCAAGAGCCTCTTCCTTATCCTTTGGTGAAAAACTCAATCAGTGGAATTGTCCAGAAAGCAAACCAACAGTACTTTCCTTTCTGCCCTTAACTTCCCTTTTTACTCTGTAAAGTTGGAGAGTTTGCTTTCCTTTTTAATGCGAACACCGTAAGGCTAGGTTTCTTGTCTTTAGGATTCTTTGCAACATTAAGAATGAAAACAACATACCTGAACACTGACACATACAACTCCTTAAAATTTACTGTTAGACCCCAAAGTAAGTATATTGTTTATTGATGGATTGACAAGCAAAAAGAGTCAGATAAAATGACTTTTTTAACTTGGCTAGGCTTACTCCAATTTTTCTGAGCTCATGTGATTATAAATTCTTGACTACTTCCGCAGGTCCTGCTAGGTGGCTCGGCATTGCCATGAAACCCCATCTTACATGGTCCTCTTAGACCAGTGTGCTGGGAGAATGCATAGAAATGGGATTCTCTTTTCCAACAGCCCCAAGATGAGCTGTCTTTGGGTCCTGAGTGCCCCTAAAATTATTTAAACCTCATTTCTGGCCAGGGACTTCATTAAACATTTGACTTCTTGGATTTAGGTTGGGGTATTTCATTTCCAAATCTGCTACAGCATCTATCCCAGTCCTCCTAATTTGTAGGCTCATTCACTGTAGACCTGAAGGAGACATAGTTTCTTCTATTATTGAACGTGAACACTCATGAGAAGCTATCCTTAAAAGTAGGAGAATGCTCTCAGACAGGTTTTCTGAGAATTCTCAATCACTCCATTATATAAAGAGACTTTGAAAGCAATCCTCCGATTGGCTCTAAATCTGATAGTATTCTATGGATTGCCACATAAAAGTGGACTCGGAATTATCTATCTCACGATGACTTTAAATTGGATCTAATACATCATCCTTAAGATTCAATTTATGCATCTCTAAGAAGTTGCTATACAA
Source organism: Ursus americanus (assembly GCF_024610735.1). NCBI lineage: Eukaryota > Metazoa > Chordata > Mammalia > Carnivora > Ursidae > Ursus > Ursus americanus. The sequence continues at coordinate 5,283,904 of NC_142145.1, forward strand.
AATACCTTTGGCATTTGAAATTATTTTGATCCTCTGAAAGAGGTTTGATGGCATAAATTCTATCTTAGTATAATTTCATGGAATGAAATCTACTTCACTATATTTTCCTAATATTTATCATTGTGAAATACTCAACTATTGATTGAAAAACAAATGTTATGATCACCAGTAATCTTATCCCTAAGAAATAACTACTGGTAACAGCCCTAGGTCCCAAGGATTTGGGATAGAATGTGGAGTCAAAGGTTGGGCTTCCTTCTTTGCACTCACTTTGGCACCTTGAATCTCAATGCTATCTTACCTAGAAGCCACAAATTCTATTTTTTTGTCTTTTTAATACTGTGTAACTGCCTAAAGCTCTAATCAGCTTTTTTCCTTTTAGTTGCTATTTTTAAAAATCCTATTTCTTAGCCTCATAACACAAATTAACGTGATTATATTGAGTTAGAGCTCTTTGTATCACATCAGCAATGATTGCAATTTTCGGTTCATAAAAAGAATTACATGAGTGCTCGCCTAAAAATAATTCTTTATTGCACACATATTCCTCGGGACACTCGTAGGAAACCTGTATTTGGCTAGAAGTTTGCTAATTTCTCCACTTTATAAGAAACATTCTGTCAACTTGAAAAATATCAGTTCTTGGAATGTCTTCAAAATTTGTCAAGTTCATTGATTTTTTTGCAGTGTTTCATTTATCTTGAAATCTTATGTTATATTAGGTACAATGGATTATATTCAATAGTTGAAAATATTTTTATTATTCTATATAGTATTTGTCTGCTATATAAGATTCATTCCTATATAATCAGTTTCTTTAGCTCAATCACCATACTTTCACAATAAACTTCTAGTGGGGGAAATCTTTCCACTTCTCAGAAAGATTTCAATCAGTTGTTATTTTCAATAGGAAAAAAAATCACTTTTGCAAAGATTAATTGATAAAAATGGCATGGATCACAGACAAATATAGAAATTGTCATATTACTAACTATAAATAATTAAAAACTGCCATATATTGGATCTTCTGTCAGGTCTGATTCTCAATAACATTATCCACTGAGGAACAGAAATACAGCGCTTTCCCATGTAGTCTCTCTTAATTTGTGGCTCAAAGATTACCTGCATGAAAATGCTTGCTAATTATTCACCTAAGATTTTTCATAATTAATGAACAGCATGCGTCACTACATTTTAGAACAAAACCCTACATGTACAAAGCTATTTTGTTCCACTTATCCATCACCAGTTATCACACCACCCTGAATTTAGGGGCTTAAAATACCAACCAACGAATGTATTAAATCACGTGATGTTGTGGGTCAGAAAGTCAGGAAGTCTGGGAATTCTCTTGTCTTTCTGGTGTTAAATGTATTCGGCTGACATCTGTGGGGGCCGGGCCAGGTTGTCCACAAAGACTTCCCTCACATGCCTGGTACCTTGGTGGGGATAGGTGAAAGGTGAGGCTCCGATGGGTGCATGGTTCCATCCATGTGGTCTCTGGGCCACTTCGCAAATTTTCTTCAATGCAGTGGTCATGCCTCTTGCATGGCATCTCCTGGGTGAAGAGATCAAGGCAAGGGCCACCTCTTCCCTTAAAGGCTATTTCCAGAAATGAAGTAGCATCCCTTCACTGTATTTCAATGTCAAAGCAATCATAGGCTAACCCAGATTCAAGGAGAGAAGAAATAGATCCCACTTTTCAATGGCAGAAGTGTCAAATAAGTTTCAATCATCTTTACAGGTCACAAATTTGAAGTGTTTTTATATATATTCTCTTCTCTTCTTCTACACTTAAGATTTAAAAAATTAAAGCTATCCATGAAAAAATCAGCCTTATTACTAAAACGACTAATGGTAACAAACATACACCTTTGCATTTTCTCATGATTTTTAATCATTTTTCTCTAAATGTGTTTCAATAGGAGTGCCATTGAGTTATTACTGTGATCAGCCCAAAGCCATTATTTTAGAAATTATAATAATTCCTCGAATGTGATGTGCATGTTTTCCTAAGTGATCTATGCATGATCTCTGTGTTTTGATTCTTTGAGATATGATAATTTCTCCCCCTGGATTTATTTGTCATGTTTTACGTAAAGAAGATATTCCACAGATATTTCAACAAACACCATTTTTCTTATCATTCTTGGAGATTTGGGGTTTTGTTTTATTTCTTCTATAGATTTATGCAGAAACTGGTATTATAAGATTATATGTGATATTTGAGTAACATTATTAATTCAAAGAACAAGATAAGTCAGTGACCAGAATGAGTTAAATAGTTGCCCAGTGAATTTAACTTACTCGGGAATACTTAATAGAATGTAATCATTCTGAAGGCCTATAAAATTAATTGGGGGCATTAAATACATATGTAAAATGAATTAAGGCTGAACTTTTAGGCAATGTTGCATGGTAAAACAGATACACACTGAAATCAGATATATCTTTAGAAGTAAAAATATTAATATAGTAGTTTTAGGTGAAAAACATTCAGGACTTCAATCTGGATGCTTTCATTTTGTAATGATCTATAAGGCTAAAGAAATTCATTCTAAGAACTGAAACACGTACTATTTTAGAGGGATATTTGTCCATGGATGTTTAAAAAACCCTACATGTATAATTAATAATGAGACTTTGAGTCCCATAAAATTTACAAGTGGGAGATAAAACAATCATCTCTATTTTTTCATTTAAGAAGATATTTCAAAGCACATTACTGACATACTGATGCAGAACAGAATTCTTAAAAGCAAAAAAGAAAGACATTTGATATGTGTTCTCATTATACCATCACTTTGATCACTGAGCCATTGTCAACTGATATATCCGGCTAATGATGGAACTTCTATGGAAGGACTCCAATCTAGAGACATTCTGAGAAAGGGGAAAAGGAGATCCTAAATCCTTAATAAGATTAGTCCAATTATTAACTAAAAATAGAACAAATTCATTCAGTCTACTTAAGGTGTATATTCTAGCATCATAAAAGTTACATATACATATATCGAATTACACATCTACCTATATATGTGCCCATTAATAATGAACTTTTAATAAAAGAATGAAGTACCATAATGCTAATTTAATGGGAAAAATTAAATGAAGAATGTAACATCATGAACCCTTAACAGATGTCCTAATTAGATATCATTAAGGAGACTATTAGATGAATTAAAATTGAGCCTTTCATTTGCTACAAAAATATACCTTTTAATTTATAAGGAAGCAGTTATAGGCTGAAATACTCACCTGGGCAATAGATGGAAAGTAGGTCTGAGTCGTGGGGAATCAGTGTGTGGCATTCTCATTATCATTGTAGGTCCCTCGCATGAGATTGGACACCTAACATTGCTTGCTGAAAACTTACAGCAGAGAGTAAGATGAACTCCTTTTGTTGAGCTAAGGTTCGTGGAGATTTATAAATGGTTCATGAAGTCTTTGAGAATGTTTAAAGGATAAAGAAAGGGGGGGTAATCAGAAGGGGGAATGAAGCATGAGAGGCTATGGACTCTGAGAAACAAACTGAGGGCTTCAGAGGGGAGGGGGGGAATGGGATAAACTGGTGATAGGTAGTAAGGAGGGCACGTATTGCATGGTGCGCTGGGTGTTATACGCAACTAATGAATCATCGAACTTTACATCAGAAACCAGGAATGTACTGTATGGTGACTAACATAATATAATAAAAAAACATTAAAATAAAAAAATATTTTTTGATAAAGTAAGATATTTTATGTTTAAAGGTATTTTTAATGATAATTTCCTGTTGAAAGACACTTTAAAAATAATACAGTTTTTTGGGTCAGCGTTTCTCAAACCAGGAAATGAGGCATGAACACTCAAAGCCCACTAGGATATCTGACGTGTATATTTTCCTCTTCAACAGAGATCTGCACAATATTCAAGTGTGAGACACCAAGCAACGTTTACTGCTTTTTTTCCTGGTGTTTGAGGAGATAGAACAGACTTACTGAAACCTAAGTGCTACACTAGGGAAAGAAATATGTGACGAACACCTGAAACATATCAGTGTGCCTAATAACCATTACGTTGATTTGCCGATTAATTTCTTGTAATTAAATATAAAAATATAGAGAGCAACAGAATTTGTAACCCTGTAAGTGTGTTTACAGAATTCTTTCATAAGTGTAATCCACCCGCACTTGTTCTTTTGGCCAATGCTCCGTTAACTTTTGCTAAATTCTCTCCTTGCTTAACAAGCAAGAGTTGTAGAGTCTAAGTATGTGTCCATCGTGTATCTCAGCTCTGCGATCTGGTGGCTAAGCCAGGGCCTGATGGTGCTTCACGGGAACTGCACTGGAAGAATTCAATAGTTGAGTCAGATGTGTGGATGTGGTTCCCCTGGCATACACAGGACAAACCCAGCAGTGTTGAAACATAGAAAGCAGACAGACCTTTCAAAGAGTCAATCCCCTTAGGCCAGCATTTATAAATATTTTAATTTTATAACTCTTAAAACTCCTAATAGTCATATCATACTCAATATGTGTTTTTAGAAGAATCATTTTTTGGTGCTAATTACTTAGTATACCTTTGATTGTGTTATGGGCCATTGAGCATAGACACCTTTTGTACCCAATTTTTATGAGAATATCCCTTCTCTACCTCACATAGACTCCTGCTTCTGGAAATCAATTTGCCGATATATGTAGCCAATCAACAGATGGCACAGAACTTTAAGTACCAACATGGCGCATCTCTTTATTTTTCTGGAATCACTTCTTCAAGTTTGCACTTTCTGAGTGCCCTTTACTGACACTTCACCGTAGTTTGGGCAGGACCAAAGCTTTCTTTTCAATTTCAGTATTTAGGAAATCTAGTTTAGTATATTCCCATCTGCTTCACAAGTTGTCTGCCCTGCACCCGCTCAGGCCTGTCAGGCACCTGGAAGCCCTGTGGTGGGTCCGAGGAGCATCACTGTCATGCCGGTACTACTGTCTCTTCCTGCCTCCCTTCTCTCCTGATCCTCCTTCTTGAACAGCTGGTCTCGAAGGACTGGGTGAGAAGAAGGGACAGACTTCAAAAGAAAGAGACAAAATACTGCTGTCTCTGTCAGGAGCAGCACATATTTTCTTGGTTAACAGTGACAGTGGTTCTACCAAAAGATGTCATTTCCCAGTTTTCCAGAGGCCACAGCTCTTGATTTTAACATAGTTGAATTTATGTTATGTCTTTTCATATAGATGATATTTGTTGTCTCTATTTAAGAAGTCCTTTTCTATCATAGGTCATAAAGATGTGTTTCTATATTGTCTTTGAAAATATTCTTCTTATGATGGAATTTTAATATACCAAGCATTAATTTTGACATATGTGTAAGTTCAATTTTAGTTTTTCCATGCGGATTCTGAATTGACCCAATGTCACTCATTACGTAGACCTACTCACTTTCAATCCCAGCTTTGTCATTAATCAAATTTCAGTTTGGGGTTTGTCCCTTTTAGGGCTCTTTATTTTTCCATCCCTTTGCTGATCCTTGTCCTAAAAGCACATTCATTATCCTAATTAATAAAAAATGACACACTAACTCTTGTTGTAGATTAAAAGAAATCCCCTCACCTGGTTTTCTTATTCTAAGTCCTTTGGACTTCTATGTAAATTTTAATATATGTTTATAAAGGTATATAGAATTATATACACACGCATCTTGCAAATTTTTTATTACATTGAATCTATAGATTGAGTTAGTAGTCACGTGTTTAGTCATATATATATGTCAGTAGTCAGGGTTCTCCAGAGAAACAGAACCAATAAGCTCCCTCTCTCTCTCTGTGTGTGTGTGTTTGTGTAGAGAAAGAGAGAGAGAAGAGAGAGATTTAAGTAATTGGCTCATGCAATTGTTTCCTGGCACGTTCAAAATGTACAGGGTGGGCCCTCAGGCTAGAAACCCAGGCAAGAGTTAGTGTTGCAGCTCCAGTCTAAAGGCCTGCTGCTGGCAAAATTCCCCTTCCTCAAGGGAGGCGTCTTTTTCCTAAGAATCATGCCCACACGCATTAGGGATGGTAATTTGATTTACTCAAACCCCACTGACTTAATATTAATCTCACCTAAAAAACATCTTCCCAACAACATCTAGACATGTTTGACCAAATCTCATATTTCAGATATTACTCCAAGTGGGAGTTTTTGGATTTGGTTTGTTTGAGTTCTCCGATTGAAGTCTCCGCCAAAACAGAATTTTACAACAGGTTCAAGTGCACCTTTGCATTCTGGTTCTACCAGTTGTTTTGATGCATCAGTTTTGCTAGTTGGCAACTGAAACGGACCTAGAAAGATGGATTCAAAAGAGAGGGAGACAACCTGTTTTTATTTCGGATGAGGATCCATAGTCTGCTCGTTTTCCCAATCATCCCAATCTTTACTTCAAAGTCTTCCTGATGTACTTAGGGTGTGCTATTGCAATCTTAGGCCGGAACCTACTGTTTAAAAGTTTGGCACTATGTTGCAGTTACTCAAAACTAGAATTCAGCTATCTCTCAGGTTGCACATTTCCCTAACTCCATTCCATTTGGGATTTCCAATCCCTATGTGTCCCCAAATTTTGTTGTGACTCAATGAAAGAATTTTTTTTTCCATTAGGGGACATGCCCAAGGATTAAATGACATATTTGCTGTCACTATTTGCCTTTCATGTAGCTTCTGACAGAGATCTCTGCCTTAGTTCTGTCTATTCTCTGTGGGAAAGATCTCTGCACCACAAAACCATATTTTTCTTCCAATTTCTCTTTGAAAACATATTTTCTACCGTCCTTGTGAGAAACAACTGCCTGCAAAGCTTTCCATCTGGCTCCTCATTTGAGCAGGCTGTCAGCCTTGACCTAGTCCATGAAGTTCACTGGAAGCCGCTTGTGGCATGAACTCGCTGTAGATGAGGACAAGCCACCCCAAGGCCTTATCCTCTTCCTGTTCCCACGCCCAGCGGCCAGGGCCTTCCAGCTGCTCTCAGGATGGCCCTTCTTCCCAGAACCACACTCATTCTGACATGCCCGGACAAACGGCACATCGCGCACATCCCTCAAGGGCTGGGTTCAAGCACCAAGAGTATAACCCCTTCCCCAGACCCCTGCACAAGTCCCCACCATCCACTATTCAAGGATATGAAAGCAACTCATTGTTCTCATATTAACTCACATATTCACTCACTCATTCACATGGTCATTCATTCATGCACGCTCAGTGCCTATGAGCAATGGTGGTCCCTTCCATACGCTTGAGCCCTTCCTGCAGAGACACGCTACTGTAAACTTCCTTATTCTTAAAAAAAAATATTGGACTTGGAGGAGAATGTCATCACTTCCCTTTCTCCTCTGTCCCTGCCTTCAAAGGACTATACATTGCAGATTTTGAGAATTCGCCTTTAGCTGTTTTATGGTTATCCAGCTCCAGTGTAGGTGTCCAGGCATCTAACAACCAGAGCCACCAACAACTAGGAATAATTGGGTTTCCTCGGTTGATTCCATTCTGGATAGGCTTGACCTGACAGATGAGGTCATTCTCATTTCATGGAACGTTGATGCTGTTCTGGGTGCTAAGCCAGCCCAGCCGTCGGAACAAAAGAGACAGTTTTCTGGACAGATAGGCAACCTGGCACGTGGTGTCCATGGCAAGTATTTTTCTCATGGAACGTGGCCAGTCAACTTTTCCTCTTACTCTTCTCGGGGTGTGTGTGTGGGAAGGGAGGGGCGTGGGGGGTTTCAGGTGTTTTAATTTCACTAAACATTCAAAAGACTTGAGTTTTGGAATATTTATCTCTTTTTCCTGATTTCATGCCAACTACCTACTGACTGCCGGAGAATCAACCAACAAATAAATAAACATTGGCAGAGATGAACATAGATTGGCCCATTTACCTTTACAAATCTAGAGAGGACTGCGATGTGTTATCTAACTCACAAATATGTAATTATATTCTTACTATTTTGATCTATTTGCTTGGTGAATTGAATGTGATGATTAACATTTATGTGTCTCTTGCCAAAAAGTACAATTGCATGTTTGGATTCATGATCTCAATTCATAGTTGTTTACAATTTATTTCTACATGCCATACTATAGAGCTGATCACTTCTAGGAACCTGAATGCCAGGAATGGAGAAGATATAATGGAACTCTATCTATAGCCATTGAGAAATGAGGGATTTTATCTCTGTGAGCGATGTTTTTAGAAAGGGAAATATGGTTGCTTTTTTGCTACTCTTTTATTCCAAATGTAATGCATGCTTATTTAAAAACATAACATTTAAGAAAGAAAATTAGAATAACCATACTCTCGGTACTAAATATTATCTCTTTTAACGCTTTGCCAGAAATTTTCACCCTTTAATTTATTATTATTCTCCTCCTCCCATCTCTGTTTCCCCAAACAGATTCATATGCATGCGGTAGTTCATATGCCTGTGATTTATAAACAATCATCTTCTCAAACTTAGTCATTTAATGGGCCAGGAATAGCAAGACCACCTTGAACAGGAACAAAGATTTCTTCATACCACATATTAAGAAATACGATAGAGTGAGAATAATTAAGACCATGGACTATTGGCACAGGGAGAGACAAACAGGCCAATTAAAGTCCAGACACAGACCCATGTATACACGGTTACTTGATTTACAAAAAAATGGTACCATGTCAGTAAGTGGGGACAAAGATATCGTGGTCAACAGATGGTTCTGAAACTATTGTGTATCCACATTATATATCTCAAAGAACAAAAATTAATTTTAGATCCTAATCATAAATGTGAAAGCTCGATTTATAATGTTTCCATAAGAAGACACATTTAATGTTGACAGTAGTCTCTTAAACAGAACACAAAAATGCCTGAGAGAAAAAAATACATTTAACTTCATTAAAATTTGAAATTAAAAAATTTAAATTAAAAAAACAATCAAAAGACACTTCGGGGTAACTGAAGGCATTTGCATACTGAGAAGTCATTTATTACACCAGTTGTCCCCAGGGTGTGGTCTGCTGACCCCTTGGGATTCTCAAGACACTCCTGGAATGTTTGCAAGGTCAAAACTATTTTCAGAATAACTAAGACAATATTTGCCTTTTTCACTGTGTTGACCCTTACATTTATATTGCAAAGTAGTGGTAAGTTTTTTGTTTCAGTTATTCCATAAGATACTAACTACTGACAGGACCAAAGATGAAACTGACATTCAAAGTATAAAGCCCTCATTGATGGCAATGGCTCTTTGATAACGATGTCTGGTCCCACAGCTGCAAGATAAATAGTTAAGCAGAAGTTCAAAACAAGTCAGTGACATAGCCCAAAATGCAAAACAAATTTGTAATATAAGTGGATGCAGAAATTTTGTTTCCAGACCTCGAAATATGAAAGAATGCACTTTCAGTTCCTGAAATATGTACACTTTTCTTTTACTAACATCATACTTACTAATAAGATTTTGTTTCAGAAATACTTGCATATGGGCAGCTATGAATGATAAAATCCAATTATATCTGTCAGTTAAGAGGATGCAGTAAGCCTTCTCCATACTCTGTTGAAGCGTTTGGTGCTTCTGAATCAGACTTTCCACAAACTGTAATCTTAAGACAAGTCACTTAATCATTCTGTTTGTCTTTTCCTTTCACAGAACTGGAGGATATTTATGGACTTTAACACATACTACCATGGAAAGATTCAACAAAATAAAGCCTGTAGAACTCATTAAATAGTATTTATACATCAAAGGCAATGGATTATTAGCCAAAGTTTATTATATTCTTCCTTTGCACTACTTTGCAAATTCGATAGATGTCACCACTTCATATAATCTCTGTGTTATGTCTGCACATATTAATAAATTTGCACTGATGAATATGTTTTATTCCTTAGTTGGACTTTCTGCAATGCTACGAGGGGCACTGGGAAGCATCAGGTTGCACCTTCTTAACAAGCCTTGGACCAAGTGACTTAGGCGCATCTGAGTCATTTGTGGAGCGAGTTAAGATTCAGATTCTGTGGGTACCAGAGTGAGGTCCTTGTTTCTTCATTTCTGTCATGTTCTCAAGTGATATTGATGCTGCGGGACCGCAGACCATGCTTACAATACCACTGTTGTAGAGGAAATGCCTAACTTTATTGACACACAGAGCTGCACTGTGTGAGTTTAAGAGATGTGGGGGCCTTCCTTTTCCTTTATTCCTCTATCAAACCTAAAGTATGATTGTGATAGTTATTCCTTCAGGCTAATTATTGTCTTCTCTTTAAAATTTGCCTTTTTAAAATAGCTTTGTTGCAAAGAAGGTTTATAGAAATGTATATTTCCCTATATAACGTAACAAGGTTAAAAGTGAGTAGATGAGCAAACTTGGGAAAGAAAATACTAAGGTTTGAAAAAGTAGGATGAAATCATCTGTAAAGTTTAGTATCCAAAATGGCTTACAGAAATTTACACACTGTTTCTTAGAAGCCAATGACAGTTAACTGGCTTAGCTACCTAATTCCTTGCAAGCTCATGAGATACCATAAGAGAAGATTTGGACAGGAGAAGCACAACTATGTTTGTCGCTGAAATCCAAGTGAAAATGCTCCTATGAGTTCATATCAAGAAGAAACTTAGTGACTTTTAAACATTATCAATAATATCTTTCATCTTTACTTGAAGAAAAGTCAGTATCAGAGGGTGGGACTGTAAACCTGAAAGGCAGAGGGAGACTGAGGTAGAAGCATTAGCGTTCGATGAGACTCAGATCAGAAAACAAGGAACTCTATGTCGTACAGTTCCATCAACTACAACTGAACGCGTGATGGAAATGAATGGAGATGAAAGTGTTCAAATGTCAGGCAAATCTATTTGCTATGCAACTTTAATTGGTCACTTACATGGGAACTTTAGAATTGTCCAAACTCTACAGAATAGTAAATATTAAACTGTACCAAATTGCTGGAGGTCAGTAAGAAATTTTAGCTTTTTTGGAAAAAAAATGTGGAGGTGCCGATTTGCACCAATTTGCTATGAGAAAAACAGGTGGAGCTGAGTAACTAATGTTGACTCTCATGACTTCAACAGAGTAGTTCCATTGATGGCTCAGCTGAGGCAGACGTAGCTTCCATTCCTCAAGAAATCCAACAGGCTACGTGACTTGCATGCTTTGAAAGATTCGGCTGATTCTTTCTTTACCATTATAAATATGGAAGAAAGACAGGCATGATTTGTTTTTCATAGGCAAGACTAGAAAATAGATTCACTGTCTTTCTTGAGCATATTTAAATTCTCCAGTGTGCAGCAGTCACCTGGTGAGATAAGATTTAGTTATGATTCATCATCAAAGCAACTTAGTTGGTGACATTGATGATGTCATGGAGAAAGCCAAAGGATACATGAGAACTGCTGTAGCACATATTACTGGGCGAGGTTGGTTGGTTTGGCCAGATAAAATACAGGGCTAAGCTAATCTGTTGAATTCTTTGGTAGAACTTAAACTACAGAGCCTGGAGGCATTCCATAGATAGCATGGGATAAATTACTGTCTTTGCTAAATCCTACCAATGAGGAAAAAACTGTATTGTCTTGTGAGGCTATCTGGGCTTTGAAGGACCCATATACCTCACCTGGGGTTTTGTTTTTGGTTTTGGTTTTTGTTTTAGCTATTATACGTCACATGACCAGAAATAAATATAAATTTAAATGGGATCCAATATAAAAATCTTTGCAGAAGCCCACGTAGCTCAAACAATACTATTAAGAACTGTAATTTCCATAAGAGCAACTAATGTGAAGCACTTTTTCCTATACTTGCATGCCATTCACATGTCTTCTTTGATAGAAGGTTTGTTCACATCTTTAGGTCATTTATTAATTAGGCTGTTTGTTTCTTATTATTGAGATTTATGTAGTCTGGATTTAAGTCCTTTATCAGATATGTGGTTTTCCAAAAGATTTCTCCCAGTAGAAAGAAGGCTTCTATTTCTAAATTCTTACTTGTGTTTTTTGAAGTGCAAAGCTTTTCATTTTGATGAAGTCCAGGTTACCAATTTGCTCTTTTAAGGTTCTTAGTTTTGCTCTTATATGCTCTGCTTTTCCGATCTGAATTTTGGGAAGGGTGGGGTGAGGGTGTTTATTTATCAGGCTGATGGGCTGATGACTGAATTCTTCCCTCTGTTCCTCATAGAAAAGCTTTTGCAGCACAGAGAGACTTAGCGAGGTCTTCTGAGGGCAGAGATTCTTGCTAAATTATACTTGAAATATTTTTCATGTCTCTTGAAGTTTCCTCTTTTCCCACCTTTTCCATTCCATTCCTATTTTCTTAGGCATATACTATCCTGCCAAAATGACTTTTTAAAATGGAGCATCTGAAAGATTACGGGAGAAAAATTCTCAGATGTATTTGAAAAGCAGCAGAAGGGTCTCTATGGCTTCTCAGAAGAACTAGTGATTCTCACAGCATAAATAAACCGTATTCCTTCCTATTTTCTTAAGCATAACACAAAATTCTGATAAGCAAATTCTTGTCTGCAAATTACCTACTGTGATTTAAACTTGAGAGAGCCCATTCCCCTTCTAGCCCTGAGTAAGTCTACTTAGGGGAAACAGGAGCGGACAGCTCGTACCTCAGCAGTGATCCTCTTGCTGTATTTGCCCTGATGGGATGGAATTGGTTTGTTCTCACAAGGGCTTCTGCAGCCACAGCCATGATGTAAAGTTAACTTAGCTGATCAAGTGGTATAAGGCTTTCAGTGTTTGATAGAACAATTATCTGCTCACTTCAGTTGACTGTGATTACCCAGCAACGCTAGTGTGTAAGTGGATCGCAGAGGCCACGTTGAAAATGGACAGACCAGTGAAGGAGCTGCTTTGACACTTCTGGACGGACGATCTCCACATGAGATGACACAGATCCTTCACAAACTGGATCCTGGTGACCTCTCCAACCTCATTCCTTTCTACTCTTCCTTCTTCCCCTGGAATGAGTGGGGATATCCTTACAGTCATAGCCTGTGTGTGCTCTCTCACGCGTCCACGCCTGTGTGCATGTCCACACGTCAGCACCTGGTTTACCTGTACTGACCTGGCCAATCTCTAGATCTTTTCTGAAGGCTTTGCTAATTCCTGCAAGCTCATCAAGGACTCCTTCTTCCAGTGAGTCTCACCTGCATTTAGTCAGAAAGAGAGAGAGTATTCTCCATTTTGGCAGTCTGGGCTCTCATCAGAGAGTTTACCTATTACTACTGATCACAAATTCACTATTTCCATTTAAATCAGGGAGTACTTTGAATGAACTTAGCCAATATTTTGACACTGAGATTTCACTGGAACAGGAGAGATGCCCACTAAGCAAGCAGAAATGGGACAGATTTCAAAAGTCAGCCTGTGGGTAGAGATAAAAATGAGTAAGCTTGTGAGTGTTCTCATGGAGAAGAGCTTTCAAGCTCTGGGTGGGAATGGGATATCCACGAGAACGAGTGTGGGGTCGAAGGCATGTGCTGTGCTTCAGCGATTTATTATCCTAGGTTTTCGGGAATGAAGTTCATAACTGTAAGTTATTCAAAATTTATGTTTAAGATTCTTTTAAAACCAAATTATACATTTCCTCAAGGTATTGGTGTTTAAACAGATATTATGTGACAAAAACCTAAGAGCTCCTGTCCCTAGGAGAATCTCGTTCTGTTATTGCTCTCGCTGCAAGGCTGTTTAATCGGCCATATTTGTGGTCAGTTATGAGATAGAAATCGATGAATTTGGCACAGTTAATCCATCTTTTACTTACTTTTTCATTAGTCAGCATTAGAAAAATTACTTCTGGTTGCTACAACCTTCAGAATTTGTATCTTGATCAAATTTGTCCTCACAACATAATCTTCAGAGTTATTAGTCATTGGTATTTCTGCAACAATGTGACCATTGGGAAATGTTACAAGCAGGATTTAAAAGATTATGCTCGAGAGCATTATCCTTCTGCTCGAGAGAAACAGAATCACTGCCGTTTTAAATGAGGAAAGATTATGGGGAATGAAAAACGAAAATGAAGACAGTGGATGTCTTATAAATGGTTTGTTGCAGGCATTTTGATCATTTAATTATGGTGTTGTGTGAAACGTAAGTGTTGTGCCCTTTGTAAGACACTCAAAGACGACCTTCAGGATTAACTTCAGTTTTCACAGGGAAAATTAATAAAAGTTTACAATAACATCCACAATATAGAATCACACCAACATTTTTTGAAAAGTTTCAGAAATCATATCTGAATGCTGGATGAAATGAAATAAAAATGCCTAAGAATTTTTAAATCCTGAATACCTCCTTTTAAGAGATTTCAATATACTTAGAAAATCTTGACTAGACTGTGCTCATGATGAGGGCATATATTTTGAAGCTATATATTGACTCGACTTCATTGCAGAGCAATCTGTCAGCTCTCCTGGGTGTAGCAAATTGAGATACTTTTCCTGGGCTTCATCGTGGAACAGATTTGATTCCTGCAGCGCCTGTTAACAGGGCAGTGACTCCGGGAGGCAGCTGGTAGGAGGGAAGGAGGTGTCTTTGCCATTTGGTGCTAAACAAAGCCATGTGGCTTATAAATTCATCACAATCAGTTTTGAAAGTAACAATGTAAGACAATTACCCTCTTGACTGAAAAATAAGGTAGAATATAATTGAATACACACAAAACATCCTGTGCTCTTTCATTCATTCTTTCAACTAATATTTGTTCAATGCTGAAATTCCAAGCTAGTCCTAATGTAAATAGCCAAAAAGAGGCAGTAATAATATTGAGGGAAGGTGAACAGAAGAGTAATCAAATTCAGGGTAAATGGTGGAAAGCTTTTTTTCTTTTTTAATGGGGTGTTTGAACAAGGGTATGAACAAAGAAACGTAAATTGGATCAAAGGAAAAGACATTTCATTTGGGAATAATTGCATATGCAAAATCTTGGAGGTAGAAATTACCCAGTTTTGCATGAAATCATTGTTTGTTTACAGTAGAGATTTTGTATTTAGAAAAGCAGGTTTTATATTATTCAAATGGAGTTACATTCTTAAATACCTCAGTGATTATTCACATTGGAATTTTTCTTCCTGGCAAAGAAAGAAAAAAACTTACATAAGGGGATATAGCGATGCTTTTATTCATAAGTTTTCTATTTAAAAAATTGTTCGTGTTAGCATTGTGAATGTTTTAGAAAAACCTAAATTAGATGCTAACGATCTTCCATAAATATTCTGTGAGGCCATACAATATAGATCACTTAGGGGGATTTCCTAACAGAAATTAAAAACAAGAGGGTGAGAGAGAGAGCAGTTGAGAATTAAAAAAAAAAAAAAAAGAATTACTATTCAAAAGAAAGCTGATGATTATATTTCAGCATCAGAGCTGATTAATTCTTGATTTCTCATTAATTGAAAATAGGTGTCCACACCTACTCAATGCCTGTGCCGTAAATGTGAACAAATGGCTACCTACATAACATTGGTATAATTATCATTAATATTTGTTTTAAATAATTTACTGATTGACAATATGATGTGTTATATGAATGAAGTGATTAAACATAGAATCAAATTAGTTTTAGATTAGTATCTTATCTAAAAAATGAAGTGCTATAAAATTAATGATATCTAACTATAATGAAAATTTCAAAGAATGAAAAAGAATTTAACCTGTTTTCAAAATCCCCGTAGCGTTCGCTATGGTAAAACAAGATCTATTTTAGTGATAGATACATACACATACGTATACCCATGTGCACATACATATATCAGCATAGACTGTAGGTGTACTGATATATATCCTATTTAAAAGATGCTTAGTCTGAAGATATTTTGGCAAACATTTCTATAACAAGAGTGTACAGACTTTGACAGTAACCAAGCAAAGCAAGAATTGAACAAACTACAATATATAATGTAATATATTATATATATACTATATTATATACTATAAATATAATTATAGATATAAAGCTATATATATAAAATACTATATATATAATTCATATATATAAATATAAAGCTTGGCATTGCACAAGTTCTTGCTCCAGGATTTTGCAAAGAAGATTACATTTTTCTGTGTGCTCTTTCTAGGCTACCTTTTGTCCTGTCACTACAGTTTTATTTAGGCACGAGTCTTCTTTGTTTAAGGTATGACCCCTTTAGAAATAAAAATACTCTGCAGAGGGCCTGCCCAATCCCTCAGTCCTTTTTCTCTTTGCTCTTCTTAATAGGGACACTGTCTCATGTTTCTCCAAATTCAAAGGAAAACAGACCATTTCCCTGACTAAAAGTCCTAGGATGTCCTGTTCCCTAAATGAGAAACAACAACGACGCACGAATCTGGGCCATTTAGCTCACATTCTAAAACTAAATGTGAGTGAGTTAGTAGGAGTTGAAGTTTGGATAATTGAAGGATTTGAAAAGAAATCATAGAATGCTTTCACCGCTTGAGTAATCAGAGCCACTGGGTCATAAGCTCAGCTTGCTTGTGCCGTTTGTTACAACACTTGTGATGTCTATTTCTGAACAGTCTATATTTTGTGCTATCTTGGGAACAAAGCAGAGGAGATGTCAGCCCCCAAGTCACTTGCATGGGTAGAGAGCTCATAAAGAATGACTCCTTCCTCTGTGAGTGGATCTTCAAATCAGTCGTGATTGTGGTGCTAATGGGTGGGGAGAAGGAGCGGGAGGAGCGGGAGAAGAGGAGGAGGAAAAGGTCAAGAGAGAGAAGTAGGAGAGCAGGATGGGGGTTGCGGGTAGAAGAAAAGAGGACAGGCCAGGGCAGAAGGGGAGGAAAGTAAATGCATTTAGCCCGCTCTCTGCCAAGCTTTACATACATTACCTTTGTTTGTTCTCCCTACAATTCTATTGTAGTAGCTACTATTATTTTATACATAAGAATACAAAATTTTAAAATAATGTGACTAATATTACACTTAGAGGTGGTCAAGCCCGGGTTCATCAGAGTTCATACTAATGTCAAAACTATATTCCCAATTCCAGTGTTCCCCAATCTCTTAGTGATATTTCTGGATTCCGTAGAAGAATGAGTAGCCTCAAGGTGACACTGAAGCAGAGAACAAGGCCAATTCATTTTCCACTCTTTGGTGAAATGAACTTGTCATAATCTTCTGACCTAATTGCAGATAAACGTAGAGACAACTGGGATTATTTTATTCAACTTGGTCTCATACAACAGCAAGCAGTATTTGAAGTGGGAAGTGGTTATTGTAAATATCTCAAATAAACAGATACTATAAAACTGGGATTTCATTCATGATGATGAGACATAAAACCAGCCTGAATTATTCTGTAAAATACTCTCTGCACGTTCATTACATTATACTCAAGTCTACTAAGTGCAAGGAATCCAAAGTAGATTGTTGGTAGCCTTGTGTTTCCTCTGTGCCTCTAGCTAATTTATTTCATAGTCTGACAACCATCCTAGCTGATCTTCATGTTTACACCTATAATGAGCCAGGCATCATTAATGCCCTTTGAGGATTCTTTTCAAAGCCTTGTTGTCTTGGAGTTTTCAAAATTATTTTGCTACAGCTGGTAACAAGGCTAAATGAGAAATTAAAGGAAGTGCTTAAACAAACTCTAAAGAGGTTTTCAAGAGTTAATGAAGAACCCATAAAAATCCATGAACTATGGGGGCTTTGTAGAGCTTCTGGCTTGGTGAACAAAATGCATCCACATGTCAGGAGGGTGATGTACCCCAAGCTCCACTGGGACAGAAGCTTTTGTGTTTGGGATCCTCTGGATGTTGCCCAGTATCTCTTCACCTGGCTGTCCATTTGTATCCTTTAATATCTTTTGTGATAACCTGGAAATCTACTATCTAGGAAACTGTTTTTCTGGGTCCTATGAGTTGTTCTAGTAAATTAGTGGAAATCAAGGAGGGAGCATGGGATCTCTGGTTTATAGCCAGTCAGGCGGTCTTATTGGGCTGAATGCTTAACCTATGAGATCTGCACTAACTCTACATAAATAGTTGAATTGAATTAAATTGTAGGACATCTAACTAGTGTGCAGAATTGCTTGATGTGTGGGTTTCCCCACACATCTGGAGTCAGAAGTGAAGGAGTGAAGTTGTGCTGTAATGTATCCAGAGTAGAGGAGACACATCAGAGGGTTTTTCCAAAAACACTAGATCACACAGTAGCTCTATTTTAATTTTTTTGAGGAGACGTCATGCTGTTTCAGGTAGCACCTACAGCATTTTGCATTCCCACCAAGAGTGTATCAAGGTTCCAATTTTTCCACATCCTCTCCAACACTTATCTTTTTTTCTCTTGGTAATGGCCATCCTAACAGGTGTGAGGTGATATCTCATTATGGTTTTAATTTGCATCTCCCTGCTGATTAGTGACGTTGAGCATCTTTCATATACGTGTTGGCCATTTGTATGTCTCCTTTGGAGAAATGTCTGTTCAATTCCTTTTCCCATTTTTAAATCAGGTAATAATAATAATAATAATAATTATTATTATTATTATTTGCTATTGAGTTGTAGGTTGTAGAAGTTCCTTATGTATTTGGGATATTAATCCTTTGTCAGATATGTGGGTTTGCAAATATTTATTTTCCCATTCCATAGGCTATCTTTTCACACTGTTAATTGTTTCCTTTGCTATGCAAAAGCTTTTTAGTTTGATGTAGTCCCATGTGTTTACTTCTGTTTTTGTTGCCTGTGCTTTTGGTGTTATATCCGATAAATCATTGCTTATGTTTCTCTCATATGATTTACCTCTTAGTTCAGTTTTACTGCAAGACTTCCAATGTTGTGTTTAGCAATCTCTGGGTTAGCAGAGATGAGTAGTATTCCTCATCTTAGGGGAAAAGGCTAAAAACATGTTCTATCAGGAGTGTTTTCTGTACATTTGTTTACATGTAGCTTTGATTAGGTTGAGTGATAGCCCTAATTTTCTAACTTATATGAGAGCATTTTTCTGTAATCACGAGTAGGTGCTAAGTATTACTGGATGATAATTTGGAGTTGTTGAGATGACTAATTTTCTCTCTAGTCATAAACATATGACTTATGTAAATATATTTCTGATGTTAAACCATCCTTGAGTTCCCATTTCATCATGATGCACACCCAAAGAAAAACGGTGATTAAATTTCATATAGGTTACATTACAGGAGATTTTTTTCAATGTCTGTAAGTTTATCTCTGGTCATACTGCCCCATCTGACTTTGGAAAGAAGACCATACTGTCTTCCTAAAGTTAGTTGGACAACTTTCTCATATTTTTTTTGGAACAAGTTATAAAAGAAATAGATATAACCTGGTTTTTGAAAGTTTGAATAAAGAATTTACAAACCAATTTGGACTTGGGCTATTTTTAGGAGAGCTGTCTTATCACTATTTTTTGATTATTAGTCTGTCCCAAATTTTATTTATACAAATTCCATTTTATTATATAAACTAGAATTCATCAATATGTATTGGTACACAATGATTATGCAGTATTTTTATAATTTTTAAAGTTGCCATTATGTTGGGATTTATTTCTTTTCATCAGTTCTGTATTTTGCTTATTTGTAATTTGTCTTTTTTACAAATTAGTCTTAGTGTAGATTATTCTGTTTTATTACCTTTTTCAAAGAAATGACCTTTTAAAAGAAGATTTTATTGATTTATTTATCTGAGAGAGAGAGCATGAGAGAGAGTGAGTCTGGCAGAGAATCAGAGGGAAAGAGATAAGCAGACAAGATCGTGGAGCTGGATAGGCAGGGCTGGATTCCAGGACCCTGAGATCATGACCTGAGCAAAAATCCAGAATTGGCCACTTAACTGACTGAGTCACCCAGGTGCCCATGACTTTTATTTTTAATTGCCTTCATTGTTTTTGTAGTTGTTTTCTGTAATTCAGCAGTTACTGCCCCCATCTTTAGTATTTATCCTCCTCTCTTAGAACAGTGTCTTGCACATGGTGAGTGCTCAGGGCACATCACTCATTATTGTCATTGGCTAATCTCCTTTCCTTTTTCTTCCACCTCAGACATTCAAAGTAATCAATGTGAACACTTTGGTATGTGCTGTCACAGGCACACATATACATGCACACATAAAAAGTATTTCTTTTCTATAAAAAATTGGTATTATATTGAATATTAATTTGCAGCATCTTGTTTGCTTTTTTTTTTTTTTTCCGGCTGCAACATATATGATTAATAATCCCTGTGGGGGGGGGGGCAGGAGCACCTGAGTGGCTCAGTTGGTAAGTATCTGCCTTCAGTTAAGGTCATGATCCCGGTGTCCCGGGATCGAGCCCCATGTTGCACTCCCTGCTCTACGGGGAGCCTGCATCTTCCCCTAACCCACCCGCTGCTCATGATCTCTCTCTCTCTCTCTCAAATAAACAAATAAAATCTTTAAAAAACCAGAAAACAAGCAAAAAAACCCCCAATCCCTTGGGGAGCATATTTATGTCAAACTGCTTTATTTTAATAGATGTATAGTTCTCTAGAAAGGCCAAATATAATTCATTCAAACGTTACTTGTTCTTAATTTTTTTTTTTTGCCACTACACTCAATGTTGCATAAACATCCTTATATTTGGTCTATTATTTCTGTAGAAATGAATTTCTATTAAGGGTAAGATTTCTGAGCCAAAAGATGTGTGCATTTGAAATGTTGGTATGCACAGCGAGGTTCCTTTCTGAATGTTGCAGCATTTTATTCTCCTAACATCAAGGTGTCCGTCTCCTCTCCCCACCAAGCGTGGTGTGCTTGTGAAAAACTAAACTACTTGGGTTCGGATCTCAGATCCACCAGTTATCAAATGCGTGCTCTGGTCAAGGTTTTTCAGCCCTGTGTCTAAATTATCTTGTCGTAAAATAGGGATGACAATAGGGAAATAGGGATCCCATCCTCAGAATGATATGAGAATTAGTGCTGTAATATCCGTAAGGTGTTTAAATGGTGCCTGGCATCATATAAAAGATCTGTGGTTGTTAAATAAACTTAAAAACTATAAACGTATAGATTTTGGCATCTAATTGCTTTTTAATATATATTTCCTTAATAAGTAGGAGGGTGAGCTGCTTGCTATGTTGACGGAGCCTTGGGGTTGCCTTTCTCATTCTCATCTTATCCTGCTTAATGAGAAGTAACTGTTCTGACTCATATTAACAGCAGGTCATGGTTCCATTCCTGATCTTTTGAGAGTTTTAGGCTACCTTGGTATCCTGGTTTTATCTACTGTGGTTTATGGTTTTTAAGCAGTGTTAATTCTTTATCTTACATGGTATCAGCACAGTTTAGGAAGAACGAGTGAATATTTGTGATAAAAACCATTAAAGACGCCACAATTTGACTTTAACAATTTGGCTCTGTATTTAAGTAAGAACAGTCTTCATTTGTTCTGATGGGTTCCAAAGTCAGGATTGTTGCCTGTTTGTTCTTTGAGGTATTCCCAGTGCCTAGCACATAGCGACCCTAAGTGAAGTTTGCTGAACAAACGTAAATTTATATGTTCAATTCCTTTCTTGTTCCAAAGTAATTATACCAATTTAGTAAAAAGAAAAAAAAATGAAGCTGCAAATAAGTTCTAAAGCAAACCATGCCTCTGAACTCCTTGGCTTAGCCTGTTTTTCTGATTGTTCATATTATGGATGCAAACCTACCCGTCTTTGAGGTCTGCGTGCTGGCCCTGGACCGGGTCCAGCCTCGGCATAGAAACCCTTCCAAGCCCTACGGGCACCTTGGGCTCAGCTGCTGTTTTTGTTTGTTTCTTCATCTCTGTTTATTTTAATTACCTTGGCTTCTTCTGTATTTTAGTAGAAGAATATAAACAAGACAATGCAAAGGACATTATGCAACCGGATGAGATCAAAGATGACTTGGGTATGAGAAGATCACCGAACAGAGAAAATCAACCTAAAAAGCTGGATTTGCGTTCTGACTCAAATAGGCTAAAACTCCAAAATTTTTAAACTGCATTATGCTTTTTATTAAATATTTATCGTTCTAAGTTGGAAAGCCATAGATACTGTCATAAGACCAAAAAATGGAGAAAAATTTAAACAGGACAATATGCTCTGCTTTTTTTTTTTTTTTCCTCCAGAAGCTAATGTCTTTATTTTTATTAAAGTGATATATGCATGTGGAAAAAGTATAGAACATTATAGAATATTCTTAAAAGAGATATATAGTTGTGTAAAAAGCTAGTATCCTGACCCCACTGTAGTGTCATTCACAGAGGAAATACCTTTCCACTTTTCCTCTTCGAATTCTTGTTGCTGTTTCAACAACCTTAAATAATACATGTATGTATTAATTTTTTAATCTAATGATTTCTGACATACCCGTTGCTTCCCAATTTCTAAAGTTTTGCTTATAAACATTACCCTTCTCCAACTTTCTCTCCCTCTTCCTTTTACTTTTTGGGTGGTTAAATTATTTTTAGTTATATTGTTTTCCTTTTAACTGAAACTGAACCCTTCATTTATTGGTGCATTAATATTAGAGAGTATCTCTTGATGTTTTTTCTACTATACGAACTATAGTGCCCTGCTTTTTTAAACCTGTGAATTTACATTCATGTTTTCAAGATTGGGAATATTTAAATCACGGTCTATAGCCCACACTTTGTCTCTACATTCGTTCTGAACGCTTGGGGATGCAACATAGTGGGTGACGATCATTTTTATGAGTGGAACTTTATTTAGGCCCCTGTTTTCAGCCATATTTCCTGATAAGAATTCCTTTGCAAGCAATAATGTTCATTCTCATTACAAAATACGTAATATCAGGTGGTCCTGTTAATGTTCGTGATTAGCTTGCTGACCTGGTTGGTTTGACGATCTCTCCATTTTAAAGGTGAATTTTTCCCTTCATTATATAAGTAGTATTATTCCCTTGATCTCTTGCCGAATCATAGTGTTGTAGACTCATGAAATCTTGTATTTTATCCATTTTTTTTTTTAAATTTAGGGATTAGCAAGTACAACACACAAGCTGAATGCAGCCCATCAACTGTTTGGTACGGACTGTGAGCTAAAAATGTTAACATTTTTTTTAATGTATTTTTTATTATATTATGTTAGTCACCATACAGTACATCCCTGGTTTCTGATGTAAAGTTCGATGATTCATTAGTTGCGTATAACACCCAGCACACCATGCAATACGTGCCCTCCTTACTACCCATCACCAGCTTATCCCATTCCCTCACTCCCTCCCCTCTGAAGCCCTCAGTTTGTTTCTCAGAGCCCATAGTCTCTCATGTTTCATTCCCCCTTCTGATAAAAATGTTAACATTTTTTAATGGTTGAAAAAAATATACAGAAAAATACTACTTCATGACACATGAAAATGATAGGAAATTCAGAGAGGACAAGGGGAGGAAGTCGTGTGAGCTGAACCATGTTAGAGCTGGAGCAGGGAGGAGAGAAGTTCCTGTCAGAGAAAGAGGGGGCTCCTATCACAGAAGTGTGAATGAAGCTAAAAGGGGCCCTGGGGGGAAGAGCCGTGTCCTCTCTCTTTCTTACCTGGGGATCTCCTACCTTCGCTTCCCACTGGCCAATTACAGCTGGGAGCCAGCTGCCAAAGGGGTCCTCAGAGTCAGTCTCGGAGCCCATAGCAAAACTGTGCACAGACGACGAATAACCAGCAGAATGAAAGAGAGCAATTTCTACAGAAAGTGACGTAGATGGTGGTCTAGAGCAGGTGTGAGTTTTGTAAAGAAATCACTATTACATGACTGTACATGTAAAAAATTCCAATTTCTAGTCTAACATGAAACAACTGGTA
The DNA here is from genome assembly GCF_024610735.1 of Ursus americanus. Lineage (NCBI taxonomy): Eukaryota > Metazoa > Chordata > Mammalia > Carnivora > Ursidae > Ursus > Ursus americanus. The sequence continues at coordinate 5,307,646 of NC_142145.1, forward strand.
GAACAAATATAGAAAAACTATTTCATTTTATTTATTTGTTATTTCAGCAAACAGTTGCAAGCTGGAAAAATTCAAAATGTTACCCAGCATTTCAGGATATTTGAAATAAAAAAATCTGAAAATGTGAAAAATTTCTATCCAAAGAGTTAAATATTATTGAGGGAGCATCTATCCTATGTCACAAGTGATTTATATACGTCATCCAGACCATCGAGGTATTATTACTGTGCTCATTTTCTGGAAGAAGAAGTTGAGAGAGATGAAGAGTTTATAGCTAATAAATGCCGGAGCTTGTTGAAACCCAGGTCTGCCTCTCTCCAGCAATTACATATTAGGGTCACCTTTCTCTTTAAACTGACATTATTCTAAGTGACTGAGGCTCATATAATGATAAAAGCATGACTGGTTGGGAAATGTAATAATAAAATGATTCACTTTCACTAGATTTGGGGTTCAACCACATCTGTAGCGGCACCCATATTTAACATTTGTTTGCTATCTAGCCTTTTCTTACTTAGAAAAGATTGTTAAAAATCATGTTCCACCGTAGAAAATATTTCTCCCAGGGATTTCATAAAGGAACCTAGCTGGCTAATTTTACGCTCTTCAAAAACGTGAAAGGACCTGTTGAGAGAAATAAATCACTGAAGGGAATGCACGTAGGCCAGAGTGGATCCATTTTGGTTCTGTTACCACATTTCATGGTTACTTTAATTATTCTTCTGTACGCAAAATTTTGAGTAATTATAAAACTTGAATATGCAATTACTAGGTGTCAATCTTACCGTTGTTCTCAAGGCTCTTTTCAACTGTAAAGCCCATCCATGCACACAAAGAGGCTTGTCACCTGCCATTTGCCACGACTAACATAACATGCCCTGCCATGTATTTAGGAAAAAAAGCCTGGCTTCTCCTTACAATATGTTGTCAAGAGAATGTCTCAGTGGACGTTGTATAACAGGATTCCTCTAAAATCTTTTTTTATGTTTGATTTCTACTCTTGTCTTCTCTTGAAATGCCAACCAACGTTCAAACGGCACCCTCTCCTCAGACACCACCTGCTGCCTCCGTCCACTGATGGTTTGCTTGACGAAAGCATCAATGTTTTCACCACACAACTCAATGTAATGCAGTGTCTGGAAGCAAAGTAGCTCTATCTTAGACGGCTTGGTTGTTTCAGTGAACCCACACGTATGGGGACGAAGCCTAAGCTATAGAGGAATTCAAGAAAAAGGCTTCAAGTTTTATGCGGAAGTCACTATAATTTAACGGGAAATTATACCGCATGTTGACAGAAACCTGCAGTGTAGACGTGGTCATTATCTAAACCGCGTAAAACATACTACTGCAAGGTGAATGGGAGCAGAACACTTCCCCTCTGTTGTTAGCTTCTGTATTCAGATTTTCTTCTTGCAACGAACAGAAAAAGGACTGAGCTACAATCATCTGCACAAAACTGGTTTGTCCTCATGGAGGATGGGACGTTTTCAGAAGGTGTGACGGAAACTTTCTTCAGTCAAACCCGGCCTCATAGATTCAGCTCCATTCCCTAGGACGCAGAGAAAGCCATAGCGAATATAATTACCTCAAAGTCCCACCTCTGTCCTTGCCTATGTCTCTGTTGGATCTATAACAATTTGCCAGCAGCAGGTTGGGTCAGATAAACGCAATTGGGGAACGCGAGGTTGAAGGTCTGCCACTTTCTCTTGTTTAACTCCCTCAAAATTCTCTCTTGAGGTGTTACATCATTCCAATTTTATTTTTTTAATTGTATGTTTTCCATCCCACTAAGGCAGTTCTCAAGCCTTTTAGCAAATTAGAATCCATTTGGGGACTTTTAAAAAAAATGCCAGTTGCGGCACCTGACGTCCGAAGATTGATTTCATTGATTGGAGGCAGGGCCAGCCCTCCTGAGGAGACTCTGGGGCACATTCAGGCTGAGGACCACTAAGTACCTTTGAATGCTATTTTCTACAATTGTGGGGTGAATCGCTGTCCCTCAGTACAGGGAACGGTGGACTCTTACTGGAGCCCTTAATTCCCCGTGTTGTCTGGTGCCTCTCGGGAGTCACCCCCTCCCTCCTTCTTTGTGCTTAACCTCCCATCTCACTCCTTCCCTTCTCTCCCCCTTCTCAGCTCCGTTTCTGCCTTCTTCCCTCTCTTCCCCTTTCCCTCTCTTCATTGTTATTGAGGCGTTAAGTTGATATTCGGCAGGTGGGTCACTGGTGCACCAATTCCACCCCTCGAGATTTTCATTTCATTCAAGAAGTACATAAAATAGATAGCTATCATTCACAGAGGGTATGAACAGTACAAGGCAAGAGAAAGGGGTGTAAATAAGTTTAGAAATACGTTCATGAGGTTTTGGGGCTTTCATTCTAACATCTTTTAGAAATAGTAGTCACCACTTCTCACTTTTCCCCTTGATGCACAGTTGTATGGCTTTTATATTAAAGGTAAATTTGCCATCCCCAGTCCCTGATCTAGCTTCTGCAGAGTGTGTGTGTGTGTGTGTGTGTGTGTGTTTCTTGATAAGAGAAGATAGAAAAAAAAGATATTTTATAAGCCTCAGATTCAATTGGTTTCATTTAGATATGAGTTTTCTGCATTCTTCCCTTTTTATTATTTTTTGAAAGATAATATTAAATCTCAGTGTCCTAATATAGTTGAAGCAAAAAAATTTAAAAGCATGTCTATATTTATCAAGTATAAGTAAAAAGTAAAACTATACTTTTGACATTTGAAGACTTTTAAATTTTGCTCCCACACATCCCTTGATAACAAACAAAGAACAAGGAAGATGTGGAATCCAGAGCATCGGGTCCATCAGAGAAAGTAAAGAAGAAGTGAAAGAACTAAGAGATGGAAGAAGAACTAATATCTTTAACTTACCAAGCAGTCACCAGGAAATAGCATCCATACTAGACGAATGGAAAATTCTATTGTAGGTCTGTCACCTAGTTTAAAGCATAATCAGTAGAGGAAATAAACATGGTAACAACAGTAAAGTTAAGATGGGTGGGAGGTAGGTGGTGACAGTGTGAGTCAAATCTTCGAATACAGGTTAGAGACTCAGAGATATTATTATGACTTGTTCAAAACAAAAACTATTATGAAAGAGAAAGGATTCTCTCCAGCAGCAAGGCGAGTGAAAAACATGATGGCTAGAGTCCATTTCTTTTTATTAAAAGCAATCTCTTATTTTACTTTTTTAAAAAATATTAATTTATTTTAGAAAGAGAGAGAGAGGGCACAAGCTGGAGAGGCAGAGGGGGAGAAAGAGAGAATCTCAAGCAGACTCTCTGCTGAGTGTGGAGCCTGACATAGGCCTCGATCCCAAGATCCTGAGATCATGACCTGAGCTGAAACCAAGAGTTGGACGCTTAACTGACTGAGCCACCCAGATGCTCCTATTTTACTTTTTAATTTGTGAATATATTATTTTTAAAAATCTACTGTTTATACAATTGAAGGGTTTGCAAGAATTTTACTACATTTTCTTTCTCCTATTTTATTTAATTTTTAAGATTTATTTATTTATTTGAGAGAATGGGGGGAGGGGCAGAGGGAGAGAGAATCTCCAGCAGACTCCTCGCTGAGCGTGGAGCCCATTATGAAGCTCGGTCTCACAACCCTGAGATCATGACCTGAACTGATTGCTTAACTGACTCAGCCACCCAGGCGCCCCTTTCCTATTATTTTAAATCTTAATGCTTCAGTTTACATCTTGGAACCAAGCTCTACTACTCTTTTACTTGTTTTTTTGTTTGTTTGTTTTGCTTTGTGTTTTGTCCCATGCAGAAGCATTTTGAATATTAGGAGGAAAGTGGCATAATTGTGACTGCTTTATGTGGAAAATGGATTTATAAAAAATTAAGCATCCCACAGAAACTGTTTTTTTTTAAAGAAATGGCTTCTCTTACAGAATTTTTTTTTTTTTACTTTTTAATTGTGAAATGTTTCATGTATGCAGAAAAGTATATAAAATACGTGTTGGTACTAATTTAAAATATATAGCTGTGTAACCAACAACCAGATTAATCAATAAAACACAGCCATTGATTTCAACTAGTGATTTTACTTTATTGACAATCTTTGATTAGCAATAAGGTTGATCATATTGTCCTACAATTATTGGCCATTCTTGTCTCTTCTTTTGGGAAATGCTTAATTAAGTCTTTGGCTGTTGGTTTTATTTGACACCCAAAGTTGTCATCAACCCATGAACTAAATATTTCCACATTATCATTTCTTTGGATGTTATGCTTATGATTAAAACACAAATATACTCACGTGAAAGAGTTCCTTATCATGTCATAAGTATTTTTAACTCCAAGAAGATTTTTATAATGGTTATATTATAGGAGAGAGCTTAGATAGGTAACAACTTGATGTTCACTGAAGTAGACGTGTACCTTTGTACACATCCTAATTTTGCCCAAGATTCAACTTTGCCCAATGATTCAAACTCAGAATCACATAGGTTGCAAGTAAAAATAGCCAGCTTTCTTAATAGTTGTGCTTTCTGAAACATCAGATTGCTAATACCTATAAAACGTTGTGCTTTCAAATCACTCATTCATTCAGTCCACACTTCCATGTGTCAGGCTCTGTGGTGGGAAAACAAACATGAACTTCCTTTAGACAAAGCATTAAAATGTTAGCTAAGTCAGCAAGAAAGAATAATTTTAGAAGAAAAAAGGTGTATGAGCTTTCTTTACAAGGCCTCAAAAATAATCTGAATATATCTAAAATTGTTGATTAATGTTCAATCTTCCATCAGCATATAACCTGATTTATGTGTGTTTCTGTTTAAAGACACCTGATTTAATATACATTGTTGATTCACTGTCATCGACCTCACTGAAAGCAGGACCACAACCGATGCCTGCGTGGAGCTTATCTAACACATGGATTTGCTCTGTCTGGTGCATCCCAGCCTTCTTGTGCTTGGGAACACCAGACAGCCCTTCGGTGGGACATTTACGGACCATTCTAAATAGTGAAGTCACCCACAGAAAGCACAAGAATGCAGAAACACCTGGCACTGACCACCGCAAAAGGACACTTGTTTACAACACGAGAGCTGAAACGAGAAGGCAGCGCGCCACTTTTCTAGACGTCAGGTGGGAACGTGTGCGAGTAGGGCCACTCAACTTTTCTACCATTCTGCACGTGTCTGCATATGATCCCCAAAAGTGTGGCAAATATCATTCGTGGTTACACACACATTTTGGTGAGGTGGCAAATTCACACACACCGAATCCAGGAATAATGAAAATCGACTTAGCTTCACAGGTGTGAAAGCATAAATGTGTCCTTCTATCTAAAACTGTCACTGAATACAAGCTACTTCGTAACTACTGGCCTCCATAGGTGGGTCAAAAATCCAGAAACGGCAGAAGTAAAACCAACAGTAAAAAGCCCACAGGAAGAGTTTATTGTACATATAAGTGCATTTTGTGAACGGGGAGTTTTCAAAGCCAAAAGTAATACGAAGCTGAGTAGCGTGACATCACAGATGGGTTATAAAGTGAGAATAAGGGAAGTTATTTAATGTTCACAATGGCTGGTAATTACAATGGGGGTTCCCGGACAGCAGGGGATTGGGTAGAAGTGATTATCTTATATCATTTCTGAAGATGACTTGAACTTCTTTTATGATTATCAGAGGCTTTTACAAGAAATAACCTAAGGTAAGCTCCGCTTATGTTCGTGAGTTAAGCTACATTTAGTTTTGTTTAAGTGGCTTACACGGTTCTGTCTGCTCAGGCGATTCTCAAGTTTGGTCTCTATTTTGTAGTTTACTTTAACAAGTGAGACGGTGTCAAAAAATTCTGTAGCAAATGTGACATACGTTAATGGAAGACTTGTTTTAATGGGCAATATGTGATTGTTGCTTCATGTGGTGGAATTCTCATTATCAGCTTAGAATTTCAGAGTATATTAGTCATATTTCCAGACAGAGAGGCATTTTGTGTGCATGTTTTCCTTTGCTTTCCAAACGTTCTCCAGTCAAAGAACAAACTTACTTTGACTTTTCATTTGCTTTTATCTTGATATTTCATATTGTCATCTTACTGTTGAATTTTAGCCACAGAGTTATCCCTTAAAAATAATTAATTAATAATTAATAAATAATAAATAAATCCACAGCATTAAGATGTATTTCTAACATTCTCCTGGCAGAAGTGATCATAGCACAGAATTGGCTTATAAAAGAGTGAAAATTTGGGGAGTAGGTAAGTATTTTGATCATCAGGACGTCCAAAATTGACTCTATACTTTCCATTGTGATTTGGGAGCAATGATGAGTCAAGTCAAAACAGAATAGGGACACTTGGTACTTTCTAGAAACAGGCCCGCTTTACCGTTTTATGAAGTGACACTATTATTCAATTGGAAGATTCTTGAGTTTTTAAAGATTCATGCCCAAATGACAAAAATAAAACAAACTACTTAATTATGGGTATCATCTCTTTCTTTTCATCAGTACAATACATAAAATGAGATCAGGCAGAAAAATTAATTTCAAAACAAGTACATGCATTTTATTTTTGTTTTCATCATGAAAGTGAATGTAGATCAAGGATAAGAAAGCTATTTCCTAGTCTCGTAGACTGTTGCTTGCTACGGCATGCCTTCGTCTTCATTATTAACTCATCGATCCACAAGGATCTACCAAGCCCCAAATATTTGGAGCTATGCATAAGCTTAAAATAGATAATTCACTGTCGTTACAAATTTTGTTTTATGTGCTGTGGAAGAAAATTTGCTGATTAACACTGAATACGTGTTTGCTTTTAATCGTTTCATTATTTGTTCTCAACTCTCAAGTCACCAATGCATAAGCAAGACTACGGCATGCACGGGGTGGGATGTTGCCAGTTTTTTAAAGTAATTTCAGAAGCCAGTATGACTTAATATATTTGTTACTTCCCATAGATTATTTTTTAATTTACTGTAAATTCAGATTATAGACAAACAGTAATATTTGGTATTTCACATTATTTCAGAAATGGTATTCAGTAATTCCCCCCCAAAAATAGCGTTTGCTTATTTTCAAGCTATCAGGGAACATGGCATATACTGAGGACTTAAAACCTCATAGCCTTGTTGTAAGACCAGCTGGCAGCCATTCTGCCACGGAAATGAGAGCTGAGATATTGCAGCTTTACTATTAAATGGCAGGTTGGCCCCAGGGAGAAAAGAGTTTTTGTTTGTACAGGAAAATTGCCTGATAGTGACAGAGATTCATTTCAAACCTTTCATGAAGTTTTGTATGATTTCCCAAGAGATGTCTCCAGGGGTCAAAAAAGAATGGGAAACACAAACCTGGCCCTTCTATTCTTGCTGGAAGGGAAGAAAATTAATATGGGGGAATTTGAGCTGTATCCATTCTACTCCCGAAAACAAACATTTGTATTACAAACTGTTTTTGAGATGCTTTTACCCCCACCCCCTTGTACTGGCATCACTCTGACAAGGAATACTGCCCAGGCCAATCATAATATGAACACGACCCTTTGTGTTCATGTAATACCAGCACGTGTCCGATTAGTTAAAGGGATCGATGATGTTTCCAGTACCTCCCTCGATGTTGGGGACCAAGTAAATAGTCAAGTAATTTCTGATAAAAATTTAATAACCTTCAGTGTAAGCTAATAAACACATATAGTGGTTTAATAATTATTTAACGGAGAAAGGTATAACACATAAAAAACTATTAGCAAAGAGCTTCTATAGATGGTTATTTGGAGAGGTCTTCCGTGATTACAGTGCAAATGCTTTCACCTGGCATCCCATTTCTAAGAATTTATGTGTAGGATATTTACGGCAGCACTCTTTAAAATAGTAAAAGATTAACAATCATATAAATATCTAAATGCCTCATAAAAAGTAGTTTCTTAAATTGAACTATGATACTTTGATATATGAAATGCTGTGCTGTTGTTAGAGATTATAAGGCAGCTCTATGCTTGTACTTTCACAGAATCTCTAAAATATAGTGATAACTGAACAAATAAGACACAGAAAGTTATGCAGAGTTTGCTCACATTTGTGAAAAAATAACAAAGGTGTGTGAGTTTATACCTATTCATACAAATGCATTTGGATTTGCGTCCACATCGAAAACTCAAGGTGCCCAAGAGAAGTGGTCCCTGGAAAGATAACTGAGCGGCCACATGGTTGTGGAATGAGGTTAGGAGATTTCCCATTTAATTATGCCCCCCGGGAAAGTATTGCTTTATCAAAAAGAATTAAAATTTAATTGAAACTTATTGTAAAAGCATAAATATAAACCTAAAAAGTTGTAATCGATGGCCTTTCATTTGTTTTTATCAGTGTAGAAGTTTTATGCTTAAATATATAGGAATTATTTTGATGTTTATAATTTGTTTCATCGGAAACATTTCAGAAACTTTCAGGATCTTTGCAGCATTAATTTGGAAAACTCAAATTCACAAATTTCATTGCTGAAAACAATGGAAGTAATTCAGTGGGTGAATGTATTTATGTCCCTGTAAATATATCTAAACAGAATGAGCAATTTGATTAACATTTTGAATTGTTTAAATAATGTTTGTTCTTATTTTAACAGCTCACGATTCACAACCATTTTAATGATCTGTCTCTCTAAGTAAGTTTGTTTAAAAATTTCCCTTAAATTACTATATCCAACCAGTAATTTGTGATTTTATTATATTTACTCTCTTGAGTCATACTGTTGAGTGCCACATGGTCATTTCAGTGAGGCCATTTCAAGGAAAATCATTACACTATTAGAAAACTTCACTCTTTATTCTGCAATAATAAAAAGCATGTTCATTTAGAGTGGCATATAATTTAGGTTATTCACAAAAGTAATGTAATATAAAAATAGGAAAAGGAGAAAACAAAAACAATGCTTTATACAATATAATTTCAGCTATTAAATAAAGAAGTAATTCTAGAATTAGAAGAATCACTTTGGAACCACTACTGTAATAATTGATTTAGGTGAATATCATCAACAGATACTGAACAACAGGAAGAAAGATGTCTGAAGAAGTAATTGAAGGGGGGCCCAGGTGGCACCCCGGTGGCTTACTCACCAATGACAAAGAGCCACATTCACATGCACAGTGGAAAGAACTTCCTTAACCAAGGAGCTCTTCCAAATGGGATGCAATAAGAACTATCACCTAGGATTGTTGAAGAAACATTGTTTATCAGACCTAATCCCGAACGAAACAGACACATCCAGAATCTGGGAACAAAATCGGTAAAATAGCATGGCCTTCACTTTCAAAGTCAATGTCACGAAAAACAAACATTGGGTGACTTCTGTAGAATGAAAGTTGCTAAGTGCCAAACTATGGAAAGAGCCCAGATGTCTGTCAATAGATGACTGGATAAAGAAGATGTGGTATATAGCTACAATGGAATATTACTCAGCCATCAAAAAGGAGGAAGTCTTACCATTTATATCAATGTGGATGGACTGGAGGGTATTATGCTGAGCAAGATAAATCAATCAGAGAAAGATAATTACATGGTTTCACTCGTATGTGGAATTTAAGAAACAATAGAAGATCATAAGGAAAAGGAGGGAAAAATTAAATAAGTCAAAATTAGAGAGGGAGACAAACCATGAAAGACTCTTGTCTCTGGGAAACAAACTGAAGGTTGCCGGAGGGGAGGTGGGGGGATGGGCTAACTGGGTGATGGACATTAAGGAGGGCACATGATGTAATGAGTGCTGGGTGTTATATGCAACTGATGAATCACTGAACTCTACCTCTGAAACTAATGATACACTATATGTTAACAAACTGAATTTAAATAAAATAAGTAAAAGAAAAGTTCCTAAATGGGCATAACAAGCAAATATACCACGCAAGCCTAAGTTATATCTTGGATCAAATCAAAACAGCCATAAATATTGAGCCATAGAGAAAACTTGAACATGGGTTGATTGTAGATAATAGTTTAAGGTTATTGTTAGTTGTCTCAAATATGGTCATGTATGAAGTTATGTAAAGGTCCTTTTGCTTAAGCTATGCATGCTGAAGTTTGTATGTCTGTCACTTACTTTCAAATAATTATACCCTGTGCTGGGCTTCACACACACACACACACGCATACACACATATACACACGCATACATACACACAGGTGGGTGTGCATATATGCCTATGTTGTTTGATTCTATGTTTTTATTTATAAAGATAATTTTGAGCATAGGCATATATCTGTGTAACTATCTATAGAGATCACTACTATCTCTCTTTTTATATATCGAGATATACAGATAAACATATACATCTACGTATTTAACTCTAAATCAACATCTATGTTGTAGCTATAATGATAGCTGTAGAAATCCCAAGATTCATTTTTCTACCCGCAACTCTGTGTATATACAAACTCTGTGGCTGATCTCTTATGGATTTAATCATTATTTACTTTTCCAGCAAAATTGGAGAAGAGAAAATGACCAATATGATAGATACTCTCCTTTTTCCTCTTCCCTAACCTGCGTTTATTCTCCAATTTTCGGTGCCCAGTAATGCTGACCTCTGGAGACTGTAACTTTGGAATTCTTTGCATTTAAATTTTTAAAAGTTGATTTGTATTATAATATAAAGCAGAATTGTTTAATATTTTCTGGACATCAGAGTCTTGATTATACTTAGAATTGCGGTAGCGTTATTGAGAGCATAATAATGGGCTACGCGCGGGGGGAGTGTTGTTGAGTATCGGATGCTCTCGCGGTTCACTAACCAGAGCGACGGTGTTCTGTAACGACACATTTTTTGAGGACCACTTAAGAGTTCATTAAAAATGAGTACATTTCATGATGAAACAAAAGGCATATGTATTTTACTTAACATTAATTCTGATAAAAATAAGTCTATTATAAATTGTACAGAGTGAGAAATACAGTGCTACTATCCCTTACCAGAAATAAGTCAGAACCTTGAGTCATGTGACCGAGTGTCTACATTAACCTGCTGCAAATTCATTTCCTCTCCCACTTGACTTTATGAACATTCTGCAGCTCCCTCTTCAAACCCCCTCACGGCCGTCTGTTTCCTTCTATGCTGAGAATGACTGTCTTTGTAAATATAAGAATCCTACGGCTAACTCTCTGCTTAGACCTGCCTAAGGTTCTCTCTAAAATTGGATTCTAAGGAGATTTTATTTTAAAACCTCCTTCATAATGTCAGAAACCTGCTTCACTTGGGAAAGGCTGCTTTCAGCTGTAAATTTGTCTCTCTCTAACCTCCGAACAGTAATTGGGATGTTGATGAGAAAACAATACTGTGCAATTCTGAATAATTATGTCACAGGCTCTGATTTGAGTCCCACTGGCTTTTGGACTTGAGCCGTTCACATACTCCATGCTACCATTTCTTTACCTGTAATGTGGGAAATGAAATGATACTTACCTCAGAGTCTTGTTGAGAAGATCAAATGAATAAATACTCCCAAAGAGCACAGAGTGGTAAATGAAACATAGAAATCACTTAATAATATGGCCATTGTTGTTACTAGTAATAGCATTTCTTGTACTCATTTCACTATCATTATCAGGCAAGTTAATTTCCGAATGGGACTCAGGGTGAAATCAATTTCATCGTAGAAGAAACATAGGGATGTAGTGATATTGCAACTTCATTAGAAGTTTCCCTTCTGGGGGCGCCTGGGTGGCTCGGTTGGTTAAGTGTCAGACTCCTCACTGTAGCTCAGGTCATGATCTCAGGGTCGTGAGACGGAGCGCCCGCTTAGAGCTCTATCCTCAGCTCAGAGTCTGCTTGAGATTCTCTCCTTCTCCTTCCGCCCCTCCCTGTGCTCACATTCTCTCTCTGTCTCTAAGATAAATAAATAAAGTCTTAAAAAAAAATAAAGAGGTTCTCCCCTACACCTCCCTAAAACTACTTAGGATGCTTCTTTAACCATTTTATGACCTTGTGTCTATATTACCATAGAGGCAATATGGCCTTACAAAATGCTGAAGCGCTCGTCTGTGTATGTGCCCTTATTCAAACACGCCTGCTTGTAAAAATAAGACAAGCCCCCTAAATGCACTAAAATATTACTCATTAGTATCAAGATACTCAAGAGAAAAATGGTGCTTCATTAGACATCCTGATATCTGTATTTGAAATAATCTAATGAAAGAGTGATTACCGTGCAAATACATTTTGAACAATGATACTCAAACGCTGTTTTAAACAATCACTATATTTTAATTGCTACAGTAGAAAGCATGTAGTTGCAGTGAGGCTGTGACCTCTCCAGATTTCAGAAAAGGTCTTAAAGAAAGCTAGCTCCGTCAGGTCAGAGATTCATAGAAAATGGGAAGAACCAAGGAATGTAGCTCTTGCCTCACCTTTCCAATCCCCTGGGGATAGAGCTGAATCCAGATGGAAGGAAAACCTTCCCAGCCTCTCAAGCTGCTCCTAATTCCTCTGCCCATGTACACCCCATCTCCGCTCTGGCCCTCTCTCTTCCTCTCTCTTCCCCTTTAATGTCCTACAAATCAGGAATTGTAGAATTGCATTATAATCCATTTTGTTAATATACATTCATATCTTTCTTAAATCATATTTCCTGAAACCCAACTATGCCATGTGCCTAGAAGCACCAGGTATTGGCCCTGCCCCTCAATACAAGCAGTATAAAAGATTCCACTATATGAAAGTATTGAGTCTGAATACAATTGCAGTAAGTTGCACCAATTAAGATATTGTACTTTGTTATAGTCTAAGAGTTAAGGCCTCTTGAATGCAGCATACACATATATGTAAGCAACCAAGCAGAGTAGGCCCAGAATAATAACTACAAAGACTATGATAGCTTTACTGCAGCTGTTTATAGGTAGACAAGGAAGGAGATGCTCTGTGGTCTCATGGCCTAACCTATATTGTACCCTATTTTATCCATTTGCCAGCACCACAGTCTCTCTTCCAGGTTATTTATTAAATACTATTTAAATGTTTAAAAGCTCCTCAATATGATTAGTGATTAAAATATTATACAACTGTTAAAAAACATTGTGTTAGAGAACTTTAGATATATCCTGTTGCCTCAGAATATAATAGCAATTATTCTAAGAGCTTTCTTTTCAGCTATCTTAATTACTGCAAATAAATCTTTTTTTTTTCATAGTTTTAAGCCAAAAGAAGAAAAACATTTTGGTTTTGTTGTAAAACCATAAGCCTGAAGTTATATGAATAAAGTTGATACGTTGTGTGTGATACAGAAAGTTCAGTAGCTAATTTAACATTTTGAATATTGTCATCAAAGAATTTTGATTCATGTGTTTAAGATGTTTAGTTATACATGCTTATTAACCAAAAATGATAATAACATTCAGTTTAGTGATCTGTTTGAAAACCAGTTACCTATGTTGCTACTGTGTCTTTATCTAGTTGGTATGCCTGCCCAGAAAAGCAAATAGGTAGGTAGGTAGATATTATAAATGTAGGTATTTTCTATAGGAAAACTGAGTTACAATTTTCCCTGTCTCAGATGATATTTAGTTGCCCATAGTAAAATGGCCATGTTAATGGTTAACTTCTAGAATGGTAGTTTCTGAGATTAGCAGCCCTTTATCTAAAATACTGACCACGCTAATGATCACAACTTCTGTCATAGCTATAGTTCCCAAGAAGGCAGCCCTTTGTCTAAAGTCCTAAAGACCTCAAAAAATTTTGTTGAAATTTGATCGCTGAGTAGTATTGATCCTTTAAAGCGGGAATTAAACAATTTTCTTATAAATAAGTTATTTACTGCTATTGATATTGAATAATTTACCTCTACTCTTGGTTAATTTTCTTATATGCAGTTCAGAGGCATAAATATGATTATTCATAATTTTCACACTGTAGCAGTAAGTTTTCAGAGGAAATAAAAGTGTTTTGATGCCTTTCAAAAAAAATAAATAAACAATATATTTTAAAGAATGTACTGGTTTTTTTGTACAAAATAACATGCACCCCCGGGTTCATTTGCTACATGAAGTGAAACCATTAAACTTCTAATTAACGAAAAGGTCAAGGCACAATGAATAAAATAACTTCTATCACTGAAAGATGTTTATCCATCTGCTGATACTAGAACCTTTCAGGCCTTCAAACATGTTTCCAACTGTTTTTTTAATCCAAGTAAAAATTTTACCAATTTCTGGGATAGATGCCAAAAGGTTATATCTAAATATCAAATAACTCTCTAATTTCTAACTGGTGAAATTTTTAAGGCTAATTGTACTTGGGAAAAATCAAATCACTGGACTATAGTATGGCCAATTTTGAACTCCAGCAAAGCAAACTTAACCTGTTGGTGTTTGGAGCAGATTATTTTGAATACCTTCTGCTCTATATGACAAAATTGTTTTTGGTAATAATTATAAAATGTGTAACCTATTTCAAAAGAGCTACAGGCATTGTTTCAATTGTTTCCATTTTTGCCTTATTAATTAATTAATTTCTTTATTGGTTGAGCTCCACTAGATCAATGTTTTTTGTGTTGGCAAGGTCATCTCATCTACATTCTTATGGGAATTCAGAATAATCAAGAGCTAATGGCCGGTTTCATAAATATATTGAAAAAAGTGCAAGTTCCTCCAATTTCCTGCAGGATAAAAAGCATGACTCTTTATTCAATAGTTTCCATGTCTGCCTAAAATTTTGGACTTTGTTCTTTTGGTTTCAGTGAGCTATTACATTAGTTTACATACATAATTGGCAAGTGATTAGTAGTTTTACTTAATAAAACCAAAACATCTTCAAAGTTACAAGTCTGGCATCTAATTGTGCCACTAATGTAATCTTTAGGTGCTCAGTCACCTGTGCTTTGAAGCTAGCAACTCAAAATTAAAATAGAAAAATCAATTTCAAGTTTGAAAATATTCAGTCAAATATTCTATATGGATTGTAACAATTACAAATTCCCACACCTCATAGTTCACACTCTCTTAAAGTTTAAGCTCAAACAGAAAGCGGCAATATTGATTTGAACTCTTACAGAGGAAGAACCCCATTATCATCTGCTTTCTTCCCACCACACCTATGATATGGCAGGGAAATGGACATTTGTGATATTGTGGCTTCAGAGGTGAAGAGAAAGGTTTTAAATTAGTGACTTTTATTTCAGTATACTAAGGCAGTCTCTCCCAACTTGTTCCTTTAATACATGTGAAGAAAACTGCAAGGAAGAAAATACATTGTCATACCAAACAGTACACTAATAATCAGATATTAGAATTTCTAAGGAATTCATTTTAATTTCAAGGTAGATGGAATAGAATAAGAAAATCTAGAAAGTTTTCATCACTCATTGAACTAAGGTTGGCTTCATAAAGTGGTCATTGAAAATAAATGTCCCTTCCACTCTTCTTTTGACTTCATCTCCCTAACATCTGCCAGAAAGCATGTTGATCAAGCAGTGATTAGTTTATCAGCCTTAAGGAGAAGGGGAGAACACACATAGCAGAAAGGGGAAACTGAAGGGTAATGGTTTTGGGGCTAAAGGGTGTGGATTCAAAGGGTTGAAGGTGGCTTTTCAAATCAGGGGAGTTCAGTTGGAAAGATGTTACACGACTGTGTTGGGTTCTATACGCTCAGCAGTGTGATGGTGCAGAAGAAATCTTGATAAGAAAAGTGTTGTTGATAAAAATCTGTTTGCACAGGTATTTGTCTGAGTAAATTGTTTTGCAGAAACTTCCTGAAGGACACAGTGAGCTAATCATTGGTTTCTAGGCTTTTCTTCCTGGACAAGTATTTGTTGCAAACCAGTGAAGTCATGTTGACACACGTGGTCTCTGGTCTTGGACATGGCAGTTAAGCTCTGTGGACACGGGAGTAGTCAGCTCCCCCTGTCCTGTCCTGTGAAAAGGGGGGGCCATTGTGCTTGCTACTTATGGTCTCACCTCCATTCCACTTGTCAAATTTCAAGCTTTCAAGCTGAAATTCTAAATCATTGTAATTGATAAGAAAGGTTTTAATAAGGCTTTCTTCTGTTGTAATAAAATGTTAGAGGTGGGGCAAAATGAGGAAAATACCAGCAGCAAGCTGAGTTTTATTCTTTTTAATGAAATTATCAGTATCCCTAAATAATTAGGCAGTGAAGATTTAAGGGAAAATGTTCTCTTAAAAGAATAAATGAGGTGCACTACAGAAAAACATGCTAGTTGGGGAACAGTTAGGGAAATCTGCTTCAAGGAACCTGCCTTCAGTTGCAGATCACAGTAGCCTAATATCACAACACAATATACAGGCACCAGGACGCAGGAAAACCTTCCCCCAGCTCTGATGATTAACAGCTAATTTTGTCTGATTGTGACTTAGTTTTATAAATGAACAAATTGAGGCATGGATCTTTAATATTGCAGAGCAAGAATGAAAGAATGCTTTTGATTTCAACTAATAACAGACTAGTACATGAGGGAAAGACTGCAGATGTTTGAAGCTCCTCAATGAATACCACACAGTAAGTTTTATTTAACTTATGCATGAATATAAAATTTTTTTTCATGTATGTGAAAACAGACTTAATGCTTTGAGAATAAATATCCTTGATTAGTGAACATTGATCATTCATTTATTATGGGAAAAAATCATTTATTAAATTTAAAAAGTAAATTTCTAAAAGCTGAAATTTTATATATATGCTTACTAGAAAATAAAAAATTATATGTGTGTAAATTCATATATTCATATCAAAAACCTTTAAATTAAAAAATCACTTTCCTAAAACCCTACTACTGAGAATATAATGATGTGAACATTACCTATTGAAATGTCTGGAATGACAAAAACTTGTATTCAGTAGATACACCATGCTTCGGATTTCAAATAAGAGATTACAAAAATATTGCACTCTAGGCAACAGAAGGAATGTCAAGGCCAAGACTGCCCTGCAGCAAAAGCCATTATAATGCTCACAACATTTTTGAGATGGTGAACTTAGAAAGTGATAAGTGACATCGGGACAGCAATACATACTTT